>NC_091470.1:251674368-252014368 GCF_036971445.1 Narcine bancroftii
GCTGAGAATAGAGATGGGGAAAATTTGTTGCCACAGGGAGCTATGGAGGCCAAGTCATTGGGTGTGTTTAAGGCAAGGATTGATGGGTTCTTGTTGGCCAGGGCATGAAAGGGTATTGAGAAAAGACCAGGCAGTGAGGCTGATCAGGAAAATTTATCAGCTCCTGATTTAATTGTGGGGCCAGACTCGATGGGCTAAATAGCCTATTTCCGCTCCTATAGCTATGGTCTTATGTTCACCGCGTCTCTCTCCGTCAATGCTGCCTAATCTGTGTAGTACTTCTGTCCATATTTTGCAAGTTTTTAAAACATATTTACAGGATTGTACATTAACACGTGACCATGCTTCTCTGTTAAACAAGTTGTAATTCAATGTACCAAAAGTAATGCCACAAGACATCCTTAATAGACATGTATCACAAGTGACCAAGTTTTTTGATATTGGTATATTGGAAAACTGTTGGGACCATTGTGAAACGGAAAATCATTCTGCTGCTCATGTATTGCTTGTCTTCAAGGTCACTCACCCTGACTTGATTTGAAGTAAAGGCTGAGATCATTCAGTTTACCTCCTGCTCATGAGGCAGGCTGCAGTCTTGTTCTAATTTTTCTTTTGTTTTCAGCATGGTCGAAGCTGATTCCGGCCATTTAAACACATACCACCCAAATTAACCTACAATCTCGTTCATTTTGGAAGGTGGGAGGAAACCAGGGAAAACCCACACAGGCACAGGGAGAATGTACAAACTCTTTATAGACAGTGCCGTATTTGCCCCCAGGTCAGTGGTGCTGTAATAGCATGGTGCTAACCACTACACGAGCCACTCTGCTTCTATCTTGTTTGAATGCAGGGTTGCAAATGTCTTTTCCCAGATACTTTTCCTTTATGCCCTTTCAGCCACTGAATTTGTTCTTTCTTACTATTTTTAAAGACAAAAATCTAAATGCAGCATGAAATATTATACATGCTAAGTGTATTATTTCATAGTTATTCATGGACTTTTGAATTTAATTTTTTTTAATGTGTTTCAAGAATTAAAAGAAAGCAGTTATTGTTGGACCATGTGACATGTGGCTAACTATCTGGTGAACTGAAACGCATTTCATCTGGCTCTTAACATCAATCATCAGGGACAGATGTAATTTCCAGTTATATACTTTTTAGGCAAGAGTTGATCACAGTTCACGGTGGGGGGGTGGGGGAGGGTGGGCAGTATATTACCATGTATCATTCCACTATCCAAGTGTAAACATCAAATATCAAGTAGTTATCAGATTAAAAGACAACTTCTCCCCTACAGAATTGGCTTATTGGTAGTTCATTTCTTTCAAAACATGAGCATACATTTATGAAATGCCTTTAAAATAAGAAAACACTCCCAGGAGCACTTCCAGACAGCAAAAAAAAATTGAAACCAAGCTTTATTAGAGCAGATGTTCAAATGCTTCGTCAAATAAATAGCTTTTGGGGGCAAACGAGACACTACAGATGTTGGAAAATTGGAGCAATGCACAAAATGCTGGAAGAACTCAACGGGCAGGCAGCATCCATGGAAGGCAACAGAGAAGCCAAAAAAGTAAGTTTTAGGCTGAACAATTGACTGTCTAGTCTACTGCCTTCTATGGAAGCTGCCTGACCCACTGAGTTCCTCCATTTTTTTTTGCAGAGAGCATTAAAGGAAGAAAGAGAAGCAAAAAATTTTCAGGAGGAAATTCCAGAGCTTGACATCTTAGCAGCTGAAGGCATGGCTGTAAGTGGTTCATTTAAATTTGATATACTCAAGTGGCTGGAATCAGGGAGCTGAGGCTTGTAGCTCTGTTGGGCTGGAAGAGATTGCAGAGGCCAGAGAGCCATTTTGATTTGATTTTTCACATTTACTACTGTCTAAGAAAAGAAACCAGACTGTGATTTAATGCCTTCTTTGGCAAAGGGTGCCTTTGAGAGGACAATTCTCTATCCAGGCAACACCCAGTCTGATTGGTATAGGTTTGAATGCCTGATGTGCAACTTGAATCCAAAACTGACTGAACTGAAGGATGCTGCCAAATGAGCCACAAATGTCAATGCGTGAACTTGACCAGAGCCCAAGCAAACTGCTATCTAAACACTTTTTGTGAATCTTTTGGAAAGAACCAGTTTTTGGTACTGCTTCCTTTGAATAAAGAACAGCGACATTGAAGTAAGGATGGATAAAAGCCAGGAGTGCAACAGGTTCATGCTCTCTGCAGCACCTGCTCTTGGTTAAATCCAATAGCTTCCCCACTTACATTCACATTTGTAGCACATTGTCTGTCACCTTCAGTTTTATTCAAGAATAAATATTTTCAAGGCATAGATAAAGTGAATAGTCAGTCTTTTCCCCAGAGTTGGATAATCTTTAAGTAGAAGGCATAGGTTTAAGGTGTAAGGGGAAATCTTTAAAAGGGACTTGAGGAGGTTTTTCCACATTGAGGGTGGAACATATATGGAACAAGCTGCCAGAGGAAGTGACAACTGTTGGCTGGGCTTGAATTATAAGGAGCGTCTGTATAGGGTGGGACTTTTCTCCCTAGTACATAGATGCTAAGGGTGGGGGGGGGGGGGGGGTGGGGGTGACCTTATGAAGGTTTGTAAAAGCATCAAAGGCAATCATTGTCCTTTTTCCCAGGGTAGAGAAATCTAAAACCAGAGAGCATAGATTTAAGAGGAGGGCAAAGATTTATAAAGGACTTGAGGAGCACATTTTTTAACAGTGTTGAGTATATGCAACAAGCTGCCAGAGGAAGTGGTAGAGACAGGTATAATTGTGATATTTAAAATACATTTGGGCAAGTACATGGATAGGAGAGGGTTGGAGGGATACGAACTAAGAACAAGCATTAAAAGAGAGTTGTTATCTTGTCACCATGCCACTAGACTATCAATCTCTTTCCAGTCTAATGTCTTTCATTATTTGATATGTAGAATACTACTGTGAAGTTGATAGGAATTTGGAGTTGGAACTGTATTTAACTGTACAGTTGGAGGGTAGTTATGGATGGTTCATAAGTGTTGCCCTTGTCAACAACCACATCAAATAAATGAATTATAAAATTGAAAGTACTCTCAATGTATCCTTCAGATGAATCATTGTAGCTGCTTTGTATTAGATTTCAGATTCAGATTTCATATATATTATCAAAGTACATACATAACATCACATACAACCCTGAGATACAACAACAGGGTTCCCTGTAGACATTTTTGATGTTGGGAGGGTTTTTTACAGTGATGTCCTGGGCTGTGCCCACTAGCTTTTTCAGGGCTTTTCACTCAGAGGGTATTGGTGTCAGACCATGATGTAGCTGGTCAGCACTCTTTCCATCACACATCTGTAGAAATTTGCCAGGGTTTCGGATGTCATACCAAACCTCTGCAAACTCTTGAGGAATTAGAGGCATTGATGTGTTTTCTTCACGTTGCCATTAGAGCTTTGGGTCCAGGAAAGATCCTCCGAGATAGTCACTCCCAAGAACTTAAATTTATTCACCCTCCTCTCCACCACTGATTTCTCAATTATCACTAGATCGTACACCTTTGGTTTTCTCTTCTTGAATTCAACAATCAGCTCCTTGGTGACATTGAGTGCAAGGTTGTTGGTGCACCATGCAACCAAGTTTTCAGTCTCCCTCCTGCATGCTGACTCATCGCCCCTTTTTATACAACCCACTATCATGGTATTGTCAGTGAACTAGTAACTGGTATTGTTGTCTTATCGAACCACACAGTTATAGGTGTGTAGCCAGTAGAGGAGGGAGCTAAGAATGCAGCCCCTTGTGTTCCGGTACTGATGAAGATTGTGGAAGAGATCTTCTTACCAATCCTCACTGATTGTGGTCAGGAGGTGAGGAAATTTAGGATCAAGTTATACAGCAGGGTGCTGAGTCCCAGGTCATGGGGTTTCCTGATCAATTTTGAAGAGTTAATAATGGATCTTGTTACAAGCCCAGAGGACCCCAAAACACAGCAGCAATAAATATTCACCAAGACAAATGGTTACTTAAACAAAAGTTGCTTTTAATTTTCTTTAAACATGAAATCAGGATCAAACTATCTTTATCACTATTAACTTAACTAACCTAATTTCTTTCTTTGGCTTGGCTTCGCGGACGAAGATTTATGGAAGGGGTAAAAGTCCACGTAAGCTGCAGGCTCGTTTGTGGCTGACAAGTCCGATGCGGGACAGGCAGACACGGTTGCAGCGGTTGCAGGGGAAAATTGGTTGGTTGGGATTGGGTGTTGGGTTTTTCCTTCTTTGCCTTTTGTCAGTGAAGTGGGCTCTGCGGTCTTCTTCAAAGGAGGTTGCTGCCTGCCAAACTGTGAGGCGCCAAGATGCACGGTTTGAGGCGATATCAGCCCACTGGCGGTGGTCAATGTGGCAGGCACCAAGAGATTTCTTTAGGCAGTCCTTGTACCTTTTCTTTGGTCCACCTCTGTCACGGTGGCCAGTGGAGAGCTCGCCATATAACACGATCTTGGGAAGGCGATGGTCTTCCATTCTGGAGACGTGACCCACCCAGCGCAGCTGGATCTTCAGCAGCGTGGACTCGATGCTGTCGACCTCTGCCATCTCGAGTACTTCGACGTTAGGGATGAAAGCGCTCCAATGGATGTTGAGGATGGAGCGGAGACAACGCTGGTGGAAGCGTTCTAGGAGCCATAGGTGATGCCGGTAGAGGACCCATGATTCGGAGCCGAACAGGAGTGTGGGTATGACAACGGCTCTGTATACGCTTATCTTTGTGAGGTTTTTCAGTTGGTTGTTTTTCCAGACTCTTTTGTGTAGTCTTCCAAAGGCGCTATTTGCCTTGGCGAGTCTGTTGTCTATCTCATTGTCGATCCTTGCATCTGATGAAATGGTGCAGCCGAGATAGGTAAACTGGTTGACCGTTTTGAGTTTTGTGTGCCCGATGGAGACGTGGGGGGTCTGGTAGTCATGGTGGGGAGCTGGCTGATGGAGGACCTCAGTTTTCTTCAGGCTGACTTCCAGGCCAAACATTTTGGCAGTTTCCGCAAAGCAGGACGTCAAGCGCTTTAACCCCCTTCTAATTCTCAGTGCATGTGTATGTAAGCTCAGAAAAATTCTTTTATTCACAGACCAATTTCACTTCTCATTCCTCCAAGTTCACTGGTTACAGGCAATTCTTATACTGTGCGCAGAATTTAACATTTATGAAGTTCACCAGGCTTTGGTGCTAGAAAGGTAAATGGTTACCGCTCAGAAAGGTTCTTGTCAGTTCCCACAACTGATTCCTTGTAACCAGCCACTTCTTGCTCCGTCAAGGTTTTCCAGATGATAACCTCTTTCTTTCAGGTCACCACAGAGTTCCTTTTTGTTTCTCTTATTTCAAGTGAAACTTTAGGCAGCCATTCCTCTCCTCTTCTATGAACCACAAGGGTTTTGACCAGGCTGAACTAAGCACTCACAACCCGTCTTCCAAATGGGGTTTTTCTACGAACTTTCCAGCTCATCCTGTTCCAGTCCCAGGTGCTGCTACTGACTGTAGCACTCCAGAACTGAATTCCCCCCCGCCCTGTGAGAAAAAGCCTGTTTTACTCTCTCTGCTTGCAAAACCACTTGACCCTCTTAGAACAGCAAGTTCCACTCCAGACAGCCTACGGCTCCTTCATCTGTTGCCTTTTTGTAAACATCATTCCATTAGTGAAGTGTCTTGGGCACTCTCCAAACCTTTTGCAAAGACTCTTGGCGCCGGCCTGTCCAGCATGAGCAGAGCTTCAGTATTTTAAATAAGATCTGTTTTAAAGTGTTTGTATGTGACCTACACTAAAAAACCTTCCCACAATTTATCTCCCAAAAACATTTCTATATGTTTTTTCACCAACAAACTACCTTTACTTACCACAGACTACCTACCAAACCCATGGATCACAGTGGGGGAGGGAAGGGACCATCAATGAGATTTTGTTTGATTCAGTGGGAATGTATTTTGAAATTTTTTTGATGACAAATTTGTAATCTTGTTTAACATATTACTTATTTATTACGTCAGTAATATCTGTCTTCTCTGCATCACCACAGACCACCTATAAGGGATCCACGGACCTTCAGTGATCTGTGAAACACAATTTGAAGAGTACTACATTACATAATAACCTTGCTGCATTTTCCCTTTTAAGCTGGTCCTCGCCCAAGCCCAAATAGCCATGTTCCACTACACATTGCAAACTTGACCTGCCTGTTGAAACAAGCTGCTCGACAGAGCTTGAACGCAACACCAGCTAATTCCAGCAATGCCTGGTGTTGCACTCAACATCTTCCTCTTGCCGCCAACCTAAAACAGACCCGCACCCACATGGCCGAGAGCAAAATTTAAATTTATCTGCTGCATTATTGAGGACCTACGTTTGTTTTAATGCAGCCAATTATTCATAGATAATTACAGTCATGTGTTTTCAAGGCTTTGCAGCATGTATTTTTCTTGTTGCTGTTGACGTCATTCAAAATATTATTCTGATGTAGACATATCAAATAGCACCCATCAGAATTAGCTTTGTGGTGGGTGTAATTAATATTTCTTTTTTTATCTTGTCTTCCTGCAACATTTCCATGCGAGTTGATGAACAATTTTGCATGGAAAGTCTTCAGTAATTAAAGATTGCACCAAGTAATTGTATTTGGGGAAACTTTAGTGCAGTAATATGTAACTATTTAACCTTTTCATCATTTGCTTGATCAGTCTTGAACATTGCTCTTTTGCTTAGCTTGTTAAATGCAATTCAAGCAGAGGCTTCCTTTTTATGATCGAATGCTGAACATTTTGTTTATATATGATCAAAGCTTGGAAATACAGCTCTTTAGTGATGCTGCAATAATATTCTTCATGGTTCAGTGAACTTTCTTGGTGTGAACTTGATTTCGTGACTCTTAGGAGTTTGAACATCGAAGACTTGGAAGTATGTGATTTTAGAGATAAGAACAGAAAATACTCAAAAGAGCACGTAGTATCTGGAGATGGTTAGAAATATAGAGTTGACATTGCTGGTTGATGATATGTCTCCCAGATCTAGCAGTTTTGATATGAATTAGAAAGGTTGGTTCTAAGATTGTTGAATTTGGTGTTAATTCCTGAGGGCTGTATTCCATCTGGTTGGAAGGTGAATTGCTTTTGTATGAGTTTCATTGCATGGGTACAGTTTCAGAATGGGTACAGAATTGAAATGGCAGACAACTGGATGCTCAGGTTCATTCCTTCAGACCGATAGAAGTATTCTGCATTGCAGATGTCCAACCTGTGTTTGGTTTCACCGGAGTGTAGAAGACCACATTATGAACCAAAGCAGAACATTGAAATTGCAAAAATATGCGACTGAATGCAGCTTCACACAGGAGGTACGTTGGTTCCTAAATGTAGGAAGGAAAGAGTTAAAAGAGTTGGCTGTTGCATCTCCTTTCCCAACACAGGCTGGGTGCCCAAGAGAAGGTTGTTGGTGGCAAATGTGGGAGTTGCTGAGTGGACTTTTCCTTTGTACCGCTGAGAGGGAAGGGGAAGGTGTGTGTGGTGGTAGCACCTCGTTGAAGGTGACAGAAATTTGTTGAGCATGGAGACTAGTGGGGTGGAAGGTGAGGATGGGGGTTGTTAGGTCTGCTTTGTTCATGAATGAGTGAGTCAGACACCAGACTGAGTCGAAATCAAGGTTCTTTGTTCTTTATTACCGGATTGTAACACTTGCAACTAACAGTGTTAGTTGGAGAAGGCGCATTCTGCCGTTATCAGCAAGTGGTGTTTTTTTTATACCTCAGGATACGTACTTAGTAAATTATCATGCCATTACATTGTCCAATGAATAAACTGTTGCTATCCTTCTCTGTTAATCTGCTGCACATCATTCTTGTTAGTGCAAAGCTTATCTTGAGTGTACAAGGTCACATCTGCATTCTGTTACTCCTTAGTACTGGGTGACTCCTTCTCCGGTCCCATCTCATGATGTTTTTACCTTACAGGGTGGGGGGTAACCTATCCTTGCTGAGGGGGGAAGTGGGGGAAATTTGTGTTAACAATGATAGCATATTGCATATTCACAATGGATGGGACTGAGACATAGAAACTGGGAGAATCCTTGCCAGAAGCAAGTTAAGAAGAGGTGTAGTCAGGGTGGGCTTGGTTTAAATGCTGATTGTTCGCCTAGCCCTAAGGTGGAGCCAGAGAGAAGGGAGTTCAAGCGCTCTTGAATGTTCAAGCACTGATTTCTTATGCAATCAGCTTCAGTTACTGGTTAAAATCTTTGAAGACAAATTGTGAAGATTTGGACAAAACAATACTGTATGGGTTGAGTCAATTAAATGATGGAAGTACAATGCCCAGACATGCTTGTATTAAAGAGAATATATTTTTATTTGATATTTTTTGGAATAGAAGCAATATAAGCACTTTGTCCAAATGGCTGACTCGATTTACAAGGCCAACATGGCATCAGAATGATCTGTAGTCAAAGAGCGAACAAGTGAGCTGCCAAGAAGGATTGACAGCGTTGGGAAAGTGAAAAGTGGGGAAAATCAGAACAGATTTACAAAGCAGATGAAACCAAATATTTGAAATGCTTACTTCAAATTTTTACCAGCAGATGTGTTGATTTTAGTCTAGTCTATGAACCAGGGAGTGATCACCTGCAATAAAAGGCATTGTTGAACTGAACTTTTACAAAAACATATTGGTGATGAGAGCAATTTGAATTTTTTTTGGAAGAAGATGACAGGATTTAGTTTGTGTTAGCCAGAGGTAGAGTGCCTTGGCCCAGTGTATAGTGTGGTGGGCATGACATAAACTGTTGTGAACTGAGTAATGAGTGCAGAGAAACCAATCAATCTGACCATGAACCATAATCTCTCCAAATGTAACAAGTGGGATGAGGAAGAAAACTCAGCAGCAGACACGACGAAGGGATGGAGGTACAAGATGGATGCAGGCAACACTGAGGACTGGCTGCACAGCGGTTGTCAAGTGCTTGGGTGAAAACTATTTTCTGACAATGGCAATGTTTTCTGACTTGAACATGAAAGAAGCACAGGGATGATCAAAAGTGAAGGAGAAAAGACCTGATTTCATCTTACTTGATTTAACACTGTGCAGTCTGGTCTATGTTGGGAGTTTGATAATGTGGAGCACCAAGATTCCACGTTCCTGAACAACAGCACTCGCAGAAGCAGAACACGGATAATAGAAAAGAAAGCCAATTATTGAAACAAGGAGATAAGGCTAAAATGTTTCATGAGAAGCCAAGTATTATAAAGGCTCCTCAGATACCATTAAGTGTTATCCATTCTCTGTGTTTCTGCATTATCCATGTTCCTCCAGCCTGTATAATCAGGGGTAACCCGTGGTAATTCAGAATCTTCATTCACTATCTCATTGGTCAGCTCCACACACAGAATTCCATTGAATTACTGTCTTTCTTTGTGCATGGACCTCACCTTTATATTGGTGAAGGCCCCAATTAGCTCGGTGGCTAATTTTCCCCTATGTTGCTCAATCGAACAGAATGAATTTGGCAGGAAATAAACAGGTTCAGTAAAGGGGCACTTAAAATAAATACTTCTTAAGCATTTCATCAGTATTATCAAGGTGTTTATTCAAATTTCTCATTTGAATATAAAGCTTTCATCAATGTTATGCTGAAGAGCCACCAATGCTAATGTAAAATTTAATGTTAAGTAATTTCATATTGATTTGATTAAATATTTATATTGATTTATATATCTGTTAAAAATGTGTCATCAGCTGTTTTAGTTGAGAATTTAGCAGCATTCATTTGATCAAATTATTTCTTTGGCTTGGCTTCGCAGACGAAGATTTATGGAGGGGGTAAAAAGTCCACATAGCACGACTAAACACCTATAATATTCCTTCAGATCCTAATCTCCTAAGGTTCAATAATAATGTAGAAAAATAAGTAAAATTGGTTTTAGCAGTAATGCAGGGATGTGTTTTTAAATATACCAATTCATCGATGTTATTTAATTCATTATTATTGCCATGTTGAACAGTGTCTTAATCATGCATTGTTAATTTATTAGCCATGATGCCCAGATCTAATCTATTGCTTCACAATATTAGATGACTTTCATGCCTGATTTTTTTTTTCCCACTGAAGCCTTGGAGATGAACTTGCAGAGTCGTGGAAATGAAGCGTGATGCACACCACTGATTGTTCTCAGAATTCCCACACATGGCTATGATGTAGATTTGGTCACTGAGCATAACCCTAATGGATTGATTGAAATATATTTTTCATGTGCAATTCAAAGGTAAAGGCAATTTTGACTGATTTAGACCATGCTCATGATTATTTTCACGTAAAATCACATTCATCAACAATTCACCCAAGTACAGAGGCGATGAGTCAGCGTACAGGAGGGAGACTGACACCTTGGCTGAATGGAGCAGCAACAGCAACCTCAAACTCATTGTCACTAAAAGCAAGGAGCTCATTGTTGACTTCAGAAAGGGGAATCCAGAGGTGTCCGATCCAGTGATCAGTGGAGGAGAGTGTGAGCAAAACTAAGTTCTTGGGAGTCACTATCTCGGAGGATTTTTCCTGAACTGAACACATTGATGAAGAAAGTACATCAGTGCTTCTATTTCCTCAGGAGTTTGCAGAGGTTTGGTATGATATCAGAAACCCTGGCAAATTTCTACAGAAATTTCTGCATCATGGTCTTTTATGGGGACACCAATTCTCTGAGTGTAAAGCCCTGCCAAAGGTACAGGACACAGCCCAAGTGGGGAAAAACCCTCCCCTCTCTTGAGAACATCTACAGAGAACGCTGCCATCGGAGAACAGCGACAATCATCAAGGATCTACGTCACCCAGCCCACACGCTCTGTCTCGCTGCTACCATCAGGAAGAAGGTATAGATACCACAAGACTCGCACCACTAGGTTCTAGAACAGCTGCTACCCCTCCACCGTTAGACTCCTCAACAACAAATTCAATCAGGAACTCATGTTAGGACTCTTTTTCATTTTATTGATTATTTTTCTTTTCTGTCTAATGCACAGTCAATTTGTTTACATTTCTTTAAATGTTTACACGCGCCTCACAGTTTGGCGGGCAGCAACCTCCTTTGAAGAAGACCGCAGAGCCCACCTCACTGACAAAAGGCAAAGGAGGAAAAACCCAACACCCAACCCCAACCAACCAATTTTCCCCTGCAGCCGCTGCAACCGTGTCTGCCTGTCCCGCATCGGACTTGTCAGCCACAAACGAGCCTGCAGCTGACGTGGACTTTTTACTCCCTCCATAAATCTTCGTCCGCGAAGCCAAGCCAAAGAAACATGTGTACTTCGATTACAGGTTGGGTTTTTTTTGCGCTACCAGTAAATGGTAATTCTGCCTCACCCACAGAAAAAAGAATCTCAGGTTGTATGTGATGTTGTGTCTGTAATCTGGCAATAAATGTGAAATCTAACCCAGTGGGTTGAAGGGCCTGTTTCCATGCTGTATGCCTCTGCAACTTACTTGCCTAAAGCATCTATTTCATCCACCTCCACTGATGCTTGACCTGTTAAATACCTCCAACATTTTCATGTCTTAGATACCCAGTTCCTTTTGCTATTGGCACCAGTTGCTCAAATGAATTGCCCTAGATCATTGGGAGCAATCAGCCCATTTTGTGCAGTCCCATCTTCCACCATCTGCAAATTTGAGGTTGTTTGAATTGCATCTGTCAGAACCCCAATTCACACCCATTCCCTTTTCAATTGCCCCTCTCCTCCCCAACATTCATTTTTAAATTCCCAACCTTGCTTTCACAATGCTCTAAACCCTAAACGGGAACATTGCTACCTCTTGTCTGGACTGATCTAACCCTCTATACCTTTCCTATCCAACGATCTGTCCCGATGTCTTTAAACATAATTTTATCTGCCTCCACCATCTTGCAACTCAACCCTGATATCCGTCAGAAGCTACAAGAGCCTGCATTTGCTCTCCGTTCTGATGCAGTCTCGACCCAAAGCATTAACAATTCCTTTCCCCTCCCTGATACTGCTCAACTTGCTGAGTTCCTATTTACTGCTCAAGATATTCACCACACTCTGTATTTAAAATCTTACTGTGGGGTCTCTGGTAATTTATTCTCCTCTCCCCTTAAAACCTGTGCCCTTTAATTTTTTTTATTAATTTGTTTTTACAACACTGTTGAAGCCAATTCCAGCCACTGAGACCTGTGCTGCCCCAATCCCATAGGTTTTCAGAAGGTGGAAAGAAACCAGAGCAAACCATGAGGAGAACGTACAAACTCCTTGAAAATTGGGTGACATGGGTTTAAAATGGCTGGAATTGTCTTCTACCGTTTTGTAAATAAAATTTAAATTTAGACAGCACCGGATTCAAACCAGGGTAATTTTTGCTATAATAGCATCATGCTAGCCGCTACGCTAACTGCTGGTTATTTCCAGATAGGGTAAGCAGATTCTGACTCACTATATTATCTGTGCTCCTATTAACTTCATAAACCTCTGAAAGGTGGCCCCTTAGCCTCCTACGTTCCAATGAGAATCAAAACTATTTGCATTTTGTTTTCCTTTGCTGTTTGACATTTGTTTATTTTTGATGATGCCAAATCTGAATGTGGCTGAGAAAGCTGCACTGTGTGTCTATACCTTTTAATACGGCTATTTCTTGATTTATAAAAAGATTGCCTTCATTTCAGGAAGCAAACTTTCCGCAGACAGACTGAGCAAAATGTTTCATCATTATTTCATTACATTGCATTCCTGCCTGTGTAGAGTTGTGTGCATTCCATTAAAGTGAAAAATAGCTTTCTATGCCTATCCAGTCTCTCCTATCATTCACACCCACCAGACCTGGTGGCATAAAATTGTTCTTTTCGTATAATTATTAAAATTTTGGGCATTTAATTGGAGGAGTTGTACATATTTTGCAAGGCACTGTAAGTTGAAAAACTGATTTTTTTTTAAAGACCCCAATAAAGCTTAACATATGTATTGCACTTCCCACTGTGTTAGATCGAATCAGTGGTAGCCATCACACCTCCTTGCATCTCACCTGTGAGACCCTGTCAAAATTTGAATGTTTCAATTAAATCACCTCTTCTAAACTCTAGCGACTTTAGACCCCGGTTTCTTATTCTTACAAATATTTCATAACTTTGTATGTAGCCAAAAATATGTGGACAACCACTTGCAAGGATAGAGCAGAGCGCTTTCAAAATGGCGACAATCATTGCTCCATGGGGTCTTTGGTCAGAGGGTGGGGTCTTTGGTCAGAGAGTGGTGCCAATGTTCATGCCACAGAACTAATCACCAGACCTGGGGAAATGTTGGCCTTTATGTCAAGAGGACTAGATGCAAAGGAATAATGCCTGCATAGAGGTGAAACAGCACTTGGAGGTCTGGGAACCATTCTGGGGAGAGCCGAACCTGAGGACACATGTTGATATATGTCAAGTTCAGGGCAGGCGTCAAAAGTTCATGTATTTGGGTTCAGGAAGGATTCAGACTAAGTTTTGGATTTATGCCTGAGAAAACTTCTCTCTGAGCCCCACATTTTAGAAAATATTTACTGGCTTTGGAAATTAACCAGGTTAACTTACAAGGAGGGATTACATGTTCAAAAGCTGTGTTCCCTGGATTTAAAAGTTCAAATGGTGATTTCTTGAAAATTTAGGGTGCTGAGGGCTTGCCAGAGATTCAGATCTGGACCTCGGGCTGCTAATAGTTTTGACTGGACCCTGTGTGGCTGCAGGGGTTATGAGAGTGCTGGAGGTGAATTAACGGACAGTCGGTGATTCTGAGGGGGCTCTCTTTGGCTTCTCTTTCTCTGATTGTAAGAAGTGCTTCAGGCAATTTCTGCCATTGGCAAATCTGTCAGCCTTACAACAGACTAAAGCAAATTCTGTAATATTGCATTGTTTTTATTATAGGACAATAAAGGAACCTTGAACCATGGAATAAGATCATAAATCAGCCAAAACCTCATTGGATAGCAGCAAATTCTGCACCCATTCCCATTTTCTCAGTTATTAACTAGTATCAGCTTGCTAAGTATAGTGCCATAGTTAGCGTAGCGGTTAGCGCAACAGTATTACAGCGCCAGTGTCCTAGTTCAAATCCAGCGCTGTCTGTAAGGAGTGTGTACATTCTCCCTGTGGGTTTCCTCTGGATGTTCCAGATCCCTCCAACCCTCCAAAAAAGTATGGGGACTGTATGTTAATTTATGTATTTTGGGGACCATTGGCTCGTGGGCCAGAAGGGCCTATTAGTGTGCCATTTCCAAAATTCATCCAGCGTTTGATGAGCAATGTTTTCCAGCATTAGCTGTCATTCAGATTTTCTTTTTCATAATGCTATAAAACTTTTTAAACAATACATTTGCCCAGTACTTCATGGTAGACAGTAGAATTGCTTCTGGTGCCATAGAACTGTCAACATCTCAGATTTCTTGCCTTGTACTCTATCTGTAAGCTGGTCGCAATTCCTTTGGGCCAGAAAAATTCACTGAGGGTAGTGTTAGTTATTTGACTGAGATTAATGACTAGAATTTCAATAGCCCAGTGGTGTTACTTTGGTACACAGTATTTCTTAATTCAAGGTGAAGTTTCCCTCTACAGGGAAAGTGTGCACAGTTTTATCCCTTTGGATAAGAAAAGAGGAGTTAGGTTCCAATGCATTTCAAAAACTTGAGACTGATGTATTTTATTCTTGTAATGTCGATATGCAAATTGATAGTAGAATCTGATTTTTGTTCCCACTCTGTAACTCGTTACTTGGTGGCATAAGCCAACAAACAAAGAAGATTATAGTTTTTTAAAATTTGCAGATGTTAGAAATCTAAAAACAAAACGACAAGTCAACAGGTCAGGCAGCATCTGTAAAAAAACATCTAAACCAACAATACTGGGCCTGAAAGGTTAACACTGTTTCTTTTCTGCAGGTGCTGCCTGACCTGATGAGTGTTTCTCACATTTTATCCTCTTAATCCCAATAAGACACATCCTTGATCTGTCAGCATGATCCCAGTAGTCACTCCAGCACTTGGCCGCCTTTCCGCAAGGAAATCCCAGCTTCCATAGATGGCATCTACCACTTTGGGAGCTGTGTTGGTGGATTCTAACAGCTCTCAGGAACAGAAATCTACTGGGTAGAGTTACACCTGGTGCTCCTCCACTCCCCAGTGAAGGAATTATATTTATTATTTATTTTAGTTGATTTCCGTGTTTATAATTGACTTTACATGTATGAGTGATGTGTTACTGCTATTTGCAAATAATCAGAAAATGGATTATCAAGTTTTACTTTGCATGTTATTGGGTCCAACTGGTAGCCATTATTCTTGCCATCTTTGAGTTAGGAGGTAAACACGTTCTCTTTCCCTGTCTCATTCCCATTTCCTCTTTCCTTTATTCTCTTACCCTTACACTCTTTCTCCCCTGCTCGCTATCTCTCCCCACCACTGTCTTACCCTCACTCTCTTTGCTCTTATTTTTCTTTCTCGTGCTCTATTCCCTCTCTCTCTCATGCCTTGTTTTTTTGTCCCTCTCCCTTTTGTGTTTCTTTTTCTTCCCCTTCTCTCTCTCTTTCCCCCTTTCTCCATTTTCACTCCCTTCTCTCTTTACACACCTCTCTTACTATCTTTTCCTGGAAAGAAGAATGTTTACTTTTATTTCGACCTTCTGTGTAATACACCCTATTTTCTATTGTTTAAGGGGCCGCAAGCGTAAATTAGAGGAAGATGGAGCTGCAAGTGATTCAAGCAAGCTCTCAAGCAATGAAGATGACAGCAGTTCAGAAGCTGATGAAATGGCAGCAGCACTTGAAGCTGAGCTGAACGATTTCATTTGATGCCGGTGTGACAAGACAATTTACTTAATGCGACAGATCTTGGACTCTGAAGACCCTGGAATGTTGTAAATTTTTTGCCATCATAGAAACTTTATTCTGGAAGCAGTAACCAGATTACATAACTAGAACGTCATGCGTTTTACAAGGGAATAATATAGTCTTTCTTTTCCCCTTATTTTAACTGTAAAAATGTTGGGTTGGCTGGAGTAGATTGATAAAGGGGTTGGGGGTGGGAGGGAATATTTCTGGAATGTAGTTCAATTACAGTTGGTTGGTGCACTAAGCCAAAGAATGTTGGGATCTGTACAAGAGTAAAAAAAAAACTACATGATCTGTTGACATCAAGTTCTTCATCGACCCTCTTGTGAAGGGTTTAGCAACATAAGACATGAATGTGGGCTAACCGTTTTCTTGAAGTGGGGGGGGGGGTGCAAGGGATTCTGCGATTTGATTCAGGAACTAGTTTGTTGCATTTCATGGTTTTAAGAGAGGTTGAATTGCAGACTAGTTGGGTTCTTCAGAAGAACACTGAAGATTTTTATTCTAAACTCCTGTGTAATGAGTAAGTTGACACAGAGTGCTGTGCAGTCGTCAGCTAAGTCGTAAGCTTTTTCCCCCTCCATCCATTATCAGTTTCATGCTGAGGTGCAGCTAGGATTTCCTAGTTAAGGATTTTTTTTTTTTTGCAGAACCAATGTAAAGTTTTTGTATATTCAATTTCATATTTGAAACACTGAAATTTTTCTTTCATTAAATAAAGATTTAAAAAATTATTTTGTACATGTTGCGCAGGTGACCGTTTCTTCCTGGGATGATCGAAATAACTCTGCGGAGTTATTTTGTTGTTTTGAGTGAAAAACGAAAATCCGCAGATGCTGTGATTGTAGTAAAAACACACAGAAATGTTGGAGGAACTCAGTCGATATCACAGCGTCCATAGGAGGTAAAAGATAAATTACTGGACATTTCAACCCTGAGCCCTTCTTCAAGGAATAAGCAAAGAACAAAATGCACGATAGTTATTTTGACACAAAAGGCAGAAAGTGGCACACTACTGATTATAATGATAAATAGATTTGTAAATCAAAGATTCATGCTCCATGGAGTCAGTGGTATTACAGCTAAGTTTTCCATCAATCAAACATTTGTGAATAGAAGAACACGTTCTTATTCGATGTTGGATGGCACTGCTAAGCCCGATGATACAGATGAGAGAGGAATCTGGCTTTATGGATTAATGTGCCATCATGTACCAACACACAAAGGAAAGGAAATTGTCAATGTTTAGCACTGCTGTTAGATTACAATGTCGCAGGAGATTATAACTAGTATATAATAAGGAAATCGAACCCTGGCCAAAATCCATTTCAAAATATTTTATTGGTTAAATTTACAATGAGTATATTAATGAGACAAATCCATCATTACTAATTATGATATGAATATCATATTCAATTTCAAGGGTGAAGCTTCTTAACGCAGAAAGTGATTCTGCATTCCACCTGGTGACATTGTATTTGAGCATATTCTCCACCCTCGATTGGACTCCATGCAGGCGGAGCTTTTAAAAAGTCCACGGGAGTTGCTAATTGCTTGAGAGGAAACCATATTTGATTGAGATACTGAATTAACATGAACTTAGTTGAAAACAGACTGACTCTTAGTAAAGAACAAATGATTGAAAAGTGAAAAGAATTGCTGATGGATATAAAAACAAAATGCTGGAAACAGCAAGTCAGACGTAAAATGACATTTTGTGTTTTGTTTCTGAAACAGCGTAAGCACTTCTGAATAAACGTAACAGCATTTAACTCGGTTGTGGAATGCCTGACTTTGTTTATTCAGATTTTAAATAGATGGTCAAGGATAGTAACTCCCAATTATCTCATGCATTTTGGATTGTACAAATAATCTGTTTCTTCCATACACTGGAGAGATGTTAGCACAAGATTACAGAAGCTTGATAAAAGGATTAAGGTGACTCTTAGCAAGCAGGTTGGATTGATTTGAGGTGGGATTTCTGCAGTTCGGTAGCTGGGGCATCAAAAACAATGCTGGGATGCATAAAGAGTTCAGAGTTGACCAAGTGGAGATGGCACTCTGGGGGAGGATGATCAGGCTCTGGAAAGAATACAAATGTGGATAAAGAATTGAACATCCTCGCCTTGCCAAACGGAGTCATTGCAGGACAGTGAGGAAGAGTGATGCGCAAATGAGACGATGCAAATTAGACAATGTTGCTTGCAATGAGTTCAAAGACCCAATCAATTAATCACTTTATTTTGAGGAATATTGACTCCACACAGTGAACTAACAATATTTTGAGTAACAACCAGACCAATATTATTTTCTATCCAATGTAATGTCATATCAAGAAATTCTACCCAGCTCACAGGGCTGATTATGTTCTTCTCCTTTGAGTATATACCCCTCTCCCCAGTCTCCAACTTCAATCCATTTTAGCAGACCTGACAAAAGTTAAGAATGAACAGACTTCATTGAGTTTTTCCCACTTAGGTTACTTTGACCAACATTCCCTAGCACACTCATTGCCTCCACCACCACCCCATCAGCGTGCATGCACTGGCCCTGAAAACCAATGGCCATTCATTCACATCCCCTCATTGGAAAGACCAAACCTATAGATTCTGTGTGGATCTTCTCAAGACCAGCTCTTCATCCATCCCTTGCATGGCCATAAATATTAGTGGCAGAGACCCCAAAGATACTTGCGCTTCTCTCCCATCAAGTTAATTTACAACTCAGATATACCAACTGACTCTCTGTCACCTTGTCGTGTTCAAACCCAGACCAAGACCTCAATCCCCGAAACTCTAGCAGAGTAGCATTTCTCAATATTCTGCCAAAGCTATTGGTCTGAGCAGACATTTTCATGACCTCATGTATGTGTTAATAGCTCATTTGAAATTTTCAATTGATTTTCCCTTCAGATTTCCAAAATGAAGCTGTGCTCTCACGTCCCCTTTGACTGGCTCAGTCAAGGCAGTCTTTATGATGTTCTGAAATGCCTGACTCAAGTTCAAGTTTATTATTGCAACAATGCAGGCTTTTAATTCATTAAATCCTCAATTCTCGAAGAACCAAACTGTTCCTTTGATGATGTTTTATTTATAACCATTAAATGTCTTTTTACTTTTGCAAGAAATTTACATTTATATCAAAGGTTTGAGTCTGAATACACTCAGTTTTGCTTCTAATTTTATCTGATAGGAGCCGGACCAATTTTCCCTTAATAAAGGGACATGTTTGACTTGAAAAGTAAACTACATAGGGTTCAATTTAAACTGGAAGTCTGAAGATGCTGTGATTGTTGTGCAATATACCAAAGCGCTGGAGAAACTCAGCAGGTCACATAGGAAGTAAAAGGTAACCAACGTTTCGGACCTGAACCCTTAATAAAGATATGAGCAAAAAAGGGTCAATTAATGTCATTTGAGCAATTGAGGAACAAATATGCTATACCACATCATACGCTTTTTGTTTTTTTCAATTAAGAGCATATTTAAGGGATAAGTTTGGACCAACTATGTTTCTGTCTAGTTGTACTGAAGTAAAACTACTTATTAGGAGAGGAATTGTTAAAAAATTTACTTCGATTATATTCATTTTTTACAAGCATGAACTCCGAAACAAGGACTTCATAGATCTAGACAGAGATGGGAAACAGATTTAAATATTATGATTGATCAACAAATATGAGAAGGTTTATGCAAGGATTGTATGACTAATACTATTAATGTAAGATATAGATTAGTCTAATATATTTTTTTACATCAGCTATATCTTACACCACAGAAATTGAACAGTCTGAATTCAGATTGATCCAATTATTGTTTTAGATGTGGTCCAGATGTTGGATCTTTCTTACATTCAACTTGGTCTTGTCCCAATGTAAGGCCTTTTTTTGGAACAAGCTACAGGAATTGTCTTCCTGCAAAGTTCTGATTTATTTATATGAGAAAATATTGAAGGTACAGGACCTAAATTAAAATGATCATTGAAATTTGTTAAACTAGCTTTAGCAGTAGCGAGGAAATGCATTGCAGGTACTTGGAAATCTGATACATTTTTGGATATGCTATGGCGGCATGTAGAAATTCAACGCTGTATGCCTTTGGAAAAAAATTACATAGAATTTGAGAAATGTATTCTATGTTTTTGCAAATTTGGTGCCCATGCACCCAAATAATGGGATTAAATTTGTAACGATATCCTTCCTGTGCATCTTGACCTGCAGGATTTTCTCCTCTGAGTGGTTATGAAGAATTTGGAGATATGTGCCGGACGATGCCTCTCTGTGCATTCCTAAAACTCCTTCCTTCTTTCTTTTCTACACACTTATATAGTTATAGCATGTGTATTATTTTTTGAGGGGGGAGGTTGGGTGGGAGGGGGTTTTGGAATGGGGTGAAAACCATCATGTATATAACTATTTTGGTTCTTTTTAAATCTATTATTACATCAATTATGATCACTACATGTATGGAAAAATTTTAAATAAAATATTTTTTTATATGAGCAAAAATCAGACAGGAACCAGAATAAAAGGGTGGAAGGAGGAAGGGGCAGGGGAGGAGCACAGGCTAACAGGTAAGAAGTCATTAGTCAATGTAGGGATGAAGGTGGAAGAAAAAAAAGTTGAGAAGTGATGGAGAGGGGAAGCTCTCTCGAGACAGAAGGGCACGGGGAGCTGGAGGAAAGGAGAAGGGCTTAGGGAAAGTGAGTTACTTGGGAGGCGTTTAATGGAAACTGGAGAAGTCGGTGTTAATGCAGTGCATGAGGTGATGGATAGAGATGCTGCTGTGGGAATGGTGTGAGCAATTAAAATGGTTGGTCAATGGGCGGTTCCTGTTATTGCAACGGATAAGGTGAAGGTGCTCAATGAAGCAATATCCCAGTCTGTGTCCAGTCTCTCCAACGTAGAAGAGACCACAACAGGAGTACTGGATGCAGTAGGTGATTCCACAGATTTACAAGTGATTTACAAGTTGCTTCACTTGGAAGGACCGTTTGGTGGTGAAGGAGGAGGTGTGGGGAGTGTAGCTTTTCTTGTGGTCACAGGGGTAAATGGTGAGGGGGTGATTAGTGGGAAGCGATGAGGGAGTTCTGTGGGGTTTTCACCCTCAATGTCAATGTTTTCTTCCCCTCACCACACGTAGATGCTGCACAACCCACTGAGTTCCACCAGCAGATTGGTTTCTGTTCCAGATTTCAGCATTCTTACGTCTCTACTTGTGGAATAATTTCTTCTTGTGGGAACAATAACAAACTGAGACTAAAGACACCTGAAGAATGAAGGTACCAAAATGATGTGGTAGAATCAGTACAAATAGCACATGTAATCTGCATTGTTCTCTTTGCTCATCCTCTTTAGATATGCTTGAATGCTGACATCCTTATCATTACCCTGGCTCAGCATTAAGATGCGTTCTGTGCTGAGACGTGATTTTAACATAACCCAGGGCCAGCGGCAGAGCAGACAGATGCACCCAATAGATTGGCTCCAGCTGTCTTTGGGCTGCCAGCTTTCACCATATATATCCATAAATTGGAAATATGATTCAGACCTCTGTACTGTTCTGGGTAAGTTTCATTTCCAGCATTTTAGTTAATTACAACAATGATAAGTGCAGTTTCAAATAAACCATATCCTAACTTCCTGCTGGCAATGAATGGCAATGCTTAATCAGCTGTCATTATTCAAATTATTGTTAACATATATTATTCGGATGCTAGTTTGTGCCAATAACACTAATAAATCTAATGTTGCTGTTGGCAACGACACAAAATGAAGGCCAAGTTGCATGTGGAGGAATGACATATGCTGTGAGAGGAAATGATACTGAAACTGATCAAAAGCTCCACAAGGAAGAAAGTTTGCCACTGTAGGCTCAGCAATCTGGATACCCGTGGAAATTGCATTGCAGATTTTTAAGAAATACTAAAAATAGTTAAACATCACTCCATTAACACATACTTTAGTGAGGTTTGAATATTCTATGCACAATGTGCTCAACATACATCTCCATTAATTGTTTCTCATTCCCAGGATGGGAGCAATTTCATTGCCTTGATATCTTTGGTGTCACGATGAAAACTGAATTGCTCTTGGAGCATGATGTTTAAATGCAGAAGGATTGAGCCTATTCAGATCAGAGGGAATTGTAAATAGCCAGCAAGCATGCACCAAGCAAGAAAGGTTTGTTTTGCTCAATATTTACTGCTGAATATGTATTTTTCTGTGTTTGCACAGTTTGTTTACATTTCTTTCTTCCTGAGTTCAGTTTATAATTACCGATCACTAGAAATTCTGCCTGGCCCACAGTGAAAAAGAATCTTAGGTTGTATGTGATGTGATGTATGTACTCTTGACAATAAATCTGAACTTTGAGCTTTATTTTGTGCTACATTGCCAGTGAACAATATGTGCAGTTAATAGCCAGATAATACTAATAACAAAGCTGTTCCCTCGACACAGCTCCATACCTCAACCACTGTTTACACATTCTCCCTGTGACCATGCGGATTTTTTTTTTAATATACTCAGTTTCATCTCGTATCCAAAAGAAAATTGCCCCTAGTGTGTAGGTTAGTGGTGAAACCAGAAGGGGAGAACTGATAGGAATGTGGGGAGAATAAAATGGAATTGGTGTAGGATTAATGTTTCTTCTTTGGCTTGGCTTCGTGGACGAAGATTTATGGAGGGGTATGTCCATGTCTGCTGCAGGCTCGTTGGTGACTGACAAGTCTCATGCGGGACAGGAAGGCATGGTTGCAGCGGTTGCAAGGGAAAATTGGTTGGTTGGGGTTGGGTGTTGGGTTTTTCCTCCTTTGTCTTTTGTCAGTGAGGTGGGCTCTGCGGTCTTCTTCAAAGGAGAATGCTGCCCGCCGAACTGTGAGGCGCCAAGATGCATGGTTGGAGGCGATATCAGCCCACTGGCGGTGGTCAATGTGGCAGGCACCAAGAGATTTCTTTAAGCAGTCCTTGTACCTCTTTAATGTAATAGATGCTTAATGGGAGCATGGACTTGTGGGGCCAAAGAGCCTGTTTCTGTGCTGTTTGACTGTGAGCAACAAGATCTGTTGGCAGATCTGGCAAAAATGTCTTCCTTTCTGGCTTTAACAAACTTTCTGAAAAGCCTTTCATTGTCTAGCACATTCTGCATCCGCTGCATTCCCAGAAATTTAGACATGAAAGTTATGTATCAATATTGGTGCCCTATTCATGACCCCTACGTTCAAATTCATACTGGTGTGACTTAGTAAAGTTGGACAGGGTGTGACAATTGGCAGATTAGCACCTATATTTGTCATTCCCACAAAATAATAAAAAAAATGTAAAGTCCTCCACATTGCTTAAAATGTTATGTGCATTCAAAACTTCCCTCTCCATGTACAAGGGTCTCTCCTATTTCTTGTGCCATAAAGTCCAGCCAATTGATTGATGTAGTTTACATTTAAAACTCTCTAAAACAGCCGATGGGCATCCCCCAACTTAATTGGAGGAAAACCCATCACAGAAAGTCCACAACTGGGGGCATCAGGTATGAGTTATAACGTCAGCCCGTATCCTCTGGACAAATTAGAAAAAAAGTATTGAATCCATGCAAACTATAATCAAGAAGATTATTTGTTTATTTGTAACACTAAAGCAATATACAGGATTCCTGTGTCATAGATATCACAGAAAGATGTTAATTATTATTTGTGCTCTTTAAAATTTGATGAGTAAGAAGGGGTGACAACATAGTTTCTAATATACCTGTATTATCCATGTGCACTTCCTCTTGTTTGCCGTCAAATTGGTGGCACGGTTAGCGTTGCAGTTTACGCATCATTTATGTGGCGACAGCAATCCAGGCACTGTCTGTAAGGAGTTTGTAAGTTCTCCCTGTGACCCGCATGGGTTTTCTCTGGGTGCTCCAGTTCCCCCCCACCCCCACCTCCAAAACATACAGGGTTGGTAGGTTGATTGGGTGGCATGGGTTTCATGGTACAGAAGGGACTTCTAGCATGCTGTATTATTTTTTAAAAATTCCTTCCACCATCCAGATTTTCAATCCAATTTTACAAATAATTGGATGCTGTTCACCTTTTTATGCATATTGTAGCATTTTCTGGAATAGTGAGGTCCTTGTTGGGGTCATTTCTCCTTCACCCATCACAGCTATGAGAAGGTATGGGAGCTTTGTGAATGGCCTGGCAGATCGATCTGCAGGCATATTCAAATCCCAAGGGAATTTCAAACCCTGGGAATTTAAATAACTCAGTAGCAATAGTATCAGTAATAGTGGCGGAAAAACTACTGGATTGTTGTTAAAACCCATCTAGTTCACCATTGTCCTTCAGGAAAAAGAAATAAAATGTCCTTATCAATCTTGCCTGCATATATATTCAGATCCAATAAGTCTCGAGTGCCTTTGAAAATAGCCTAGCTAGTCAGCCACTTCAGGGCCTGTTAGGAGTGGATAATAAGTGGCCTTCCTGGTGTCACCCTCTTCCAATGAATAAATGTTTTTTTAAAGGTCATTGCACTTTAATTTTTTTTAAGTTACTGTAGATGCTCGTGTAAATTTTGACCTTATAAAAGTCCAAATATCTTGCGTAAAAGTCAACCCTAGTTTCTCACACTATTGGAGCTCCCGAAATCCTCTTGCCTCGGACCCGGCTGCCCACCCATTAGAACTCCTGATGCCTCTAATACGTATTATGGTCTCGACCTCTCCATGGTATGACATGAGTTTTGATGTGCAGACTCTACTATTACTTTAATTCATGGTGTTTTCATACTTTATTTGTTTAGAGATCATTTGGACTTGTATGGTATTTGGATTGCAGTGTGAATTTCAGCTCCTCAGAAGTAGCATCCATGTAATAGTTGACATCTTAAACTTAACATTAAAAAATGGTCTACAAAATTTGAGTTCTACATGAGTATAAACTGTAGATCTTTTCTCTTTTCCCAATTGATATTTGAGCAATTGGAGACAGCATGCTGGAAGAATATTGAAATGACAATAATTGGATAGGTCCATCAAAAAGCCAGATATGCACAGTAGGCTAAATCACCTCAGGCAAAAAAACAATCTGCTGGAGAATCTCTGTGGGTTATGCAGCATCAATGGAGAAAAAAAATTGTTTATTTTTTAAAATTATTATTTATTTACAACACATTAGAAGCTGATTCTGGCCATGCCACCCAATTACACCCAATTAAATTACCAGCCCTGCTTTCTTAGCCTCCTGCTCTCCTCACATTACTGTGTCGTTCAGTATGACAATAACGTCATTTACAAATGTGTCAACAATATCATGGTATCGGTTGTATAAAAAGGGGCAATGTTAATCAGCATGCAGGAGGGAGATTGAAAACTTGGCTGAATGGTGTGCTCACAACAGCCTCACACTCAATGTCCCCAAAAGCAAGGAGCTGAATGTGCACTTTAGGAGAGAAAAAAACCCAGAGGTGTATCATTGGGGGATCAGAGTTGGAGAGGGTGAGCAAATTTCAATTTCTTGGAGTCACTACAGATTGACAGGTTGTATCAATTGCTCTGAGCAGAAAGTCCTGTAAAAGATACTGGACACAGCCCAGTACTTCACAGGTGAAACTCTCCCCACCATCGAGAAAATCTACATGAAACGCTGTCATTAAAGAGCAGCAACAAGTAAAAAGGATCCTGAGCCTTGTGTACCTGGTAAGATGTGCGCGTGTGCACGCGCACAGTCTGTATCCGCACTCATACACACGTAGAAAATAGCGTGCACAATTGTGCACATGTTGATTGCCTTTGAGTGCACGCATACAGACTTTGTGAGCGCATGCGCGTGCAGAGTCCTGACCACCCAGGACACGCTCCGTTCTCTCAGTTGCCATCAGGAAAGACTCACATCACCAAGTTCAGGAACAGTTGGTACCCCTCCACCATCAGACTCTTAAACAACAATCTCAATCAAAGGATTTTAAAGACTCCTACTTTTAATATTATTTATTATTGAATATTTATTTTCTGTATTGCACAGTCAGTTTGTGTTTTTTTTTCTTTGTTACATTTCTCTCTTTTGTATATGTATCTTTTCTTGAGTAGAGTTTAAAGGACTACCGATAAGTAAAAAATCTGCCTGGCCCACAAGAAAAAGGATCTCAAGGTTGTAAGTGATGTCATGTATGTACTCTGACAATAATTTTGATTTTTTGAACTTTGAATGCTGTACACTTTTCGAGGGTGGGGGGAAACCCCATGTAGGTCATTGGGAGAATATAAAAACTCCTCCTTTGGCATTGTGATAATGTAGCACTAACTGTAACCATTTTGGGTCAGAACCTTTTTTCAAGATTGAAACCATGTGACAGAGCTGAAACCTTTCTTGTGTCTCCACACTAAATCACTTACTTCTGTTTGCTGTTTCAATCATTTCATTTTTGTAACACTTCCCACCCTCCCCCATGTGAACCGTCCATATTTATCTGGAGTCTTTTTGCCTAACTCCATCCCCCACAACATCAGTTGATTTGCCTCCATCGCGCATGCAGCCATCTTCAGCGCAAACTTCGGGAGATCCAAAATGAGTGGTGGACTAGCCTCGCCAAACGAACCCAGCTCAGCGCGGACATTGGCGACTTCAGGGGTTTCTACGAGGCTCTAAAGGCTTTGTACGGCCCCTCACCCCAAGTCCAAAGCCCGCTGCGCAGCTCAGATGACAAAGTCCTCCTCAGCGACAAGATCTCCATCCTCAACCGATGGTCAGAACACTTCCAATCTCTTTTCAGTGCCAACCGCTCAGTCCAAGATTCCGCCCTGCTCCAGCTCCCTCAACAGCCCCTAAGGCTAGAGCTGGATGAGGTTCCCACCCTGGATGAGACATATAAGGCAATCGAACAACTGAAAAGTGGCAAAGCAGCAGGTATGGATGGAATCCCCCCAGAAGTCTGGAAGGCTGGCGGCAAAACTCTGCATGCCAAACTGCATGAGTTTTTCAAGCTTTGTTGGGACCAAGGTAAACTGCCTCAGGATCTTCGTGATGCCACCATCATCACCCTGTACAAAAACAAAGGTGAGAAATCAGACTGCTCAAACTACAGGGGAATCACGTTGCTCTCCATTGCAGGCAAAATCTTCGCTAGGATTCTACTAAATAGAATAATACCTAGTGTCGCCGAGAATATTCTCCCAGAATCACAGTGCGGCTTTCGCGCAAACAGAGGAACCACTGACATGGTCTTTGCCCTCAGACAGCTCCAAGAAAAGTGCAGAGAACAAAACAAAGGACTCTACATCACCTTTGTTGACCTCACCAAAGCCTTCGACACCGTGAGCAGGAAAGGGCTTTGGCAAATACTAGAGCGCATCGGATGTCCCCCAAAGTTCCTCAACATGATTATCCAACTGCACGAAAACCAACAAGGTCGGGTCAGATACAGCAATGAGCTCTCTGAACCCTTCTCCATTAACAATGGCGTGAAGCAAGGCTGTGTTCTCGCACCAACCCTCTTTTCAATCTTCTTCAGCATGATGCTGAACCAAGCCATGAAAGACCCCAACAATGAAGACGCTGTTTACATCCGGTACCGCACGGATGGCAGTCTCTTCAATCTGAGGCGCCTGCAAGCTCACACCAAGACACAAGAGAAACTTGTCCGTGAACTACTCTTTGCAGACGATGCCGCTTTAGTTGCCCATTCAGAGCCAGCTCTTCAGCGCTTGACGTCCTGCTTTGCGGAAACTGCCAAAATGTTTGGCCTGGAAGTCAGCCTGAAGAAAACTGAGGTCCTCCATCAGCCAGCTCCCCACCATGACTATCAGCCCCCCCACATCTCCATCGGGCACACAAAACTCAAAACGGTCAACCAGTTTACCTATCTCGGCTGCACCATTTCATCAGATGCAAGGATCGACAATGAGATAGACAACAGACTCGCCAAGGCAAATAGCGCCTTTGGAAGACTACACAAAAGAGTCTGGAAAAACAACCAACTGAAAAACCTCACAAAGATAAGCGTATACAGAGCCGTTGTCATACCCACACTCCTGTTCGGCTCCGAATCATTGGTCCTCTACCGGCACCACCTACGGCTCCTAGAACACTTCCACCAGCGTTGTCTCCGCTCCATCCTCAACATCCATTGGAGCGCTTACATCCCTAACGTCGAAGTACTCGAGATGGCAGAGGTCGACAGCATCGAGTCCACGCTGCTGAAGATCCAGCTGCGCTGGATGGGTCACGTCTCCAGAATGGAGGACCATCGCCTTCCCAAGATTGTGTTATATGGCGAGCTCTCCACTGGCCACCGTGACAGAGGTGCACCAAAGAAAAGGTACAAGGACTGCCTAAAGAAATCTCTTGGTGCCTGCCACATTGACCACCGCCAGTGGGCTGATAATGCCTCAAACCGTGCATCTTGGCGTCTCACAGTTTGGCGGGCAGCAACCTCCTTTGAAGAAGACCGCAGAGCCCACCTCACTGACAAAAGGCAAAGGAGGAAAAACCCAACACCCAACCCCAACCAACCAATTTTCCCCTGCAACCGCTGCAATCGTGTCTGCCTGTCCCGCATCGGACTTGTCAGCCACAAACGAGCCTGCAGCTGACGTGGACTTTTTACCCCCTCCATAAATCTTCGTCCGCGAAGCCAAGCCAAAGAAAGAAGAAAAGAGATTCCAACAAATATGTGGTCAAGAGGACAGGCAATATTCCTCTGACTCCACGTTCCTGAAAGAACTTTGTGAAAAATTACAGTTGACAATAAGTATTTGTGTAGGTAAATGATTCGTAAAGTAGAAGAAGAAATAAGAAATAGCAAAAGATGCAAAAATTTGGCACACTTACCTTCATCAGTCAGGACATTGAGTTGAGACATCATTGTGCAATTGTATAAATGTAAGAACACATTTGGAGTAAAGTATGCAGTTATAGTGAACTGCTGTAAGAAAGATGTACTTCAGATAGAAATGCAAACAAAATTGCCTGATTGGCTGCCTCAGGCAAATCCAGTCTGGCATTGAATTAGGCCTCTCATTGGGATACAGAGAAGACCTTGCCAACACTTAAGGCTCTGCTCAATAGTTGTGATTTGCATTCCCTGTATAATGAAGGTGAATGGATTTCCATCCAGAAATGATTCCACATTTATCATCCTTCAAACTGAAACCAGAATACTCCAAATACTCATAAAGACAGCTAACATACTGAAGGACCCAACTCATCCCAAACACACACTTCTCCATCCTCCCTTTGGGGAGAAGATTCAAGAGCGTGACATAGTGCACCAACAGATTCAAAAACAGTTTCTTCCCCACAGCCACCAGGATCCTAAATGAGTCCCACAATAATGATCTCATGTTGCTCTTGCCATATACTAATTCATCTTTTCATTGTAACACTACTCATTGCAGCACTACACATTGTCAGGTGATCTTATTCTACTTTGTGCTGCTACATGCGTGTTTGTGTTGCCTTGCTGGACTGCGCTCAAAACCAACCCTTCTTTCTGTACCCGGTACAATGTGTTAATAAACTTGAACTTGAAAGTAGGCTTTTCTGGGCCAGAGAAGTCAATTGCATTGTTGATTATTATATTGATAAGAGGGTCTTGGATTACAAATTAGTTCTGAAAATATCCTGCAGTGAGTTTAACATACACATAATGAGCAAATCCAGCAAGTACTTTGAACTTTCATTTTAAGGACTCTTGTGGCAACAGACGTAATTGCAGCGGTAAACCAGTGCTGCTTGTTATGCTTCTTTTCCGGTACAGACCGGAAGTACACGTACGCACTTACGTCAGCATGACATGAATTCCAGGATGCGAGGGGCGGGCTCCGGATGGCCTTAAAGGCTGCAGTGCAAACTTCAAAGTGAATTAGTTGTGCTTAACGAGCTCACAGCCTGTGGTCTGTCTTTTCATTGCACTCACGCACAGCCCGCTGCGCTGGTGACCCAGTCGAGTCTCCAGGTTCTGAAGACTCAGCACAATAGACCCCACAGCTGTTGGCGTCATTGCATTAAAGCTGCCCACTTTCTGGGCGCCCAAGCCCCGCACTTGGATTGGCCAAGCAGAGGCCCAGTTCAAGGTAAGCAGATGACCTTGGATCCAACAAAATACTTCCAAGTCATCAGCTCGCTAGACCAGGAAGCCGCCTCACAAGTCAATGAAGAAGGTAAATACGAGGAAGGTAAATATGAGGCTCTAAAAAAAACCTCCTAATTCACCTGGATGGCCTAGGTGACAGGACGTCGTCTGCTCTCATGGACGAGATGTTTACCTTGGCAGAGGGACACAAGCCCTGCCGCATGTTCGAGCAGGCATTCCTCGAACAAATGCCCGAAGATATTAAGCTACTACTGGCTGATGCAGATTTCACCAACCCACGTAAGACATCCTTTACTGCTCCAAGCATGAGCCCATGGGCACAGTCCCGCGTTAAAGGCCACCGCCAAAGCCGATGCCCGAAGCCAGTCCAACACATGAGCTCACAAACTGAAAAACCTGATCCAAAATGGTGCTTCTACCATCAATCATGGGGTGCAAGAGCACACGGGTGTCACCAGCTGTGCTCATTTCAGGGAAATAACAGGGATAGCCACCATTAATGACCACGGTGGCTGGCCGACCAAGCAGCCTACTCCACGTCTGGGACAAGATGTCGGGCCGCAGATTCCTCATTGTCACTGGTGCAGAGATAAACATCATTCCCCCTACGTCGCTCAAGCACGCACGAGACCTCACAGCCCCACCCTGCGCGCAGTCAACAACACCACTATTAAAACTTACAGCAAAAGGCGCATCTGTGCACATTTTGACAAGACACTTTCAATTGGTCATTCACACTGGCATCCGTGGACAAGCCTCTTCTAATGCAGATTTCCTGCGTGCAGACTGTCTACAGGTAGACCTCCAGGGCAGGCGATTGGTCCATTCAGAGGCCTTCCAAGAGTTCCCCTTGGTATGTCCAACGAGCCAGCCACCCAGCTCGCCTCTGTGGAGACTTTGCATGGCAAATACAGCCGCCTCTTTGCCAGCTATCCCTCCATCCTGCACCCCAGTTCACCATCACCATGCTGAAACACAGTCAAGCACCACATAGCGACCCCGGGCCTGCCAGTGCATTCCCAAGCCCAACGTCTGGCTCCTGACAAGCCCAACCTCACCAAGGAAGAGTTTAAGTGCATGGAGGAACTTGTCGGAGAGTCCATGGGCATACCCCTCCACTTGATGCCCAAGTCCAACAGCAACTGGAGACACTGCGGAGACTACAGAAGCCTCAATAATGCGACGATGCCAGACCGCTACCCAATCACCCACATCCAAAACCTCGCAGCAAACCTCCATGGTGCATACCATCAGATCCTTGTTCACCTATATGATGTCCAAAATACCGCTATCATCAAAAAGGCCGAGAGTTTCTTCGCATGCCATTTGGCCTGAAAAACGCAGCCCAGACATTGGAGCCTCATGGATGCAATCAGCAGAAACTTTCCTTTGCTCTTTATCTACCTAGTCAATATCTTGGTAGTGAGCAAGACTCTTGAGGAGCACATCTCACATCTTCACCAGCTTTTCGACCAACTTGCCTCACCAACAACCCAGTGAAGTGCCAGTTCGACTTTGAGGAAATCACCAAGGACGGTGCCAGTCCTTTACCTGACAAGGTCAGGGCCATCCGACAGTTTGCCAGACCGACAACTCTGAAGGGACTGCAAGAATTTGTGGGCATGGTGAACTTTCACAACATATTCATCCACGGAGCTGCCAGCATCACGTGCCCACTTTTCATGTTAATGACGACCTCCAAGAAAGACCTCGACTGGACTGATGAGGCAGGGGCCACATTCCAGATAAACCAAAGAGGCCCTGGCTACCACAACGATGTTTGTTCATCCACGCATGGACATGCCCACAGTCCTCACTGTTGATGCATGTATGCACAGAGGTGGGTGGTGTCCTGGAACAGTTCGTGAACAACACCTGGAGGGCCCTTGCCTTTTTCAACCGTCACCTATGGCACCTGAACTGAGGTACAGTGCGTTCGACAGAGAGCTGCTGACCCTCTACCTTGCCGTCCGCCATTCCCACTACTTCTTGGAGAGGCAGCCTTTCACGGTCTACACAGACCACAAGCCGCTGATGTTTGTATTCATCAAGTCCACCGACCCATGTTCCGCCTGCCAGCAGCAACACTTATCCTAAGTCTTGGAGTTCACTACCTCCATCTGCCACCACTCGGGCAGAGAACATTGTCGCCGATGAATTCTCCAGGCCAGCTGTTAACACCCTGTCACATGGCATCAGCTACCATGACCTGGCTCGATCCCAAAGGACGATCCCAAGGCCTACAGTTTCAGGACAGCGATCACGAGTCTGCAGCTCTGAGACCTCCCACTGGACCTCAATGGCGCGACTTTACTCTGCGACATCTCCACTGGCCAACCCCAACCACTCGTCCCCGCCCAATAGAGACAAATGGTTTTCGACGTTTTCGATATCATCTGAACGACGGTGCAGATGATATCCTCCCGGTTCTTCTGGCACAGACTGTGCAAGCAGGTTAGCAAATGGGCAAAAACATGCACTCACTGTCAGACCGTGAAGGTCCAGCGGCACACCAAGCCCCACCTCCGACAATTTGATGCATAAACTCACAGGTTCCAGCATGTCCACCTCGACATAGTGAGCCCCTTGCCAGGCTCCCGAGGGTCACGCTACTTGTTCACAATACTGGACAGATTTACCCGGTGGCCGGAGGCCGTCCCCATCCCAGACACCACCACTGACACTTGCGCCAGAAGTTTTCTCTTTGCCTGAATCTCCCATTTTTGAGTCCCAGCCCACATAACTACCAACCAGGGGACCCAATTTACCTCCGCCCTTTAGAACAAACTCTCCAAACTCCTGGGCACCCAGCTACACTGCACCACTGCCTACTATCCCCAATCCAACAGATAAGTTGAGCGTTTTCACTGCCACCTTAAGTCAGCACTGATGGCAAGGCTTGAGAGGCCAAACTGGGTGGATCAAATGCCATAGGTATCTGCACAGCACCGAAGGGCGATCTGCGAACCTCCTCAGCAGAGTTAATCTACGGTGAACCCCTTGCAGTCCCAGGCCAATTCCTCCCTTCAATATCAGGCCAAGACTCTGACACCGCCATCGTACTGGAAAGACTGAGAGACAAATTGGGATCACTCGCTCGCACCACCACCACCACCACCATTGCGACACTGCCAACCCACCTCTGCTTGCCTCACTGGCCAAGACACCTGCGACTATGTGCTCGTGTGTGGGGTGGACACAGGCCACCCCTCCAGTGTCCCTACTCAGGACCCTACAAAGTACTTCAGAGAAATGCATCTACTTTCATTCTCGATATTGGGGGCAGAGAGGAACTTTTCACTGGAAGGCCTTAAAGGCTAAAGCGTGAACTTCAAAGTAATTTGGTTGTGCTTCCTGAGCTCGCAGCCTGCTGTCTCAGTCTTTCCACTGCACTCACGCACAATCCTCTACACGCTTACATTTGCACTTTTTTTCTAACTGTATCACACAATCAGTTTGTTTAAATTTTGTTATTTGTTTACATGTTTACATTAGGTCAGTTTTGTTTTTTGCACTGCCAATAAGTGATAGCCCAGAGGGAAAAAGAATCTCAGGGCTGTATGTGACATTATGTATGTAGTCTGACAATAAATCTGAACTCTGAACTGTCAGGCAGAGTGAGAAGCATAAGCTAGATTTGTTCCTGGGCTAATGATGGGTCAGCAGCTAGCATCTGAAAACATGCTGATTCACTGTTCACTGGGCAATTCTTCCTCCACAAGTTGTTTGTAGCATTGTGGGTCAGAGTTCAAGAAGATAGCAGCTGACTCACACAATGGTGATTTCGATATATCAGTTCAAATGCCACCATGTTAAATTTGGATTAGCTATATAAATCTGGAATAAAAATTAAGCCAATAGCAATGGTGACTTTGAAGGGTATAGGATCCTATCTGGTTCACTAGGTCCTTCAGGGAAGGAACTTTGTTGCCATTTCCCAGCCTGCCTACCTCAGACACTAAATCCACAATATTGTAATTGATCCTCAAATGAGCTCCAAATGTGTCCATCTTCTGAATCCCAATACCAATTAGGTTTGATCAACAAATGTTCGGTTAGCAAGAAACCTATCCTCAAATCAATACAAATGTAACTTGTTGATTAATGCATTGTTAACAAGCCTTCAAATTCACTGTTGTTTTGGCAAAAGATCTGAAGCAGTTTCATAAATTAAATAGAGAATAAAAATGATTGCTTTTGCTGATAATTAGCAAGAAATCTTGCCAAGAAATTAACTGGTGTATAATGAAAAGGAAATAGAAATAGAAAATTAACAATAAGTTAATATGATCAATTTTATTTGTCAATAATATCCCAAAGTTTGAGAGAGAATAGGCGTTCAAGAATACTTACATCACCAATGTATTCTTCTACTCTTGAAGAAAGATCTATATGACTTAATGAAGGTGGACAAGCAGGCAGTCTTTAAAAAATGAAAGATTTGGTGTATGGTGATTACAGTATACAACATATATATATAATTAGATTCAGTTTAATAATGGTTAAGGGAAAAGAAAGGTCAAGGACAAGACTGGAAAAAGAAATCAAATTACAATGGCATAAAAGGAGACCAGGCCTAGATTTAGTGACAAGTAAAATTGTCAAGCAGAATCATAAATCATTGTTCAGAAATGTTTAGCACAAGCATATTCCAAAATGTATTGAGAGATGGGATTTGGTAAACTAGAAGAGAGGCTAGAAATCAAACTGGAAACTCAAACAATTTTAAATATGGAAATGTGCAATGTCGAGATGGGAGAAGCTAGGAGGTGTTTGACAGGATTAACAAAAGACAATAAGTATTTATGTAGGTCAGTGAATACTGTAGTAAGGTTGAAGTAGAAACAATAAATAGCAATAGATTTTAAAAACTGGCATGCTTGCCTTCATCAGTCAGGACATTGACTACAGGAGTTGAGACATCATTGTGTAAGTGCATAAGACATTGGTAAGGCCACATTTGGAATAAAACATACAGTTTTGTGGCCCTGCTGTGGGAAGGATGTCATTAAGCTGGAAATGGTGCAAAATGATTCATGTTGATATTACCATAGCTGAAGGGAGAGAGTGAATAGATAGGGACATTTTTCCCTGGAATGTGAGAGGCTGAGGAATGACCGTAAAGAGGTATAAAAATCATGAGGAGTATAGATAAGGTTGTGGTGTGCCGAGGTAGCAGCAAGCAAGTACAAACTCAGGAAGCAGGTTTTATTCCAGTAAATGTCTAAACACTAGTTCAAGCCTTGGTGGCTCCCCGTGTGACTGGCTCAGGTTTATATTCAGTTCAGCTGGCCAGGTGGAGTCAGCCCCTTAAATGGTCTTCCTGCAGGTACAGAGATCGCCACATTCACCCCCTTAAAATTAAGTACTGGGGAGGGCTGTGTAAAAACGGTGCCAGGTGGTATTTATAAATTCTGGTGGCCATCAGAGTCTCTGGGACCATCGCAGGGTTGGATCCTGGTCAACAGTCAGCGAGACTGTGGTTGCCTGAGGGTTGGCTGAGTCCAGCATAGCCATGGCAGGCGCTGCTGTGGGCAGAGTGATGTCTGTCCGTGGGAGGGTGGGGGGGGTAGCCAGGTAGGTCTGGTCCGCTAAAAGAGGGGCCCTCTGGAGGGGTGGAGGGAGGAGGTTGGCCCCCGACTCCTGGGACGACCAAGGGTACCCATGGTGGGGAGGTTGGGCTGGGTAGTCATGATGCTGGGGAGGTGGGGCGCCTGGTGGTGCCAGATCCCTGGTCGAGATGTTGTCCTCACAGTCATTGGGTACCTGACATAGGCGTAGTTCTCGCTAGTGTGGAGGAGGAGCACTTGCTCGACCAGTGGATTGGACTTGTGAGCTCGCGCATGTTTGTGAAGGAGCGCCAATCTTGGAGATGTGAGCCAAGTTTGGAGGGAGCCCCCACTTGCTGATTTCCTGGGGAGCGAGAAAAAGCGCTCATGAGGGGTCTGATTAGTAGCCATCCACAAGAGTGATCTAATGGGAAGGAATGCCTTGGGGAGGCCCTCTTGCCTGTAGTCAACGGACCAGCCTTTGGATCTCAGGGCCAGGAGGACTGCCTTCCAGATCAGCCCATTTTTGCGGTCCACCTGCCTGTTGCCCTTGGAATTATAGCTAGTCGTGCGACTAGCCGTAATGCCTCATGCTACCAGGTTCTGGTGCAGCTCCTCATTCATGAAGTTGGACCTCCGATCACTGTGAATGAATGCCAAGTATCCGAACATGGTGAAGATCTGTATCAGTGCCCTGAATATGGTGGCTGTGGAGGTGTCAGGGCAAGGGATGGTAAAGGGAAATCTTCGTCCATGACTGCGAGGAAGTAGACGCTCTTGTTCGTGGAAGGCAGGGGGCCCTTGAGGTTGATGCTAAGCTGTTCGAAGGACCGAGTAGCTTTGATGACATGGGCCTGTGGCGGGCAGAAGAAGTGTGGTTTGCCCTCTGCACAGACCTGCATGATTCATTCATGGTCCGGATTTCTTGGATAGAGAAGGGGAGATCCCAGGACTTAATAACATGATACAGGCGCATGAAGCCCGGGTGGCAGAGGGTGTCGTGCAGCATCTGGAGGTGGTCAGACCGTATAATGGTGCAGGTCCGGGACAGGGCATCAGGGGAGATGTTGAACTTCCCCAGTCTGTACTAGATGTCATAGCTGAACATAGCCAACTCAACTCTCCAGCGCAAGATCTTATCATTTTTGTTCTTTCCCTTATGGGTGGTGCTGAACATGAAAGCCACTCCGCGTTGGTCAGTGAGGAGGTAAACCTCCTGCCTGCCAGGTGTTGGCGCCAGTGGTGGACCACTTCCATGATCACCTGGGCCTCCTTTTCATGGAGGGTCCTGGAGAAGAAGGCCATCGGTCATCACCACCCCCCCCCCCCCGGCCCCCTTGGGCCAATGGGTGGACCTTGTCCAAAAAACAGGGAACCCACTGGAAGTAATAGCAGAAAAGCCAAAGGCACCTGTGGAGGGCCTTGAGCGTGTGGGGGAGGGGCAGTTCCATTAGTGGATGCATGCGTTCTGGGTTTGGACCGATGACATCATGTTCCACGATTTACCCTAGGATGGCTAAGTGGTGGTGCTGAACACACACTTCGTTTTGTTGTAAGTGAGGTTCAGATCCTTGGCCACCCGGAGAAATCTCTCCAGGTTGTCATTGTGGTTCTGCTGGTCGTGGCTGCAGATGGTGACATTGTCCAAGAACGGGAAGGTCACTTTTAGGTTGTGCCAGTCTGGAAAATGGAGACTCCATTTATGACCCAAAACGGGACCCGAAGGAACTGGTAAAGGCGTCTGTCTGCCTCAAAGGCAGTATATAGTTTATCCTGGGTGTAGATAGGAGTTGGTGGTAGGCGACTTTAGGTCAATTGTTGAGAAGACCTTATGGCTGGCTATCTCATTGACCATGTCGGCTATTCGGGGTAGGGGGTAGGCATTTAGTTGGGTGTATCTATTTATGATCTGGCTATAATCAATGACCATCCTTGGTTTGCTACCCCCTTTTATCACTAGGACTTGGACTCTCCAGGGACTGATGGTGGGCTCTATGATATCTTCCAGAATCCGCCTCACTTTTGCCTTAATGAAGGCCCTGTTGGCCACGCAATACCATCTGCTATTCGCAGTAATGGGCTTGCAGTCTGGCGTAAGGTAGTTGAAGAGGATGGGAGGGGTTACCTGTAGCGTGGAGAGGCTGCAGGTGGTTGCTGAGCTGTGTGCTGTGGAGTGTGAGTGGGGGGGAGGGGCCTGCCAAAGGCAAGGGTGAGGCTTTAGAGGTGGCACTGGAAGTCCGGCCTTAAGATGACTGGGGTATGTGCAGGAGCCTGAACCCTTGGTATGTTTCCCCTCCCACTGTCAAGTCCACTGAGCAGTGCCTGAGGGCTGTGATGGAGTGGTCCTGGGCAACAAAGGTGAAGGAAAATTTTGTGGGATAAATTTTGAATTTTAGTGTCCAGGCCACGTTCAGGTGCACAAAGCTCTCAGTTATCGCTGTCGAACAGGCATTTTGTTACCTTCCCATTGATAATGATGTCCATCATTGAGCGCCCAAGTCCATGGGAAATGTCCCTTTTTAAGGTGGTGGATGCTGGGACCATCTCACGGTCCGAGTTACTGCTCCCCAATGGATGTGTTGAGTAGCACCCAGCGGCTTCCTTCCAGGACATGGGGTGCGTCGAGTGGGCAATCGGGTTCACCTATGTTGACCACGTTGTCCTGTCAATGTGGTGCGCGAGTTGCAGCAGTTGGGGGCTGGCTGGTCCCAGATGGCAGTGCCCAGTGGATGCACGTGGTGTCGGTGCAGTCATGAAACCTGACCGACAATGAAGCCGGGGATGATATCATCCATGCGGGCAGAAGTGATATCTTCGATGCGGGCAGAAATCATCCAGAGGAAGATGGCAGCGCCCAGGTTGAGCACATTGCAGTGGTGCAGGTTGATGGCTGGGCCGAAAGTGACATCGGTGGTGAGGGCAGAAGTGACAGAGTGAGTAATGTCGTCATCCCGTCCTCGCACGTGGCGCTGTTCTGGAGGTCTCAGAGGGCCACAGCAGTCCCAATGGCTCACCTTAGTGAAGTGGCCTTTCTTCCCGCATTGGGAGCAATTCGAGTTCCTTGCTGGGCAGCCTTTGTGAGATCACCTGTCTGACCCACACCGGGACCTGCAGTACTTACAGGGGCGAGCTGTGCCGTTGGCCACAATCGTCTCCTCCACATGGGGCCCTCTGGCGACAGCGGTCGTTTGCATCTACCAGACGAGGGGTTTGGGGAGTCGGGTATCAAAGACCTCTGCATGATGAGCTGCGGCCTCCAGGGAGTGGACTACCCCCATTGTCCTGGTAAATGAGGCACTCTTTTCCTCCAGCAGCTTCTATCGGGTGCTACTCGAGCGCAGCCCTCACACACAGGTGTCCTGGATCACTCGCTCCACTTCCCTTTCGGTCACCCTGGTCTCAGTTTGGCACAGACAGGCTAGCTCATCTAGGGCCCCCAGATAGGCATCTGCTGTCTCACCTAGCTGCTGGACCCTGATGTTGAGCAGGTACCGGACGTAGACCATGTTTGTCAGAGGCTTGTACATGCTCTCCAGGACACCCATCGCAGCTTCATAGTCTATGCAGTCCTTGATGGCCTGGAAAGTGTGTGGGTCCAGCTTGGAACAGAGCACCATGAGCCGTTTGTGGTTAGTGTTGATCACCTTAGCTTGTATTTGGATGATCGCCTCAATTGCGTGCTTCTAGATCTCGAAGTGTGTCTGGGCATTCGGGTGTTGGGGGTCGATCTCCAGGCTTCTGATCGTCAGAAACTTTTCCTTGGTCTCTCTTTAAAATTTTACTGGAATAAATTGTGGTGCACTGAGGTAGCAGAAAGCAAGCACAAACTCAGGAAGACTGTACAACAGGCTTTATTTCAGTAAAAGTCTGAATATACCAGTTCAAGCCATGGTGGTTCTCCATGTGACTGGCTCAGGAGGGTCCGACTCAGGTTTATATTCAGATCAGCTGATTGACAGCCGGCCAGGTAGAGTCAGCCCCTTAGATGGTCTTCCTACAGGTACAGAGATCGCCCCTGCAATAGGCTGGTTGTCTCATTAAGCTGGAAATGGTGCAAAAAAGATTCATGTTGATATTACCATAACTGAAGGGAGGGAGTGAATAGGTAGGGACATTTTTCCCTGGAATGTGAGAGGCTGCGGGATGACCGTTTAGAGGTATAAAAATCATGAAACGCATAGATAAGGTGAATAGTCATTGTCTTTTTTTCCAGGGTAAAGGATTCTAAAACTAAAGGATGCGAGGTGAGAGGGAAAAAATTTAAAGTGATCTGAGGGGCAATATTTTCATTCAGATGGTGGTAGGTACACCTGCATGGAATGAACTTCCAGGGGAAGCTGCAGAGTTGGCTACATAGACAACATTTAAAAACTATTTGGGCAGGCAAATGGATAGGAAAGAGTTCGTGTGATATGGGCCAAATACAGGCAAATAGGACTAGCTCAAAAAGGTAGCTTGATTGGCATAGATGAGTTGGACTGAAGGCCCTGTTTCTGTGCTGGATAGCTGGAATTCACTCTCTATGGGTAGATTAGATGACCGGCCCCTCCTTTTGGGTCTGCTCCCAACATAAACCCTGTTTTCCCACCTTACCTTCAATTTACCTGAAGACCATTGTTGATACCAGCCATGAATTGTAAGCTAATAAAAGTGTGTTTGTGCTCTATACAAGTTTCCAAATACTATCAATCACGGATGGTATGGATAAAAAGGGTTGGGATAGATCTAAAATTAAATGGGAAGCAGATATTGGTTTTACTTTTTCTGAAGAGGATTGGTTAGATATCTGTTATGATAGTGTTAACTAGATTGATAAATGCACATTATACAATGATTAATCACAATTTTTTACATCAATTATATTTGACAACTGAAAAATTTTTAAAAATATGGTTTTAATGAATCAGATTTGTGTTTTAGATGTGGTGATACGGTTGGAACTTTTTTTCATGCTGTTTGGTTATGTGTACACATACAATCTTTTTGGAAAGCAATTCAATTGTTTTTGGAACATTTATATAAGATTAAAATACTTCTAGACCTGACAATATTTTTGTTGGGTAAGTTGAAGCCTTTGGGATTAGATAAATTTCAGATTGCTTTTGTATATTTAGCTTTATCCGTAGCGAAAAAAATGTATTGCTAGTACATGGAAAGATACAAATACGATTGATATTAATAGATGGCATAATGAGATGAAATATTGTTTAATAATGGAAAAAATTACATGTTTCGCATGATAATTATATTTTTTTAATTAAAATGTGGCTGTTATACTCAGAATATTAACATTTCAATTTATATTGATTAGATTTTAATATGTGTATTTAACTTTTTTTTAATATTCTTTCTTTTTTCTTTTTTTATGGCTCTCCTTAGGAGAGTTGGCTGAAAGGTCTTTTCTTTTTTTTCTTTTTTTCTATATATATATAGAAAATAAATGTTCATGTTCATGTTTAATTGCTGTATATGTCATATATTATTTGTTTTTTGAACGAATAAATAAAGTTTTTTTTAAAAATCACGTTACAATAGCTTGATGATTCTAAATATAGAATAGGTATTTTAACAAGGCTTTCACACGTGAGGTTTAACTCTAATTTAAGAAATGTACAGAGGAGATTAATAATTGGAGGTTTTTTTGTCAAAGGGCTATTTCACCATACAAGTTAGAGTGGAAAATAATCTTACATCTTTGTGTCTTCACAATGTCCTAAAATGCTTTCAGTTAAGTGCAGACATTATTGTTTAATTGGCAATTTTCATAGGGGTTTATCAGGACAATAGAAGATCCTATGCATTATATCCAAGGGACCTGATAAAGGTAGTCAAGAATGACCAGAAAGAAAATTTGTTCCAGAGGAGTATGCCATTTAAATAAAATGAAGTAGGTAGATGCTCAACAATAATTGCCAATTTGCAATAGCAAAGTCTACAATAGGGGATGAAACCACTGAGGAGACATTTTGAGAGAGGGGTGAAAATGTGGAACCAGCTTGCCACATTGCCAAATGGCAGGAAGCTAATTAAAGACAAGCCAGTGAAGAAGGAGAACTGTATTAATAGGGTTAGACAATATAGGGAGAGAGAAGACCTGCCTTAAATATGTTCACCATGTAGTTTGTTAACGTGCTGCAAATTCCATGCAATTTTACATAATATTTCACAATCAATTTCTGTTGATGTAGACTGCATGAAATTCTTCAACGAGTGAAAAATATAAATGATGAGATCGATGCATATAAATGAATTTGATAACACAACTTCTGTTTCCTTTGTCAATTTTTTTGCAGATCTAAATTATAACAATTACAGCACAGGAACAGGCCATTTTGTCCCTTCTAGTCAGCACCAAATAAAATACTCTCCTCTAGTCCCACCTACCTGCACCCTGCTTATAACTCTCCATTCCCCTCCCATCCATATACCCATCCAATTTTTCCTTAAATGACAAAATTGACTCTGCAGCCACTACTTCTCCTGGAAGCTCATTCCACACAGCCACCACTCTCTGAGTGAACAAATTCCCCCTCATGTTATTTCTACACTTTTGCCCCTTAACTCATGACCTCTTGTTTCAATCTCTTATTCTTTGGCTTGGCTTCGCGGACAAAGATTTATGGAGGGGGTAAGAAGTCCACGTCAGCTGCAGGCTCGTTTGTGGCTGACAAGTCCGATGCGGGACAGGCAGACACGATTGCAGCGGTTGCAAGGGCAAATTGGTTGGTTGGGGTTGGGTGTTGGGTTTTTCCTCCTTTGCCTTTTGTCAGTGAGGTGGGCTCTGCGGTCTTCTTCAAAGGAGGTTGCTGCCCGCCAAACTGTGAGGTGCCAAGATGCACGGTTTGAGGCGTTATCAGCCCACTGGCGGTGGTCAATGTGGCAGGCACCAAGAGATTTCTTTAGGCAGTCCTTGTACCTTTTCTTTGGTGCACCTCTGTCACGGTGGCCAGTGGAGAGCTCGCCATATAACACGATCTTGGGAAGACGATGGTCCTCCATTCTGGAGACGTGACCCATCCAGCGCAGCTGGATCTTCAGCAGCGTGGACTCGATGCTGTCGACCTCTGCCATCTCGAGTACTTCGACGTTAGGGGTGTAAGCGCTCCAATGGATGTTGAGGATGGAGCGGAGACAACGCTGGTGGAAGCGTTCTAGGAGCCGTAGGTGGTGCCGGTAGAGGACCCATGATTCGGAGCCGAACAGGAGTGTGGGTATGACAACGGCTCTGTATACGCTTATCTTTGTGAGGTTTTTCAGTTGGTTGTTTTTCCAGACTCTTTTGTGTAGTCTTCCAAAGGCGCTATTTGCCTTGGCGAGTCTGTTGTCTATCTCATTGTCGATCCTTGCATCTGATGAAATGGTGCAGCCGAGATAGGTAAACTGGTTGACCGTTTTGAGTTTTGTGTGCCCGATGGAGATGTGGGGGGGCTGGTAGTCATGGTGAGGAGCTGGCTGATGGAGGACCTCTGTTTTCTTCAGGCTGACTTCCAGGCCAAACATTTTATACTCTTATACTCTTATACTCTCAATGGAAAAAGCCTATCCACCTCAACTCTATCTATCCCTCTCATAATCTTAAATACCTCTATCAAATCCCCTCTAAACCTTCTATGCTCCAAAGAATAAAGACCTAATTTGCTCAATCATTCTTTGTAATTTAGATGCTAAAACCCAGGTAACATTTTTGTAAATCTTCTCTGCACTCTCTCAACCTTGTTGATATCCTTCCTATAATTCGGTGACCAGACTGCACACAGTACTCTAAATTTGGCCTCACCAATGCCTTGAACAGTCTCAACTTCACTTCCAAACTTCTGTATTCTATGCATTGATTTATAAAGGCCAGCATACTAAAAGCCTTCTTCATCACCCTATCTACATGAGATTCTACCTTCAGGGAATGGTGCACCATTATTCCTAAATTTTCAATGCCCTTCCATTTACTACATATGTCCTGTTTTGATTATTCCTACCAAACTGAAGCACTTCACACTTCTCAGCATTAAATTCCATCTGCCATCTTTCAGCCCACTCTTCTAAGCAGTCCAAATCCCTCTGCAATCTTTGAAAACCTTCTTCATTATCCACAATTCCACCTATTTTAGTATTATCTGCATATTTACTAATTCCCATCATCCAGATCATTAATATATATATATATATATATATATATATATAAAACAAACAGCAATGGACCCAATACAGATCCCTGAGGCACACCGCTTGTCACTGGTCTCCAGCCTGACAAACAGTTATCCACTATGACTTTCTGGCATCTCCCTTCCAGCCATTGTTGAATCCATTTGACTATCTCAAAAATTAATACCTAATGACTGAATCTTCCTAACTAACCTTCCATGCGGAACATTATCAAAAGCCTTACTGAAGTCCATATAGACAACATCCACTGCTCTACCCTCATCAAGATTCCTAGTCACCTCTTCAAAAAAATTCAACAAGATCTTTCATGCACAAACTCATGTTGAGTGTTCCTGATCAGACCCTGTCTCTCCAGATACTTAATGTAAATATATTTATATATATATATATGTACACCCACAAATGCTATCTCTAAGAACGGTTTCCATTAATTTACCTACTACAGATGTCAAACTTACAGGCCGATAACTGCTAGGCTTCCTCTTCAAACCCTTTTTAAACAAAGGAACCACATGTGCAATATGCCAATCCTCCAGAACTATATCTATGTCTAATAACATTTGAAACACTATCAGGGCCTCTGCTATTTCCTAAATTCTCTCAAGGTCCTGGAGAAAATCTTATCAGGACCTGAAAACTTATCCATCTTTATATGCTTCAAAAGCTCTGGTACTTCCTCTTTCTTAATCTCTATAGTCTCCATAATTACCCTTTTTGGTTCCTTTACCCCACATAATTCAATATCCTTAGTGAATACTGAAGAAAAGAAATTGTTCAAGATCTCCCCCCATCTCTTTTGGCTCCACACACAGTTGTCCACTCTGTATCTCTAAGGAACCAATTTTATCCCTCACTCTCTTTTGCCATTATTTGTAGAAACATTTTGTATTTATTTTCACCCTGCTTACTGTAGCTACCTCATACCTTATTTTAGCTTTTCTAATTTCTTTCTGAAGATTCTTTTTACATTCAATGTATTCTTCACACATCTCCTTTATTTTTTGTTTCTTATATTTATTGTAGGTCTCCCTCTTTTTTCGAACCAAGTTTCCAATATCCTTTGAAAACCATGGCTCTCAAACTTTTGACCCTGCCTTTTAACCTAACAGGAACATATCCCTTTCCATAATTACATTGAAGCTAATGGGACTATGCTCACTGGACCCAAAGTGCTCCCCAACACACCCCTCTGTCACCTGACCTACCTCATTTCCCAACAGTAGATCCAACACTGCCCCTTCTCTAGTTGGTACCTCTTCGTATTGCTGTAAAAAAACTATTCTGCATACTTTTTACAAACTCCAACCCATCCAGCCCTTACACAGAATGGGTTTCCCAATCTATATGTGGAAAATTAAAATCTCCCACAGTCACATCCCTGTGCTTATAACAAATATCTGCTATGTCCCTACAAATTTGCTCCTCTAGTTCTAGTTCCCCATTAGGTAGTCTATTATACACCCCTATAAATGTAACTACCCCTTTCCCATTCCTCAATTCCATCCAAATTGCCTCCCTGGATGAGCCTTCTAATCTATCCTGCCTTAGCACTGCTATAATATTTTCTATGACACCTTCTTGCCCCTCCAATTCTATCACACCTAAAGCAACGAAATCCAGGAATAGTTAGCTATCAATCACATCCCTCCTGCAACCATGTTTCACTAATCACTACCACGTCATACTGCCAAGTGGCTATCCACACCCTCAGCTCATCCATCTTCCTTACAATACTCTTAGCATTAAAGTATATGCATTTCAGAGATTCCTCACTTCTTAATCTCTGTTTTCCCCTATCTTTACAAACAACTCTATTATGTTCTTTTTCTATCATCTCCCCTCCATCTTCCTACACAGCATCTCCCTTCTCTATCACCTGCCTTTCCATACTCATACACTGTCTACAAGCTTTCTCTGTTTGCAATCTAACATTCTCCATGCTCTTCTCTTCCATTTGGTTCCCTCTACCCAACCATTCTAGCTTTAAGTCTCCTGAGTAGCCTTAGTAAATGTCCCTGCCAGGATCCTGGTTGCCCTGGGATTCAAGTGCAACCTGTCCTTTCTGTACAGGTCACATCTACCCCAAAAATGGTCCCAGTGATCCAGAAATTTGAATCCCTGCGCCTTGCTCCACCCCTTCAGCCACACATTCATCTTCTATTCCTGCTCTCACTGTCGTATGGCACAGGCAGTAATCCAGAGATTACTCCCTTTGTGGTCCTTCTTTTCAATTCCATACCTAAATCTCTGTACTCACTTTTCAGGATCTCTTCTCTATTCCTCCCTACATCATCGGTACCTACATGTACCATGACCTCTGGCTCATCTCCCTCCCACTTTAGGATGTCTTGGACACGAGCAGTAACATCCCAGATGCTGGCACCAGGGAGGCAAACCACCATCTGGTTCTCCATACTGCGTCCTCAGAATCCCCTAACTGTCCTTCTAAGTATTCCCCTATGACTATTCCTTTCCCTACCTTTCTGAGCCACAGGGGCCGACCCTGTGCCAGAGACATAGCCACTGTTGCTTTCCCCAGCTTGGCTCTCTCCTTCCCCACCACCCCCCCCACCCACCCCCCCCCAACAGTACTCAAAGAGGAGTCTTATCATTGATGGTGAAAGCCACAGGGGTCCTCTCTAACATCTTACTCTTCCCCTTCCTTCTCCTAACTATGACCCACTTGTCCTCCTTCTGCGGCCCTGGTGTGACCACCTGGCTGTAACTCCTGTCTTTGACGTCCTCACTTTCCCTGACCAGAGCGAGGTCATCAGGCTGCAGCTCCAGTTCCCTAACACAGTCCCTGAGAAGCCACAGCTCAGCACACCTGAAGTGCCAGTTGATGAAGTAGACAAAGATGATGTAGTCAAACAATAATCATGGCTTTTATTAGCAGAAACTCATGGTACAATAATGAAAGACAATAGATCCATATACAGTTATATCCAAGGGGAGTGTCCTTAACAGTAAAGATAATGCACAGCCAATGTTAGTACAACAAGGGTCACCAGAGGGGAGACAGGCAGCTTGGCAGACATTCACCACAACACCTGGTGCAGATATGGACATCCAGTAGGCTAGAAGACTCCAGGATCTCCCACATCTGACATCGAGAACAGCAAACTGCTCTCACATTCATCCTTTTTCCCTTTCCTCAAATGCAGTGGAAACAGCTTTACCTCAATGTGAACAAGCTTGACCTCAGCCTCTGCTCAACCCTAGCCTCTGCTCACCGAGGCCTCGTGAGCCAAAGCCTCTAAGACCCACTTCTTCTCTGTGCCACTCTTCGCTGGCTGGTTCTTTACCTTACCCTCCTTTTATTGGCCCTCTACCAATTAATGTCACTCTCTCCTCACCCCCTCCTCCACTGGATACCTCCTAACTCCAACACCTCCAACTCCTCGCTCAAACCACTAGGCCCAAGCTCTGGTAAGTACTCTAAGTCCTTACCTTGCTGTCAATTCATTTTATCTTAATGCTGCTAATGCTTCTTTTCTCTGCTGTTACTTGATTCCAAGCTCTATCATGGGGAGACATGGTTTCCCAAAAATGGTCCCATTCTCCCACCAGCTCTTTTATCATTACTCCAAACTTCCTTCCACGTTAGAGTATCAACAGACTTGCGGTGGAGTGTGGCCATCTTTAACCCTAAGAAAGCATAACTATGAGAGCACCAAAGCCTCTACTTTTTCAGAAGATGATTATTTATAGGTTGAGGAGTCCATGTCATTATTCCAACTCTTCACTATCCACCATCTCTGAAAAAATGGATCAAATTTCCACCACCATTCTTGCTATTCAAGCTCATTTCCCGCCCCCCCCCCCCCCCCCACACAATTCCCAGATCAACTGTTCTGCTCACTCCCAGCCTCTCAATCAGCAACTTCCTTCTTAAAGACTCTACTTTTCAGAACACTGGTAAGGTGAAAGATTTAAAGGGAACCTGAGGGGCAACATTTTCACACAGGGTGGATGATGGGTATATGGAATCAGCTGATGAAGCAAGTTATAGAGGTCAGTACAATTGTGATGATTCAATGACATGACAGGTAATTTGATTGGACAGGTTTAGAAGGAAATGGGGTAGCCTGGACAAGATGGGCTGGGAGTCTGGTTCTGAGTTGTGTACCTCTGTAACAGTTTCATTTCCAGTTTATGGGAGAGAAATTGCATTTCTTCACCACCGTCTAACAAAAATTTACAAGCCAATTAGCCTTTCCCCCTCCTTACTTTGTTTTATTGATTTTAGCTGTGCCTCCTGACTGACCAATGAAAAACAGTTTTTACTTCCTATTATTTGTTAATCCCAAACAATCAAAGGCACCAAATTATATTTGGCTTCTTTACCACCTCCCACAGGCACTGATATTTTGATAGCAGATCTCCAAAAGAATATCACGCATGAACTCTTGATGAAGGAACACTGCCCACCAGCATGCCAGAGCTGACCACAGTACAGCCATTAATGGCTCTTTGTCCATATTCCTCAGAACACTTGTTCATAAATTGTGACCACAATCTCATCCATATAGTTAATCCCTAATTATAAATGGTGTCTCGCAGACCAGTGTTCATCATTATTAATTAGAGGCTTTACTGGTTACACCAAGCATCACAAATTGAAACAAGTTATCAGGAGCCAAACTTTACTAACTCTTTCAAGCCTTGGTTGAAGAGGTGCAAGCTGTCCAAGAAACATTGGAAAGCTCTTGATTGTGAGGAGAGACACATTCAATGCCATGCACTTCCTGAAGTGACTAAGAAGAATTAGGGCAGGTAAGGGAGCTTAAGATGAAGGGTATGAATAAAAGAGATTCTAACGAGGCTCAGGACCCGAAAACAAATTGTGGCAGTGATCTGGGTGAACGTGATTATGTGTTTCAGAAGGAAATTCTGTGAGTCTATATTTTCTTTCAATTCATGCACAGGTTGGTGGGAGTGCATTTCTGGAAAAGGACAGCATTTCATGTCCATCTGTAATTGTGCTTGAGCTAAGTGGCTTGCTGACCTCCTTCTGATTTGGAGTAATGTTCAGCTCAGACAATGATAACAGATTTCCTTCCCTTGTGGGGCTGAATCAACTAGATTTTTTTTAGTCAAATTGATAACATTAAGCTCACAATTATAGATGACAGGCTTCTTGATACTGATTTAATTAATTAAACAAACAAGTTCTGTATTGATAATGCTGCATCAACCACTGAGTGGGCATTGGAGATGGGACTGGAGATAAAGCATAACAAACAGTTTATTATACATCAACTGTCTTGGAAAGAGCTTGTTTATATCTATAACTCTCTCTGCCTTGGGAAAGCAAAGACTCACCCCACCCCAACCACACTTTCTTCACCCCCTTCTGTCAGTGAGATCATGCACCACCAGATTCAAAGACAGTTTATTGTCAAACTGATGAATGAATCACAATGGTAAAATTATGTTGCTTTGTCTGCATGAACTAATCCCTTTCTGTAACTCTGCATTTATATCCTGTGTTTTACTTGGTGCACTATGGATGAAATGTCTAGCTGGACTGCTTGTAAAACAAATCATCTCTGCACATTGGTTCTTGGAACACTAAACTTTCATTTGAACTTAAAAAATGAAGGATACAGAAACTACAGGGGAAAAAAAAAGAGGCTGCAGATGCTGGAATCCAGCACAAAAACAGAATGCTGGAAGATCTTACAGATCAAGCAACATCTGTGAAGACTGAAGGGTAAATGGGTGTTGTGGGTTGAGACCCTACATCAGTACTAAAGGGCAGAGGAAAGATTGCCAGTATGCAGCAGTAATCAATTTTCCAGGCTTTGAAACTGGGATTCCATTTATATCACCATCTTAATGTCATACCTTGTTTCTTACAGGCATGAAGATCCAGATATTGAAATAGAAGAAGCAATATCCAAATGAATTGATAGAGCATGGATTGGGTGTCGCATGACTGAGAGCACTCAAGACCAGAGAGAGTACAACACGTTTTTATTCAGTAAGAATAACATACAATAGTCTTTGGACTGAACTGGGGTTTTGGCGGGGGTCCAGGGTTTATATTGGGAGATGCGGGGGGCGGAGTTGGGGGACGAGCCAGTATTGAATTCCCAATTCACTACATTGGGGTACAGGGAAAATTAAGCTGAGGTCTGCATCTCAAAGAACGTATGGTTGGGATAGCAGAATGGGTAAGGTAGATATTAGGTATAAAGGGACAAATACATCCATGATATAAGAATGAGAAAGGTCATCTACCAAGAGTGGAAATATTTAAAATGGAGAGGAACTGGAGGAAACCATGGTGCAGAGGATCACTAGTTATCTATTCTAATAGTAAAATTAGATGCAGTAATAAGCAAAGAGGAACAGAATCCTTGTGTTTTTTTACTTTGACAGTAAGGAGTGGTTTACACCAGATCACTTTGGAGTCATCATGTGTGTTAAGTCGGTGCACAGTTGGAAGAAAATAAAGTCACATCTAAAGTGCTTTGCAAATTCATTAGGGTGTTTCCATGGATGAGTGGCCATCTATGGTAATTCTTGGCCGCCATGGTTAAAATTTGAACATTGTCGCAGGTCCATCTTGCACAAGTCCTTCTCTGTGCTGGAGCAGTTGATTGTGGTTTAGTGAAGAATTTCCAAAGGTAGCTTTCCTTGTATAAAGAGAACCACACACAACTATAACTCATGCAGCTCCTAGTTAATACTGATGGCAGTTACTCCAACAGTTGTGTGACTGAAATCTGCTGTACACTATTCTCTTGTTATAACATAAAAGACAAGGGCCAATTTCCACAGAGGTGGAGAAGGTAAGCAAAATTAAATTCCTGGAAGTCACTATCTTTGAGGATCTTTCATGGACCCAACATACTAATGACATCATGAAGAAAGTACATCAACACCTCTACTTCCTCAGGAGTTTGCAGATGTTTAATATGTCTTCCGAAACCGTGGCAAACCTCTCCAGATGTGTAGTGGAAAGTGTGCTGACCAGCTATATTATGGCCTAGTTTGGAGAAACCAATACCCCTGAGTGTAAAGCCCTGCAAAAGGTAGTGGACACAGCCTAGGACATCACAGGCAAACCCTCCCCAATATCGAGAACATCTGCATGCAACACTGCCATTGGAAAGCAGCAGCAATCATTAAGGGTCCACAGCACCCAGGACATGCTCTGTTCTCGCTGCTGCCATCAGGAAAGAGGTACAGGTAAAACAGGTCTCGTATCGCTAGTTTCAGGAATAACTGTTACCTCTCAACCATCAGTCTCCTGAAGAACAGGCTCATTCAGAGACTCATTTAAGGACTCTTATTTTTCTCATTATTTATTACTGACTATTTATTTATCTGTATTTTCAAGATCAGTTTGTTCATTTTTCTTTTGTTTACCTTTCTTTCTTCTTGAGCACAGTTTATAGTAGTCGGTAATTAGAAATCCTGCCTTGCCTGCAGGAAAAAAATCTCAGGGCTGTTTGTGATTGAATGTATGAAAAATACTCTGACAATAAATTTGAACATTAAATTTTGATGCTTGACAAGATCATTTATTATCGTGATTATACATTTTATAACAAGATGGGAGACCATTCAAATCTTTACCAGCTCCCAGAGAAATAATATCACCGTTATATTTCCCTGTACCACATTCTATCATACACCAAAATTCCCCGATTTTCCACCATTTACACCAGAGGTAATTTACAGCAGCCACTTAACCTAACAGCTGGCATGTCTTTAGGATGTGGGAGGAAACTAGAGCACTCAGAGGAAAACCCAAGCAGTCACATGGAGAACATACAAACTCCACATGAAACACTACAGGATGTCAGGATCAGAGCTGGGTTCCTGCGGCAGTGAGGTGGCTGCACTACCTACAGCATCATCAGGCCACTTGTCTTTAAAATTATCCTATGAGATCTTTTCGGCTGAGAAAGATGGTAAGTCCCTTCAGAATAGATATACATGTATATTGTGCTGACATCTATATCTCACCTTCATTTACATATAAACACAGGAACTGCCCCTTGAGCCTCCGCCATTCAAAGAGATCAAGGCTGATCTAATTGTAAACTCAACTCTATATCTCACCGACTATGAAATTCTTTCACTCCTTCCTTGCAAATATATTTCTATCTCTATCCTAAAAATTAGTCAGACTGTCCTTCCACTGTCCTTTGCGAAAAAAATTTCCAAAGGCTCACACCTCGCAGAGAGAAAACATTTACCCTAATCTCTGCTTTAAAAAGGCCCCTCCTTTTTAAAAAAAAAACACTGACTTTAGTTCCCAAATTTATTTCCCTCTGGGTGCTAGATAGACTTGAAAATATAGAAATTTAAATTACTTAACATTACCAGTTGAGAATGGGAATAAATATTTAATTCATTATTAGTTTTACCTTGAATCTTATAGCCATTCTTCAATTAATGTAGAGCAAATAAGTGAAAAAGGTAAAATAAAATGGATCCTGATTGAAACATTTTATAAGGATAATGCAGGATTGTTGCACAGCCTCCAGGACCTTAAATGTTTTAACTAAATTGACACTTACTTTTCTAAACTCCCATGAATACAAGTGTAGCCCATCAACTCACTCTCATGAGGTAACCCAGCCATTCCAGGCCCCCAGTAAACCTTGATTAAATAATACACTACTTTGTTCAAGCAGCAACTGTGATCGAGGGTTGAAGGGCGGGGGAAGAATTATCGACGTTTCATGTCAAGACTGAGAAAGTGAAAGCTAGCATACAGAGATGAGGGTGAGAGAGGTGTTTATAGAGCACTGAAGAAGGATGATGGCCAGATGGAGCCAAGTAAGGGAAGAGGAGGGGTGACACATGGCAGGTGAGTGCCAGGTGGAAGCAAAGATAGATAGAGAGAAAGTAAAGGGCAGAGGAGCCAGGTGAAGGGAGGGTGCAGCTGGAAACAGCTGATGGAGATTGATAGGTGATAAGTGCTGGAAGTTAATATCTGAGGAAGGTGATAATGGGAACATTTGCATAGGGGAAGGGGAAATGAAACTAGAGACAGAGGGGATCCAGTGGGTGAAATGTATGGCTGGTAGGTGGATGGAAGAAGGACAGGGAGGGCAATGAATTGGATGGGCCAGAGAGCAGGTGTAGGAAAGAGGGCAAAAATGGGAGGATCACAAAGAGAGAGAGAGGTGGGGGGAGGGGAATCCAGGAGAGAAGTGTTATCTAAATTAGGAAATCCAATGTCCTACCTTTTTATTCCATTTTCACCAGCTCGTTCTGCATCCCAACTCCACTCCTCCTTGTCACCCTGTGTCTATCATCCTTCATTACTCTACTGTACACCCATCACTGAGAAGCTCCTGTCTCACCCCTTCCCTTTTCCCCTGTCCACTAGATATCCTCCCTCTCCACTTTCAGACTTGGTGCAGGGATTCAGCCTGAAAGGTCAACATTGGCCACACCTACATATCCTCGATTACTTCTGTCCTGACCTCTTCCATCCCCAGGCGCACAAAGACAGGATTCCCCTCGTCCTCACCTACCACCCATCAGCATCCTTGTTCACATATCATCCTCTGCCATTTCAGTCACCTGCTACATGATCCCACCACCAGACTCATACTCCCCTCTCTGCCTTCCACAGGGACCACTCCCACCATGACTCCCTTATCCACTGCTCCCTCCCTTCCAATCGCCTCTACCCCTGTAGTTCATTAGATGTTCGACTAGCGCCCACACCTCCATCCTCACCACTATTCAGGGCCCCAAACAGTCCTTCCAAATAAAACAACATTTCACATGAACGTGCAGGGGTCATCTACTGCATCCAGTGCTCCCGTTGTGATTTCCTCTACATCAGAGAGACAGGGTGCAGACTAGAAGATCGCTTTGTGAGCACCTCGGCTCGGTCCGCTGCAATAGAATGGATTTCCCAGTAGCTACCTATTTCAATTCCCCATTGCATTCCCTTGCTGACATGTCTGTCATGGTCTCGTGCACTGTCAGACTGAGACCACTTGCAAATTGGAGGAACAACACCTCATCTTCCATCTGGGCACCCTCCAACCGGATGGCATTAACATTGACATCTATGGTTTCCATTAAATTACCCCCTTCTTCTTTCCCTGTCACCTTTCCCCATCTCTCTTTCTCTCCTTTCACTGAGCCAAAAATCAATTCTCACCTTTCCTTTTATCATCATATCCAATTTAACATCTTTTGACTGTTGGTCTGGACTCCTCCCCCTCCCATTCTTCAGTCTTTATTCAGATGCCTTCCTGCTTTTTGTTTATATCTTGAAAAAGGGCTTAGGCCCAAAATATCGGTAATATGTTGTTACATCCTATGGACGCTGCAAGACTGTGTTCCTCCAGCATTTCTGTGTGTTTTTACTACAATCACAGCATCTGCAGACACTTGTGTTTCACAACAATTCACCCCCCCCCCCCAAAGATGCTGCCTAACCATCGGAGTCTTCCAGCATTAAACTAGATAGTCAAGAGGAAAGACACATGAATCTTGATGAAAATGAGAGTTTCTCCAGCAGTTTGTCCTTTGCTCCAGATTTCCATGTGGACCATCTCTTGTGTCTCCATTCAGTCAACCTTCGCTGAACTGCTTCTACTACATTATTATCCTCTGTTAAATAAGGAAACTAGTACTTTACACAGTATACCAAATGTGCTCTCACTAATACTGTATATTTGGTTTCAATTCTAAGGTAATAAATAATTATTTTTAATTAAAATTTTTAATTTAGACATGCAACATGGTAATAGACCCTTTCAGCACCAGAGCCCATGCCGCTCAATTGCACCCAATTGACCCCCGTATGTTTCAAGCTGTGGGAGGAAACTGGAGCCCCCAGGGAAAACCCACGCAGACACAGGGAGAACGTACAAACTCCTTACAGTCAGCGTGAGATTGGAACCCCAGTGCTGATCGCTGGTGCTGTAAAAGCATTGCACTAACTCCTATGCTATGCTAACCGTGCCACCCATTATACTGTTAGATTTCCTAATTATGGTTGTACCTATATATTGGCCTTTTGTCAATCTTCTCTTGGGCATTTACATACCCTTTCATCTCTCTTATTTTAGATAATATAATTCCTTTTTTTCTTGCTAAAATAGATAATTTCACATTTGCCAACATTATATTCTGCTTATCAGGTCATTAACCAATTTTATTCTGAAATCAGAACTCATTTCATTTAAATCTTTCCTGCATAATTTTTGTGTGATCTTCGCAACATTTTCCTCAATTAGCAAGCAATTTCTTTTAAACTTTTTGCTTTTTGGTTTACATTAATTTAAGAATGGCTTAATATCCAAAGTAACACTAATAATGAATTAAATATTTATTATTGCTTTCAATCAGCCATATTAGCCTATTTTAATTCACTATATTTTCATCCATAGTTAGCATACAGTGGAAAGTAACTTTTTTATTAACTGCAGTAATATCTTTAGAGCTGTCATTGAGATAATCTGAACTTCATGTCTTTGGGAGAATAAAATCAGTGCACCAATGGCGAACATTCTGGGCTATAATTTATTATTCTACAAATTTGTTAAACCAATGACACCAGCTGTGTTCCAAAAATAATTCACTGTGTATTACTAATTATTTTAATTTTTCCTATCTTTGATCTTGAATTCCCTTGGGTCTTTACAGAACCCTCCATATGGCAGACTTCCCTTGCTCCTCAGGACAGCTTTTCTAGACTGCAGACAACAGGGAAATTCTCCTCCCTCCTCAGTGGACTCTCTTCACCAGATAGTTGGTGGGATATTTCATAACTTCCATTGGAGTCCATGATCCCATCACCAGTTTAGTGGGAAATCCCATATCCTTTCCTCTCCCATTTCTTTCTTCCATTCTTTCTACCCACCCCTTCTTTTCCCTCTCCTCTTTCGTATTCCCATGTATTTTTCTTCCTTTCTATTTTTGCTTCTTACACCAAACTTTTAACCCCTCCCTTCATTTCCTTCCCTTCTTCCCACTTCTTTCTCTTCATTCACCCTTCTCCCTTTGCTGCACCCTCTTCACTTTCCTCTTCTTTGACTCCTCCCTTCTTCACCCCCTCTCTTTCTTAGCCTTCCTTTACTTTCTCCCCCTCATTTTCTCCTTTTCTTTGCACCCCTTTCTCCCTCTGTCTCTCCCTATCTCTCCCATTTTTTTCCTTCCTCTTCCTCATTCTCTACATTCTTTCCCTTTCTGCCCACCAACCTCTTCCCACCTCCCATTTTTCAACTCCTCTCCCACCTTTACTTTTATCCTATTTTTTTCCACCTCATTTTCTTTCTCTCTTGCCTCATCACTTTTCCCCTTTCCTTCATTTCTCAAATTTCCTCAGTTTTTCTGCCTCATTTTCCTTGCCTCGCTCTTCTTTTTCTCTCCCCTCTCTCTCTCTCTCCATTTGTCCCCTTCTCTTTTCCATCCTCTCCCTCTCTCTCACTTCCTGTGATGTGTTAACTTTTCTATTAATGAAGTTACTTTTGCATTGTTTGGTGTGGTGAGTTTTTCATGTTATTGTTTTTTGTTTTTTTTTTCCACAACTTTATTTATTCATTCAACAAGGTTATTACATACAGTAAAAAAAAAGTACATATTGTGAACAATAAAAAAGAAAAGAAAGGAAAAAAGAAGAACCCCCCCCTCCCCCTCTCAGCCGGCTCTCTTTAGGAGAGCCAAAGATAAAAAAAAACTAAAATATAAACTGAAATATATTTACTAAAATCTAATCAAAGTAAATTTAAATGTAAATATTCTGAATATAAAGACCATTTATTTAGAAAAAAAGAATAATTATCATGTAAAACATACGTGATTTTTTTCCATTACCAAACAAGTTTTCATCTCATTATGCCATCTATTAATATCAATCACATTAGCATTTTTCCATGTACTTGCAATACATTTTTTTGTTACAGATAAAGCTAAATATACAAAAGCAATCTGAAATTTATCTAATCCCAAATCTTTCAAAGGCTTCAACTTACCCAACAAAAACATTTTCAGGTCTAGAAGTATTTTAATCTTATACAAATGTTCCAAAAACAATTGAATTGCTTTCCAAAAAGATTGTATGTGTACACATAACCAAGCAGCATGAAAAAAAGTTCCAACTGAATTACTACATCTAAAACAAGAGTCTGATTCACTAAAACCATATTATTTTTAACTTTTCAGGTGTTAAATACAATTGATGTAAAAAAATTGTAATTAACCATTGCATAACGAACATTTATCAATCTAGTAACATTATCATGACAAATATCTAACCAGTCATCCTTGGAAAAAATAAAATTAATATCCTTTTCCCATTTAATCTTAGATCTATCCTATCCCTTTTTTTCCATATTCTCCTGTAATATTTGGTACATCAATGAAATATATCCCTTCTTTGGTACAATCACAAGAAAAAATTCAAATTTAGTCAATTTAGGTAAAGTCATATCTCTACCAAATATTTGTTTTACTAAGGATTGAAGTTGATAATAAATGAATAAAGAATTCTCATTAATACCAAAATCTTCCCTCATTTGATTAAAGGATGAAAATTTACCTTCTTTAAAACAATCCCCCAAATTTTTTATATCTTTAGATTTCCAATGTAATAAACATTGATTATGCATTGAAAAAAGAATAAATTGATTGTTATATAACGGTGTTAAAGTCAATAATTTACCCTTAGAATCTATCGTTCCATTTTTCCTCATCCATAACTTCATTAAATGTTTTAGTAGAGGCGCATTATATTGTTGTAATAAATTTAAATTCCACTGAAACAAAAATTGATGTATTTCAAATTCAAAAATATTCACCATCTCAATTTTAGCCCAACTAGGGGGGGCGTTCCAAATCCATTAAAGAACTAATAAATTTAAGTTGAACTGCCTCATAATAATTTTGAAAATGTGGTAAAAGTAATCCCCCTAATGCATATTTCCAAGTTAACTTATTCAAAGCTACTCTCGGAAATTTACCCTTCCGTAAAAATTCCCTAACCATTTTATTTAAATCTCGGAAAAAATTCTTATTAAATAAACACAGAATTGACTGAAACAAATATTGTATATGTGGAAAGATATTCATTTTAATTGTATTTATTCTTCCAATTAAATTTATAGGTAGATCCTTCCACTTAATCAAATCAGCTTTGATTTTTTTCATTAATGGTACATAATTTAATTTATATAAAGATTGATAATCAACATCCACATTTATACCTAAATATTTAATTTGATCAGTTCACTTCAAATTCATAATATTCTTATAAACTGAATAATCTCCTTCACCTATCGGTAAAATTTCACTTTTTTCCCAGTTAACTTTATATCCAGACAAAGATCCATATTGTGTTAAACATTCCTTCAAGTGCAAAAGTGACTGAGCTGGGTTTGTTAAATACACCAATACATCATCAGCAAATAGATTAATTTTATACTCCTCATCTAAAACTCTCATACTTTGTATCTGTGTATTTTGTCATATCAGCTGTGCTAAAGGTTCAATTACTAACGCAAACAAAGCTGAAGACAAAGGACAACCTTGTCGAGTTGAACGAGTTAATTTAAAAGGTTCCGAAATCTGACCATTTGTCATTGCCCTGGCTATTGGTTTATTATATAAAGCTTTAATCCAACCAATAAAAGAAGGACCAAACTTAAATTTCTCTAAAACTTTAAATAAAAAGTTCCACTCAACTCTATCAAAAGTCTTTTCTGCATTGAGAGATATCACCATCTGATGGTCAGGGCACTGTCGATATTTATTAATCAAACTAATCACTCAAAGAATATTATCTGAAGCATATCTATTCTTTATGAAACCTGTTTGATCAACATGTATCAACTTAGGTAAAACTTTAGCCAATCGATTCGCTAGTACTTCAGCTATTAGTTTATAGTCTACATTTAACAAAAAAATTGGTCTGTATGAAGACACCTTCAATGGATCTCTATCCTTCTTAGGAATTACAGTAATTAAAGCACTAGAGCATGATTCAGGTAGATCATAATGTTCATTAATCTGTTGTTACACATCTTCAAACACTAAATAAATCATCATAAAATACCTTATAAAATTCAACCGAAAACCTGTCATCACCAGGTGATTTTCCATTCGGCATTTCCAACATAGCCAATTTAATTTCTAAATCAGTAAAAGGAGCCTCCAGCTCCAATATATCTTCTTCTTCTAATACCGGTAATTTCAACATCGATAAAAAGAAGTCAATCGATCCGCTCTCCTGTTTTTCCTCAGAAGTATTTAATTTCTTATAAAATGAATAAAACTCATCATTAATCGCACGAAGTTTGTAAGTAATAGTCGAATTTCGTCTGACTGCATTAATAACCCTTGATACCTGTTCTTTCTTTAATTGCCATGCAAGTACTTTATGCGCTTTCTCACCCCATTCATAATACAGTTGTTTAGATCTATTAATCAAGCATTCAAATTGATAAGATTGCAACGTATTGTATTTCATTTTCAATCTAGACAACTCTATCTTCTGATTTTCTGTCACATCTCTCTGAAATTCCTTTTCTAATTCATCAATCTGTTTCTCTAATTCAAGGCTCTCGGTCGAATAAATGTTTTTAACCTTAGAGGTATAACTAATTATTTGACCTCTCAATTAAGCTTTCATAGCATCCAACAATATAAATTTACTCTGAAAGGAGTTAACATTTTCTTCTAAAAAGAAATTGATTTGTTTTTTAAAAAATTCAATAAATTCCGCTTTTTTTAACAACATCGTATTGAATCTCCATCGATAAGCTGCACAAATTTTTTCAGAACGCTCATAAGTAAAATACAACAAAGAATGATCTGAAATTACCCTACTTTTATATTCTGCTTGGAATATTTTCCCCTGTAAATGTGCCAATACTAAAAAAAATCAATTCTAGAAAAAGATTCATGTCTAAATGAATAAAAAGAGAAATCCTTCTCTGTTGGGTTGAGACGTCGCCAAATGTCCACTAAATTAAAATCTTTCATCAAAGCTCGAATTTGAATTGCCATTATGGATTTTTAAACATTTTTTGATTTATCTAATAAAGGTTCCAAAACACAATTAAAATCTCCTCCAACCAGAACATTTTCATTAGCTTGTCCCAGAAGCAAAAATGCATCCGAAATAAATGCTTCATCATCCACATTCAGTGCATAAATGTTGAGTAAAGTCCAAAATTCATTAGAAATCTTACAATTCAATTTAAGAATACGTCCTGCATTCATTTCCATTGATGGTAATTCAAAAGGTAAATTTTTAGGTATCAAAATTGCTACTCCCTTAGCTTTAGAGTTAAATGAAGAAAAAAAAAACATGTCCAACCCAGTCCCTCTTCAATTTCATACTTTCTTTTTCATTCAAATGTGTCTCCTGTAAAAAAAGCAATATCAATTTTCATCTTTTTGATATATGCCAAAACTCTCTTATGCTTGATCGGGTTGTTTAATCTAAATTACTAAATACTAAAAATAATCACAAAATTAATAATAACAAAGAAAGAAAAAAAATTTATATATAGGACCCCCAAATTAAAATATATAGGCCTTCCAAATAAAAATAATATTTGTTAATAAGAAAAAAGAAAAACAACAAAAAAAAATACCAAAAGGTAGTAACTCCCTAAAAATCTGTGTGTGGATTACCCACTAGTGACTGATGACTAACAAAGAAATTAGTGCAATCCCCTCCTCCCCAGCCAGCCAATCAAAAATATTAACATTATTACAAAAAAAATCAGCCTTGAGATTCCAGTCCAGATGGTGAACTCATTTCAAGAGTAGATGAACTCTTTCCATTCCCGTTCTTCCCACTTCTGCCATTTTTCCCATTTCCAAGACCATCAGATTTTCTTTTAGGAGATAATGGTGGACTTCTTCTTTGTCCTCTGACATCTGGTAACGAATTAGCGAAAACCATTGCTTCATGCTCACTCTCAAAGAATTGAGACTGATAGTTTCCATAAAACACTTTCAACACAGCAGGGTAATGAAAAGCAAATTTGTAACCTTTATGCCATAAAATATCTTTAACTGGATTAAATTCACGTCTGTGTCTGAAGACATCTTGACTCAAATCAGGGTAGAAGAAAACTCTACCATTCTGAACCATCATTGGAGCTTGCCTTTGTCTTGCATTTTGAACTGCAAGTCGAAGAATTGTCTCTCTATCCAAACAGTTCAAACAACGAACTATCACAGCTCTTGGAGATTGACCAGGTAAGGGTATTCTTCTTAAAGCTCAATGTGCTCTTTCCAATACCAATCCATCAGGAAAAGATTCTTCCCCTAGCATCTGGGGAATCCAATTTTTAAAAAATTTGACAGGATCTTGACCTTCTATACCTTCTGGCAAACCCACAATTTTCACATTATTTCTTCTGCTTTGATTTTCCAAATAGTCTATTTTTTTTTGTTAATTCTCTTTCCTGGGCTCCTAAATCTTTAACTGATTTTTCCACCTGTTGTTTACATTCAGAAAAGGAAGCTTCAAATTTTTAAAAGTTTTCCCAATTTTCTTTAGCTTCTGCCTTAACCATAGTTAGGTCTGAAGTCATATCAGTATTCATTTGAACCAGCTGGTTCCAAATAAGAAGCAATACCTTCAAACATCATATAAACAGGCTGAGATGCAATTTGAAATACAGAATCCGGTTCTGTAATTTGTAACTCACTTTCTTCCAGCTCTTCTTCCATTTCCTGTGCAGTGGTAGAGTAAGGTAAGTCTTCTGGTTGTACTTCAAAAGGCAGCATTCTAATCGTTTTGCTGCGAGTTTGGACACCCAATGACGACCCCCCAACTTCCTCAGGGGGTCGTCGCTGCCCTCCCCCCGCAGACCATTTTTTAATAAAATTACGGAATCCTCCATAATTAGCAGCGCTACTCAAGCCCACAGTCACTATAGACTGTGTGTCTACTGTCACAGTCCTCTTCCTCCGCGCTCCCATCTCTTCCAACGGGGTTATTCTTTGTAACATGCCTCCAGGCTTGTGCCCAACTTCTCGGGAGCGCGATCCTTCCTCCGCAAAACGGGTCGAACCAGCGCCATCTTGAGACTGGTGAATAGCTGTTACTTTAACTTTTGTCCCCACCAGCAATCATTGAGGCTTGGGAATCACTGAAAACGAATCCAAGGCTGTTTCAAGTCGTTTAGGCCCCAATTCTTCTGCTCTTTGAAACTGTATTTTCTTTTGTAACTGAGACTTAGTTTTTTTTTTACATTAGCAGCCATCTTTGGCTTGGCTTCGCGGATGAAGATTTATGGAGGGGTAAATGTCCACGTCAGCTGCAGGCTCGTTTGTGGCTGACAAGTCCGATGCAGGACAGGCAGACACTGTTGCAGCAGTTGCAGGGGAAAATTTGTTGGTTGGGGTTAGGTGTTGGGTTTTTCCTCCTTTGTCTTTTGTCAGTGAGGTGGGCTCTGCGGTCTTTTTCAAAGGAGTTTGCTGCCCGCCGAACTGTGAGGCGCCAAGATGCACGGTTTGAGGCGATATCAGCCCACTGGCGGTGGTCAATGTGGCAGGCACCAAGAGATTTCTTTAGGCAGTCCTTGTACCTCTTCTTTGGTGCACCTCTGACACGATGGCCAGTGGAGAGCTCGCCATATAACACGATCTTGGGAAGGCGATGGTCCTCCATTCTGGAGTCGTGACCTACCCAGCGCAGTTGGATCTTCAACAGCGTGAATTCAATGCTGTCGGCCTCTGCCATCTCGAGTACTTCGATGTTAGGGATGAAGTCGCTCCAATGAATGTTGAGGATGGAGCGGAGACAACGCTGGTGGAAGCGTTCTAGGAGCCGTAGGTGATGCCGGTAGAGGACCCATGATTCGGATCCGAACAGGAGTGTGGGTATGACAACGGCTCTGTATACACTTATCTTTGTGAGGTTTTTCAGTTGGTTGTTTTTCCAGACTCTTTTGTGTAGTCTTCCAAAGGCGCTATTTGCCTTGGCGAGTCTGTTGTCTATCTCGTTGTCGCTCCTTGCATCTGATGAAATGGTGCAGCCGAGATAGGTAAACTGGTTGACTGTTTTGAGTTTTGTGTGCCCGATGGAGATGTGGGGGGGGCTGGTAGTCATGGTGGGGAGCTGGCTGATGGAGGACCTCAGTTTTCTTCAGGCTGACTTCCAGGCCAAACATTTTGGCAGTTTCTGCAAAACAGGACGTCAGGCACTGAAGAGCTGGCTCTGAATGGGCAACTAAATCGGCATTGTCTGCAAAGAGTAGTTCACGGACAAGTTGCTCTTGTGTCTTGGTGTGAGCTTATTAGCAGCCATAATGGCTCAGCAAAATATCAAACTAAAAATTAAAATTTTAAAATTAAAAACAAAGGGTTAAAAAAACAGGTACTTAAAAGTCTGACCAGAGAGGACAGGGATTACACGTCTAGTCTCTACGCCATCTCGTCACGCCACGCCCCCCCCCCCCCCCCCCCTTTTCATGTTATTGTCTTCATACTTTTGAAAATATTGTCGGCTTATCATCCAATGTTAGTTTTTTTTTGTGGCCTGAAGGATTAATGTGTTCCCACATCCAATACGAAAGAGGAATCTGTTTCTTTTTACTTATATCAGGGATCAGTTAGTACAGTAGATTAGATAAATAAATAGTAATTAGATCAGCGGTACAACACAACAACTTGCTGAAGCCTTTTATAGCACAAAATATCATATGACCCGTTGTCACTGTTATAACATGGAAAATGCAACAAGAATGACAAACAGCAGTACAGTGAGTGACACAATGATAAGGTAGATAAATTGGACACGACCATGAGCTTGTACAGGATGCTAGCTTGCCTTCTGTTGTGAAATGTGGTCATATTGAAGTTAATGAAGTGAATTATAGAAGCAACTAATGCTATCTTGTATGATTTAGCACTGCAATTGTTTTAGCTGCTGATTGAGGGATGAAATAAATATTTGCCTGCTACTATTGGAGAACTTCATTGAAATTGTGTGAGAGCAAGAGGCCCATCTGTTTAATGTTGCATCCAAGAGAGAATATTCCCTCAGCACTGCTTTTAAGCACAAGCTGAGAACAAATGTTTAAGTTTGTGGACTGTGACGTGACACTTACAATGACACAGGACACCATTCAGTCCATCAAATCCATGTTGGTACCCAACAGAGCAATCCCATCAGCCCTTTTGTCCCTGTCCACTATCTCACTATGTGTACTAATGGCATTTTTCTTCCTGCATCCTTATCAACTAAAATCTCTCCACCATCCTCCCTATACCCACTCCCCAATTTGTCTGCCATCTACCAATGCTCATAAATTATCATGGCCAATTAACGAGCATCAGCACATCCACGGTACATAAATATGCAACATGAAATTGGCCCTTTGGCCTAACTCGTCAATGCTGACCAAGTTGGTCAAGTTGGTCCATATCCTTTTAAATCCTTCCCATCCATATTTCAATCTAAATGCCGTTTGACTCTCAAAATTGCTTTTCTATTGCTTCCTCTGGCAGCTCATTTCAGTCACGTACTTACCTCTGAATAAAAAGGTTGTCCCTCGTGCCTCTCTTAAATCTCTCCATTTTCACCTTAAACTCTGTAGTTCTAGAAAAGTTTTCCTTGGGAAAATATTCAGAACATTCAATTTATCCATGTCCCTCAATTTTATAAACCATTATAAGGTCACCCTCAGCCTAATATACTCCATGAAATAAAGACCCAGTCTATCCAACCTCTCCCAATAACTCAAGCCATCCAGATCTGCTGACATCCTTGTGAACCTGCCTTGCATCCCTCCCAACAATGATGTCCTTCCTGTAACTAGGTAACCATGGTATATGGGAGAAAGCCAGAGAACCTAGAGGAAACTTACACAATCATGGTGAGAACATGTAAATTTCATGCAGAAAGCAATCATGTTCAAGATTGATCATGGGTGACAGTATTGAAATGCACCTGAGGTTACTCAAAAGCAAACTTGAATACAGCTGCAAAAACAAACTTAATCACTTTACAAAGAATGAGCACTCCATTACAGCAAGCACTGCCACGTGCTACTACTTTATTTCAAAAGAGACTGACTCATAACTTCCACTTTCATCTTATTTATACTTTTTAATCTCCAGGTGGCTGGAACATTCACACTGACTGCTCCGTACAAGTGCACCCACGCACCCCTAAAGTTCTCTCGGAATTCTTTAGTTCGTTGAACCACCCAACAAAACAAGGAGATCCTTATCAGCTCCAAAGTGGTTAAGAAGAAAGAGATGCAGCCCACAAATGTAGCCCCCCCCCCCCATTCTCTTTCAGTCAATATTTCAAACTTACAATTTAATTATATTCTAAAATCTACTTTCTCAACAGGAGCTATGAGGCAGTTGAAGGCATTGCTGCTTGACTTTAAGCCACAATCTTCTGATCCAGACGATCTGATTCAGAAGGAAGAGCACTTCAAGGGACATAGTTTGGCAACTACAAAGAAACATTTAGCAAAGGAATGCCAAACCATTCAGAATGTTTTAAGTCCAATCTTCCCAACAATCCTTTCTTCTAGAGCAAACATGGAAGGAAAGAGAAGGTTTGTCTCCATATATGAATAACAGCTCCGAGGTAGGGATAAGTGTACTCTGAGCAAAATCTGTGGAATATAGCAAAGTCTGAAGGGTTCACATGCTGGATATACCAGTATTAATGAGCTAAATGGAAATAGGTGCTTGTTAATACATACTACCACAACAGCATGTAAACCTTTCAGACTTTGCTGTGATGCACAGATTTTGCTCATAATACATTTATTTCCTACCCTGGAGTTGTTTTCAACTATGGAGACAAATCCTTAAATATGTACTAGCTATTTAACTGGATTATAGGAGATTTTGGGATGACCTTAATAAAGGTATTTAAAATCATGAAGGGCATGGAAAAGACTTTTTTCCAGACTAGATGATTCTAGAACCAGAGGGCAAAGCTTTTAGATGAGAGCAGAAAGAGTTAAAAGGGACTTGAGGAGCAATATTTCTACTCAGAGTAGTCTGTATCTGGACCGAGCTACCAGAGGAAGCTGTGGAAGTGGCTACAATTATGATATTGAAAACACATTTGGACAGATGATGGATGGAAAGAGTTTAGACAGATATGGACTAAATGCCAGCAAATAGGACTGGACCTGAATGCCAATTTGGTCAGCATGGGCTGGTTGGGCCGAATGGTCCGTTCCCGGGCTGTGTGGCTCTCTATGCCTCGGTATAACTCTAAGTAAGGAGAGACTGCGAATATATTGTGTAAGAATGGCTCCTTGACTCCATCAGCTTCACTCCATTCCTGAGGGTCAGAAGCAATATAGCGACTGAGAGCACAAGGAAGTGACCTCTGATCAAAATGTTTTGGGAGATGCAGTCTGTTTGTAGGTTGTATTATTTGAAGACCAATTAAACCGACAATTTTGGTTACTGACTGGTCCTTGGATGCCTCGAGTAAAAAAATCCAAAGACTCCACATCATGCCAGTGAAGTCATTTCTTCTCTTTGTCTCCATGTCAAACTTAATTTAACAAAATATGAGCAGAAGAGGGCCCTTTGGCCCATGGAGTCTGTAAATGGCACTGATAGGGGCTCTTTTATTGGATAAGTCATTAAATCAAGCTGTTTTCTAAAGAGGATATCAAACACTGCATGATCCTCTCAAATGAGATTCTTCCTGTGGGGGGCAAAGTAGGTCAAGCAGCATTTGTTGGGGTAAAGGAATCGTCATCACTTTGGGGTGAAACCTTTCATCAAAACAGATCTGATGTGCTGCACTTAACCATCACCAGAAAATATTATTTGGTCATTTTCACTTTGTTGTCTGTGGAAACTTGCTGTGTACAAGTTTGACTGAGGCATTTCCTACATTCCAGCAATGTCAACATTTCAGAAACACTCATTGTATCCAAAGTGTTTTGGAACCAAGTGGACATGCTGCTTTTATTTATAATTAGCTTTAAGATGGGAAAGAAGGAAATTGAGGAGTTGAACCCTAATTTAAGATATAATAGGCAACTGGAAAAGATCACATGACACACGAGGGTGCAAATTTCAAGCAGTGCTTATGAAAGGATTCGGGTGTCAGCAGCTTCCCAATCGTATTGGAAAAACAGAACCAGGATCTTGGGTTGATGATGGGAGCAGACTGGAGGCTGTACGGCTGCAGAGTTAACAGGGGCAACGGAGCATAACCACAGACATTCAGTGTCTCTGAAGGGTCTGTCTTTCTCTTATTGGTGGGGGCACTAGCTAGTGGCACCATTTTGTGTTCTTTCTCGGCAAGCAAATTTTGTGTGCTCATGTATGTGACAATAAAGGAAACTTGAAAGGATCACTACTTGGCCTTTTAGCTAAGATCAGGTGCAGATTGTCTACTGTGAGCTGATCAACTAGATCTGTGAGAAGTTGTAGCATCAAAAAGGAAGAGGAAAGAAGAGGAAGACAGTTGAGAGGACCATTGGAGTAGAAGAGATCATCTGGTGTGGGCTGGGCTATTGACCAGGGGTGGATCTGTGCTGATTAGAGGACCAATCTAAATCCATTTCCAGCCGTAAACCCACCACCATCAGTTTAAATTTAAAATTAAACATAAGCAGGCCATTTCGCCCCACAAGTCTGTGCCACCCAATTTACACCCCATTAACTGATACCCCCAGTATGATTTGAACAGTGGGAGGAAACCAGAGACCCCGGAGAAAACACACACAGACATGGGGAGAACGTACAAACTCCTTACAGACAGCGTGGGATTAGAACCCCAGTCCGGTCCTGATCACTGGCACTGTAAAGGCGTTGCGCTAATTGCTACACCGTTTCACAAGGATTGCTGTGGCAGAAAAATCATTGGGAGTACAAAGAATCTGGAACACCGTTAGGGTGCTAGTGAAGGACCTGAGAGAAGGTTCCCCAATTTCCCAGGACCTCTTCATCAACAAGGTCCTTTTTTAAAAAAATTGTATTTATTGGTCATAATAAATCATACAATAAAAATATGAGTAAATACATAACATTTTACCCCATATAACCCCCCCAACCCCCCTCTAAACTACCCCAAAAGAAAGAAAGAAGAGAATAGAGTAAAAGAGGAGATCAATTAACATGACAACCTTCAATTATTCCCATGGTTTGGGGAAACCCCATTAATTTATGGGAAAAAATCTATTACAAATTCAACCTCATATATCTCATATACGGGCTCCAAGTTTTAACAAGGAAGAAATAATTGTTACATAAATGATAAGTTATCTTTTCCAATGGAATACAAGATCTCAGTTCTAAATGCCATCGTTGAATACTCAAATCGGTCTCATTTTTCCACGTAATTCCCAAACATTTTCTAACCACAGCTAAGGCCAATCTCAAAAAAGCAACTTGAGACTTATCTAATTTTAATTCCAAACTCAATTTCTTAATATAACCCAGTAAAAATACCATAGGATCAAGTGAAATTTTAAATTTAAATATAGCTTGTAAAAGTTCCTTAATTCCATTCCAAAAAGGTTTCACCATTTCACATGACCAAGTATAATGTTAAAAAAAAGAGCCAACTTGTTTATGGCACCTAAAGCATAAACCAGAAGAAATAAACTTACATTTCCTTAATTTCTCAGGTCTTGATGGAATTCTACAAGCTTTGAGGGGAAGGGCATCTACTGCCTCCAGGACATCACAGACAACAGTCACTTTGATGTGACATTCAGTACCCCAGCAGGATGGTAGAAGATGCTCCACAACTTCCAGGAGCAGGGGGAACATGGCTCCACTCTCACTATTCAAAGCACAGGCACTCTTCACCCTTCCAATGCAGAAGGAATGAGTAATAACGGTTCAAATGCTCAACCCACTTGTGCTAGTTGCGGATGTGCTCACCTCCCTGTGCTGTTATGTCGAGGGGACATTGGCCTGCATTGACATCAAAGCCATGTTTGGAATCTGGACCAGCAAACACCAAGTGAAGGTGAAGCTGAGAGGGGACAGCAAAGGAGTTTGCAACAAATCTGGAAATGTGGCGGCCCAATGAAGCACAATCATCTGCAAGCAAGAATGCCACCAGACCAAGGACTATGCAGAGAGCATGTGCTGCAACTTGTGTGGGGAAGGAGGTCACCTCGACAGACCCTGCCCAAAATGTATAGCTATTTCTGTACAGGCAATGAAGGCAAAGAGCCAACATCAACACCCCCAGTGAGGTCAGCACTCCTTCAACCTTGACTGCGAGAGGGACCCCAGTACAGATCAAGTCTAGTAGGAAAGAAGAGATCCCAAACACATCCACCTACAACCCTCAAACCACACCCACAAGGCAAGAGGACCCTGCTAGGAAGCAGTCGATGGAGTTGTGGAGGAAAAATGGCAGATGGTGTAAAAAAGAAAGTAAACCCCAAAAGCCCCATGGAAGAAACTGGCAAGTGACACTCAAAGCAGTGGGAAGAAAAGAGGTATGGTGCAAATAGAAGCCAACAGCCTCTCATCATCTGAGAATGAATCTAGCATAAGTGCTGGATGAAGATAAGGGAAGTGCAAAGGCAGAGGGGAAAAAAAGGAGGAAAATGAGTTATGACTAGGTCCAATAGTGGGAGATACAGCATGCAGTGACCCTGAGTCACAGGAGACAGGAAGAAGAACAGAGGCCATTGTGCCCCCCTCCACCCCCTCCAGGAGACTGGGAGCAGTACAGAGATTGTTGCACCCCACCCCACCCCCACCCCCCCAGCTATGGGAAAAGAATGCAAGCCAGCCAGGAGACAGAGGACCAGGAGCACAGCCAGATCTCCCCCAAGAGACACCACGAGCTTTGTTCGAGGAGACCCCACTCCCACAGGAACGTCATCCCCTGTTCCTGAGACCAAAATCAGTGGTGCAGCTCACAAAGTGATAGGCATGAGTGCTCAACCTTGCACCCAACATTGGCAAACCCAAGGAGCTGATTGTGAACTTCAGGAACTGGAAATCAGGATAACATGAACCAGTCCTCATCAAGGGGTCAGCAGTGGAAAGGGTTCCTAGGTGTCAATATCTCTGGAAATCTGTCCTGAGGTGACAATGCCGATATAATCACAATGAAGACTTGCCAACGGATATACTTTGTGAGGAGTTTGAGGAGACTTGGAATGTCACCTAAGACTCTTGCAAATTTCTACAGCTGTTCCATGGAAAGCGTTCTGACTAGTTGGATCACTGCCAATGCACAGGACAGAAAAAGATTACAGAGGTTTGTATACTCAGCCAGCACCATCACAGGTTTCACTTGAGGACATCTAGAGGAGGCAGTATCTATCCTCAAGGATCCTCACCACCCAGGCCATGCCCTCTTCACATTGCTACCATTGTGAAGGAGGTACAGGAGCCTGAGATTAGCATCTAGCAGCATAAGGACAGCTTCTTTCTCGCTGCCATCAGATTCTGAATGAACAATGAACAACAGACAGTACCTCACTTTCTCTTACTTTTGAAATAATTTATTTTAATTTTATAGCAGCAAAAACAAATTTCAAGACATACTCATGACAATAAATTCTAATTCTGATTGATATTGGACTGTAAGGACAGCGCCGTTGGGGGTTTCCCTTCTTTCCAGCACGGGGCTCAGAAATCCGCGCTGGGAGATCACGTGATGCCCAAGTGACATCAGCGCCCTCCAGCGCGGTTCTCAGCCAGGTCCGAGCTGGGAGTATAAGTGCAGCCCAGCAGCCTGCAATAAACTAGTCTGCTCACTGAGCTCAACCCGTCTGGTTGTGTGTGTGTTATTGCAGGAGCAGGTGTAGCTGCCACTATAGGAGATTAAAATAGCAACCCTCAATGGGCACATTGTCTATGCACTGCATGATGTGTAAACATCTTGCAATATCTTGCTAAAGTCAAAGCAGATGCAACTTTCACACAGGAGCTTTGGCTGCCACACCTCAGGACTTATTGGAGTTGGTTGTAATAGTAGCCCCATGGATTGTCAGTATGGTTGGGGGGTTGGAGGGGGGGGGAAAATGATTATCATGCATCTGGTCTGAGAGTCTTGCTGCGGGAGGCAACTTTGTAATCACCAAAGTTCAGAAGGAGGTTGGGAAATGCCTCTGCATGATGGAAATAATGTACCGCAGGACCCCAGTCCTGCTGATCAATGTGTTAGCCTTGCCCATGCAGAGCGAGAGGCTGGCTGTCTTCCAGCAGCTCCCACCATTGTTGGCAATGTCCAGGCTGGTCATTCCAACATCAATGTGACATCATTGTGGCTGGATGATCTGGTGGTGTCAAAGGCCGATTGGACAGCTCTGCCAGACTCCTGATAGACGGTAAGGACTCACAGCTGTGCAACGCCTTCAGTAACCATGCAGGTGGAGAACAGCTGCAGCCCACCTGGTCAAGATTAGATGGCTCAACCCAGATTTGCATAGACTTCCTCTTCATGTCACAGGCCATCATGGTCAGAACCACTATTGTTATGCCAGTGTTCTTCTCTGACCACTGTCTCCTACATGCTTCCTGTCACCTACAAGACCAGAAGGCAGGCAGGGAATCTTAGAAGCTGAACATGATGTTTCTGACCCCAGGTAATGTAGAAAAACTAAAGAAGGAGTACATTAGTCAGTGAACCATGAAACCCTTCTCTGACTCCCCAGTGACCTGGTGGGAAGCATCCAAGGAGAAAATTAAGAGATTCATTATCCTCAAAGCAGTTTGGAGAGCAAGACAGAGATAGGGGAAACTGAGCCAACTGCAGACTGACCTTCTGCAATTGAGAGGGGTGGATGTGAAGGAGGAACTCTGAGAGGTGAAGAGCCGGTAAGCTGCACTATTCACCTCAGAGTCTTCCAAGATCATCTTCCAATCCAGAGTCCACACAGAAGAGAAGCAGAATGAGTCAGGTTGGGCTAGCAACCAGGAAAACAGTCTGAGAAGAAATTACCCTCCTGGTAATTACCCTCTGAGAGATCAGAGTACATAGATCAGGGAAAACCTGCTGGGCTGAGGCCATGTTCAGTGACATTACCCAGCTGTTGACTCACAGAGACATTTATGCTCTCTGGGGAGAGCATTGTGGGTGGAAGCCCTGTGCACCACACACTCTGACCTAGACCAGCCTCCCCCCGGTCCTCCCCCGCTGGAGGTGGCCCCTGACTAATCTGTCTTTTGAGTTCTCCCAACCAACCCCCCACCCCCTCCACAGGAGAAGACTGTTCCTCTGCTCAATGTGAGGGTCTACAAATCATTCATCTCAACAGGCTGCTGTGATCCCATCACTGATTTCAGTTACTAAACCAGCAACCTGTAAGAAACACTTGTCACTTATTATGCAAAGAACTCTCAGCAAAACAGACAAGAACTGTTGCCATGGAAACCTAAACAATCTTTTGTTATGTGCATTCCAGGTACAAATTTTGTAACGGGCCTTTTGTTTTTCTCATTTTCAATCCCACAGAGCTGTAGTAATAATGAATAAACCCACTCAAGGAATTGGAGCTACAGTTCACTGTTTCAAAGTTATAGTATATAAGTAGAGTGTCACAGATCAAATACTAGAAAGATATGTTGCATATATTTTGTTTTCATTTGACAATGACAGCGTCGCCCCAGCCCTCCCATTAACAGAAACAAATACCTCATGGGGTGAGTTCTTCAGGAGCTTTTATTTAAAATCACAAATTGGCTAACTTTCAGGGGTGTGACTAAAATACTTGTGGGGGTAACTTTAATTTTTGATTGGATCCTGTTCTGGATAAGTCAATATTGACAGTATCCAAAATAAAAATGGCCAAAACTACACTGGCTTTGACAAAAGATTTAATTTTGACAGATATATAGAGGTAAATTCCCCCTCAAACTGTTCTTTTGATTCTTGCCCCATCACTCTCAACTCAGATTGGTCTTTTTTTTTGTCAACACAGCTAATTCATGGAACATTAGAGTCTGAATACTTATCTAGAACCTTGTCAGATCAGTCAACCTTGATGTCAGAAAAAACAATTATTCATATAGATGGCATTTAAATCACATCTTTCTTCAAAAACACAGAATTTTTTAAGTTTATTAGGGACCAGATAAAGTTATTTTGTGAGACAAACTGTCCATCCTCTGCCAATAGTTTTATATTAGGGACATGCTAAAAGCCGATTTAAGGGGACAAATAATCTCATTAAAAAGTATCAAGAAGAAATACATGGCAGAAATAGAAGGACTGGAAATAGAAATGTTGAAATTGGAAAAGGAGTTCCAATAGTCTGGTCCCAAGGAATTATATCAATTGCTTTTAAACAAAAAGCTCAAATACAATACCCTGAATACTTATAGAATTGAAAAAAAAACATTTTAAGCACTAAACAAAGATATTATGAATTAGAAGAGAAGGCACACAAAGTCTTGTCCTGGCCACTGACAACAGAGGAAAGTTCAAATATAATTAACACAATTCAAACTGAAATGAGTTCAGTCTCATATAATCCAATATAAATTAATGACATAATTGGTTTTTCCCCCACATACCACCTTGAGCAATCCCCTACTAATCCAAGAGCACCTATGGCAAAGGGAATACTTAAAGTGATATGAGAGTGGAAAGAAAAAGGTTGAGAACAACTGCTCGAGATGCTGAAAAGCCCTTCCATAGGCAGTTGTTATTAACTGGGTAAAAACTTTCTATCTTAGACCCCAAGCCAAGGTTACCACTAATGGACAGATCTCAACTGTGTTTCCCTTGAATAGATCGAGTCGACAAGACTGCCCTTCTCTCCAGGACTTTTTGTCTTGAATATTGAGCCCCTAACTGAAACAATTAGACAGGATCCTCATCTCAAGGGTTTTAAAGTAGGTCAGACAAAGCATAAAATTAACTTTATGGCCGATTATGTAATTTTGTACCTAACAAACCCAATTAATTCCCTCACCAAATTACAGTCTTTATTGAAAGCTTATGGTGAAGTTTCAGTATAAAAAGTAAACTGGGAAAAAGTGAAATTATTCTACTAACAAGTTTTGATTACACTGAGTATCGGTGAACAAGCCCATTTAAGTGGCTTCTGAATGGTATAAAATATCTTGGATTAACTGTAGATAATGACCTCCAAAATTTGTACAAACTTAATTACCTCCCATTACTCCGTAGAATTGAAGAGGATCTAAGTAGGTGTATGAGTTTACCCATTGCTCTAATTGGCAGAGTTAACTGTGTGAAAATAAACATATTGCTGAGATGACCGTATCTTTTCAAGCCCTTGCCCATTCCACTATCCCAAAGTCTCTTTAAGACCCTCAATAAACAAGTTGGAACTGTAAAGCACCCAGAGTATCTATGGAAAAATTAACATGAGACTATAGATTAGTGGGCCTTCGGTTACCCAGTTTTAAAAAATATTATTTGGCAGCTCACCCTTTTTTGAGGGTGATGGTGTCCCCTCCTGGATAGAAATTGGATTGCACCCCCTAAAAGAGAAGGTATTCAGTGATATTATTTATAAATGGAACTCAGGATTATATCTCACAGGACAGATAATCCTATTTTAAAGCATTTGATTAAAATGTGGAGTGAGATTTGTGGAAGTTTTAGACTGAAAATGGGACTGTCACCAAAAACACCTCTGAGACAAAATGAACTGGTTAACTAAGGAAATAAAGGAAAGTATAAAATTAAAAGCTCATGTACAATGTAGCCAAGAATAGTGGGAAAGTGAAGGATTGGGAAAACTTTAAAAAGCCACAACAAAAAACTAAATGGGAAATAAGGAAAGAGAAGAAGGATTATGAAGGTAAATTAACACAAAGTATAAAAACTGATAGCAAAAAAAATTATAAATATATAAAATGGAAGAGTGACTAGAGTCAACATGGTTCCCTTGTAACATGAGAGAGTGAGATTGATATTGAGTAATGAGGAAATGGCTGAGGCATTGAGCAAATATTTTGTGTCAGTCCTCATGGTGGGAGATACATTCAGCATGCCTAAGAGTGGTGATAGGGATGCGAAGGCCTTGATAAAATAATTGTTACATAAGAGATAGTGATGAGCAAACTAATGTGACTGGAAGTGGACAAATCCCATCCTGATGGGATGCATCGCAGGATACTGAAGGAAATGGGGGGAGTTATAGTCGATGCATTAGTAGTCATTTACCAAAATTCTCTGCATTCTGGGCAGAGCCTGGAATATTGGAAGACAGCAAATGTCACACCACTTTTTAAAAAGGAATGTAAGCAGAAGTCAGATAACTATCAGCCAGTTAGCTTAGTCAGGAAAATGCTTGAAGCTGTCATTAAGGATAAAATAGTGAGACATTTTGAATGAAGGGGTTCCATCAGCCAGATGCAGCATGGATTCAGAAAGGGCAGGTCTTGTTTGACAAACTTGCTGGAGTTCTTTGAGGATATAATGGGTGTGGTAGATAGAGGGGAACAGGTTTATGTTGTATATTTGGATTTCCAGAAGGAGTTTGATATGGAGCCACACAAGAGACTTATCAATAAAAATACAGATGAATGGAGTCAGGGGAAGTATATTGGCATGGATGAGGATTGGTTACCTGACAGAAGGCAGAACGTTGGGATAAATGGGTGTTTTTCTGATTGGCAGACAGTGGTAAGTGGGATGCCACAGGGGTTGGTATAAATGACACTTTCCAAATTCTCGGATTTCCAAATTTCAAAACATGTCATCTTCAAGAAAACGTGAGCAATGATATTCCAAATTACTATCTTATTAATCCAATAAACCAAACTTTGTAGATGCAGCTTTAAGTAGCTTTAATTCATTGATAAAACAGATAAACATTTTGCATAACTTCCCATTGAGATTTTCATAATGATGAATAAACAAATCATTTACTGTATAACAATATTCAACTTTAAACAGATCTAAGAAGAAATAAACAAAATTAAAACAAAATAAGATAAATTAGGACAAATTCAAATAAAAGTATCTCGAGCTTACGTCCCCTTCATAATTCTTCGAAGAATGAGATGCAAGCTTTCGGTCTGCTCAGATATTATGACATATGATGTCAGTCACTATGGTAACACTACAAACAATAATTTTTCCTAAAAGGATAGGTACAAAATTAACTATGAATCAAAAACACAAGGTTTTTACCTTTACAATCGGTGCTGGGCCCGCAGCTGTTCACCATTTATATTGATGATTTGGAAGAGAGGACAGAGTGTAGTGTAGCCAAGTTTGTGGATGATACTAAATTGAGTAGAAAAGCAAATTGTACAGAGAATGTGGGGAGGCTGGTGAAGGATATAGTTAAGTTAGGTGAGTGGGAAAAGGTCCGGCAGTTGGAGTACAATGTTAGTAAATGTGAGGTCATCCACTTCGGCAGGAAAAATAGAAGAGCAGATTATTATTTAAATGGAGAAAAACTGCAGCATGTTGTAGAGCAGAAGGACATGGGAGTGCTTGTGCATGAATCACAAAAAATTGGGTTGCAGGTACTACAACAGGTTATTAAGAAGGCAAATGGAATGTTGGCCTTCATTACTAGAGGAATTGAATTCAAGAACAGGGAGGTCATGCTGTACTATTCAAGGTACTGGTGAGGGTGCTCCTGGAGTACTGTGTGCAATTCTGGTCTCCATACTTGAAGAAGGATATACTGGCCTTGGAGGCAGTCCAGGGGAGGTTCACCACGTTGATCCTGGAGATGAGGGAGTTGACCTACGACAAAAGACTAAATCGTCTGGGATTATACTCATTCGAATTCAGAAGAGTAAGAGATCTTATAGAAACATATGAAATTATGAAAGGGATAGATAAGGTAGAGCCAGGAAAATTGTTTTCACTGGTAGGTGAGACCAGAACTAGGGGACACAGCCTCAAGATTCAGGGGAGCAGATTTAAGACAGAGATGAGAAAAAAATGTTTTTCTCAGAGAGTAGTGAATCTGTGGAATTCTTTGCCCAGTGAAGCAGTTGAGGTGACTTTGTGAAACATATTTAAGGTTCAGTTAGATATATTTTTACATAAAAAGGAATTAAGGGAGATGGGGAAAAGGCAGGTGGATGGAGTGGAGTCAATGATCAGATCAGCCATGATCTTATTTAATGGTGGACCAGGCTTGACAGGCCGGATGGCCTACTCTTGCTCCTATTTCTTAAGTTCTTATGTTCTAACCCATACCCATGGTGTGAAACAACAAAATTCTGGAGACTTGGCATCATAAAGGGATCCAACATTTGGAAGACTGTTACGAAAAAAGTCTTTTCATGTCGTTTGAACAATTGAAGAGGAAATAGGACTTGTCCAGCAAAACCTTTTTTTGTTATCTTCAGTTAAGATCTTTTGTTAAAACCAACCTGGGCCCTGAAATGACTTTACCTGTATTTACTGAAGTGGAGAAACTGCATCGTGAGGGAAATGATCGCAAATTTATTTTGAGAACGTATTTCTTACTGATGAATGAACGAGATGGGAATCAGATTTGAACATCACAATCGATGAACAGCTCTGGTCAGATTTAAGTCAAGGAAGTTTGTTAGCTACCATTAGTTCCCGGTACAGACTGGTTCACTATAATTTCCTCCATCAGCTGTACCTCATCCCACAGAAACTACATAAATATAAGCCTGAGTTATCAGAAATATGCTTTAGATGTAGTCTAGAGATCAGCTTCTTCTTGCACTCTACCTGGCTTTGTACAAAGGTGAGGCCCTTTTGTTATGACCACTGTGACACCTTGACTAAGATCACACGAGTCATCTTCCCATTAGATTCTGAGCTTTGCTTACTGGGGAATGTAATAATTTCCAAATTAAATTGATAGAAATTATTTTATGTGTGGCCAAGAAATGTATAGCAGGAAAATGGATATCTGATTCCCCTCTCCTCATTGATAGATGATCTTTGGAACTGAACAGCAGTGTTCCTATTGAAAAGATCACATATAATCTTAAAAAGCATACAACAACTTCCTGAAAATTTGGCAGCCTTACTTAGAATGCACTGCACTGATGCCACTATAGAGATGTGATCATTTCTGATTAGCCAGAAGGCCTCTTTAAAGGATACAACACTGTGGTAATACCGTCTCTATGAGTTTCCCTGTATGACAATGGGATTTTTCTTTTCTTTGTTTAATTGGGTTTATATGGAAAGGGGTGGGGTTTCTTTGATGTTTTCTGTTCTGTATGATTGTTAAATATACTTCAAAATTAAAATAAAATATTTTTAAAAAAATCCAGGTTGGTCTCCTGCCACCCATTAGAGCACACTTTGCCATTGGCTAATTTAAATCACCTAGGGTCAATATTGGCTAGAAGCATAGATTAGCACATTACATTCTTGCTCTCTGCCTCATAGTCAAATCCCCGGACATCTCTCCACGCCAGGTCGCTACTGTGGGTATCACTGGAAGTGATGCAGGTAAGGTGTGCACTACACTGAAGCTGAGACACATTATTGCAATAGATCAATACTTATGAAGACCCACAGCCCCAAAGGTACAGGGAACTGGGTGTGTGTAAAAATCTCTGTTTGAAGTGTATGTACTTAAGTGTATGAGTATGTCAAGTTCACTAATGTCGAAGCTCAACCTAGGTCGAAGGTGAATGTCTATATCGCTGCTTAAGTGAAATAGTAATCAAGTACTGTTTATTCTCCCCTGTTTGTCTCCCATGTGTTAATTAAAGTTGCGTGTAATTGTAACACTTTTGTCCAGACTCGTCTCTCTGTGAACCCACCGAACCTGATACTCCGCCCAACATAACAGCTCTTGACAGGCAGCATGTCAGAATTCATGAGGAAATGTATCATCACCCTTATCTTCAAGCAGAAGGGGAAGAAGGAGGATATCATGAACTGGAGACAAATATCATTGTTAAATGACAACTACAAAATCTTGTCCAAGGCAATCGCCTTTGCATCAAGTCTGCCCTGGAGCAGGTGATCCACCCAGGCCAAACCTGCAGAGTTCCAGACAGGAAAATCTCTGACAGCCTCACGCTGCTCAGAGATACAATCACATCTGCCTGATCAACTTAGACCAAGATAAGGTTTTTGACCAGATATCACATGTACTTGATGGATGTGCTCTCCAAAATGGGCCTTGGGGAGGGAATCCAGAATTGGATTAAACTGCTCTATATGTACATCCATAGCACAGGCCAAATAAATGGGTAGGAAACAGATAGCTTCCCTGTCAAATCTGGAGTCAGGCAGGATTGCTTGCTCTTTCCAGTCTTTTGTGTGCTGCATAGATCCCTTTGGTGAATCTATCAGGTAGGTCAAGGGGATAAATGATGAAAGGCAAAATTGTATACCTTTTGAAAAAATCACATATAGTTTAACGAATCAAATTGAAAACTTTTATAAAATTTGGGAACCATATATGGATTTTATGAATAAAACTCCACCCACATCTTCCTCCTTGCCCACCTCTCTCAGTTAGAAATTATAAAATATAGTCAATGAATATTATATATATCAATAATAATATTATATATGTAGAAGTAGGTGTTCTTTTTCTTTTACATTTTCCTTTCTTTTCTTTTTTTCTTTCTTTTGAAGGGGAGGGGGGTGAGGGAGAAAATTTTTAAAAATGTATCATTTTGTATGACTTATTAAGTTTACTATATTATTGAATTTATATTTTGTATTGATGCAAATGATAAATAATTTTTTTTTAAAAAGGGCATAAGTGATGTTGCCAGGCAGAGGAGGCACTCAGGTCATGGGTAACGGTGTTGTCTTCTGTTTGGACTCACAATTATTCTGCAGTTTGATCAGCATCAATGGCCATTTTGAGTCTGCATTGGATTCCAGAGTAAATCAGAAGAAGAGCGAGGCAATGCTCTTTGGTAACTGGTCTGATGGGTCCACCATTTGTTCACAGTCAGATCTGACTACCTGAGGTGTTGGGATCCAGTTGGGAGAGCCAAGGCGTGCAACAAAAATTCAAATTGGTGAGAGTGGATCACAAAAGTCCACCAGAAATTGGGTGTGTGGGCATGGTGCTCCTTCTCAATGACAGGGAAGAATCTGGTCATCAGCTGAGAGGTGCTCTCGGTATTGCTGTACGTGACACAGGTGTGGCCCATCCCCCATACCACTGCCTGGGCAGTCACCATCTGGTTCATATGGGAATCCAAGGTGGAAAGGGTCTGAAGAGTTGCCACGTACATCACCAGACAATGGGGTCATGGGCGTACCCAAATGTGGCCCTCATTCTGATGACCACCTTCATGTGTGGCTGCATCAGGCTGTGCATGGAACCAAAGCATGAGGGCACCAAGTGCCACTGTGTTCTATCTGTCCCAGGTGTTGCGAGGGATAGGCCTGGTCCCATTGCTGCACAATGTCCCAGTTAGATGGACTTTTCCACACAACCTATCCTTCACGGAAATTATTTTTGGACAAACACCTTTGACCAGAAGGCCATCAGACAGTGGTCAGCACAGAACATCCCATAGAGTTTGAGATGAAGATTCAGACTGTCCAGACCATCTGGCTGAATACCTCATTGCCAAGCTCACAACAAGCACCAGGACTTGGGCTGGCTGGTGGTGAGAGGAGCTGTACTGGTCAAATACTTCCTGTACAATTGGAACGTCGCCCACAACACAAATTGTCCCCGAGATGAGAGCAGTAGAGAGGAGAATGTCACCCATCACTTTGTAGAATGCAGATTCGCTGACAATGTGAAAAAGAATGCAACGGTCTTGTCAAGGTTCTTCCTCAACAGCAGCATGACAGAGGATTTATGGGCTGTTCCCTGATCTATTGGCTGTTCCCAGGGGTGCACAGAGTCAGACATCCAGCACTGCTGAAAGGCCATCATCTCAGTGAAAGACTCACTTTGGTCTGCCCTAAACCTGTTGGTCTTTCAGCACATGGAGATGTTGGCGCGGGAATGCTGCCAACTGGCATATTCCAGGCTGCAAGAGTAGGTGCTGAGAGATACACTGAGGCTTGGTGCAAACAATGTGAGGGCATTGTGGGGAAGGACCATAATCTGGAGTCCTTCCATTGCAGGGTAATGAGGGGCTAAGACCAAGGGGAAGCCTCTCAGAGCAGGGAGCAACAGCAAGATGCTACAGTGGGGGCATTGGTGTAGATAGAAATGAATGTAACAATATACAGTGACGGAAATAGATGGCTAATTAATAAATAAATTGATAAATTGTTAATAAATTAACAAATAAATAAAGGGATCTAATGGAGGGTTACTAATGTTTTTGCCAAGTCACTGTAGATCCCATGTAAAGGGTGAGCTGATTATTATTTGATGCCGTCTATTCTCCACGAGTCTCGCCAGTCACTGTTGCCCAACTTCATTTTATTGATTGACTTTAATAATGCCAATATAATCCAGCTCTTGCTCCCCAAGTAGGGTCCCGGTGAGATTCCCTGATTGACCATTTCTTCCCAGCCTGTTTCTCATCACTCTAGCATTTGCAATCTGTGTGTTCCCTTGGGGTTCTGAAGACTGCAGGCATGTAACGCACAATTAACGAATGTTGCCCTTACATGGGCAGTCTAAAAAGGAAAGTGCAGGAATTTTTAGTCAATGACTTACCCCTTTTCGGGGGAAGCCTGCAGACTGAATCACACCTCATGAGTTCCACGTCCAGCTGATGACTCAGGCACCGGGACGAACGCGTACAGGCTTGCTGTGTAAACGACCACGAGGTGAGCAATCATGTTAAAAATTTCACCGATTTTCCCAACATTGCTGTCCAAAATAAACACTACCGCAGGTCAGCGTGCAGTGCAGTCAAGTGGTGCTGGAACGGAGCGAGCACCACAAGTTTGGAGTGCACGCAGAGCAATTGGCTTCTCCTGCTAACCCTGTTCAAAGTCTTGTTCCAGGCCGGATTATAAGCACGTGTGGCGAAACTGACAGGGCGGAGGTTGGTTTGGAACGACTCGGAGTGGAATGCCCTCTTCTCGGCAGGTGCCTTGAGCTGGGTTCGCGGGCCAATCTCATCCAGCTCACGCCCAGTGCTGCTTCCAAACACCGAGAGAGCACTCGGTGAGCGTACCCTCAAAGTGTGGGCAGTCGAGTGGGTGAGGGTGCGGGGAGAGGCGAGTCCCTCTAGATTTATTGGTCTCTCTCTCTCCTTCTGCAAGACAGTTTTTGGTGGTTTATCCTCTCTCTTCCCAAGTTCAGGCAGTGGTTCAGGTACGGAATTAGGGCGGGTTGAAATATTTGTTTTCATGGTCATTACAACCACTGCGCTTCATGCCAGGACCCGCGAACCTCCAGGAGAAGAGGTTTGACGGTGTCGGGCTTTCTTTGGACAAATCCAAAGTATCATTAACGAGGTCTGAGATCAATGAAGACTCGTGTTTAAGAAGGAACGGATTAAACAGCACGTTTGCGCCCAGAGCCGCCTTGTCCCGGACAGTGTGGGGGTCCGTTTAAACAGGCTTTTGAAAAGGATTGGGGGAAATCTGACCCAGAGAAAGTGTTTCCACGTGAGGTCCGAAGCTGCGTGTTGCTACGGTAAGAAAGCGGGACGCCGCAGTAAAGAGTTCACGGCGAAATGATGGTGAAGGGGAATAGTGTCAAGGTTTTGGTGGCTTCCATGAAGAGGAGGGGACGGGCATGCAACAGTTGGGACCGCGCAAACACTGACCGAGATCCAGCGATCACTGCATTTAGGTGGGTCCGTGGAGACAGCAGGGTCACCCCGTCACCTGAGAAAAGGGAGACCGGAGCCACGTTAATTTTCGCAGGGGTTGAGCAATAGGTAGGACGCGGGGGTCTCGGGAAAACGGGGTGGGCGTTCAGCATTCTTGTGGCTAACTCCACCGCGCTAAGAAGCGCTCCCGAATGTGCTGCGGACTAACCAGGAATTCTATACATCGCCCTCTTACAGGCTGAAGGAAATCAAAACAAGTCGGAGGTGGAAATAAACTCCCAACCTTCAGCCAGCGAAGTGGTTCAATTTGCGCCGCATTTCATCAACCCAGAAGGAATCATACCGTGGACCTGAAGAATTGTCTGTCTAAAGTAAGTCGCGTTTACTTACCGGGCTATTTTCTGCGCATCAGGTTGTTCAGTCTTTGCATTTTTTGCGGGTTTTTTTTTAAATATCTGTTTTTCATTGAATTCTAAGTTGTTTCAAACTGGGACAGTTATTTCCAAACCCCAGTGTGTTCACATTTAATGTTAGAGGGGGATGATACGCATCTCTCATCAAAACTCGGTGATTAAATCGTACTGTGGAGCAATTCAGCAGGTCCTTTACATAGCAAAGAAATCTTGATGAATGTCGATTAGGTATCTTTGCTATATAAAGGACACTGTTGGACCTACTGAGTCGCTCCAGCACTGTTTTTAACTTTAACCACCGTGGCTACAGACTGTCGTGTTTCATTTACGATCTAAACCTATAATTCTCCAAATAAAACTACATGAAAAAGGCTTGGAACTTGGCGATCTGATCTCACCGAGCTTCTCACAATCAGGCAAACGGATGGTCTGTCTCAAGTAAACGGTTCTTGCTGCACTTTTAGGCCACCAGATCCAAGCCGGGGAAGGTTCAAGCAGAATTTCACACGATTCAATTATATTAATATCCTTCCCGAATGTTGCGTTTCTATATGGTGTCATGCCTTTGGAGTCTATTCAGCGCTTCTTTACGTGTTCATGCTTTGGGGTGATGCTTATTGTATTCCATATGTTCCTTGGCGTCTGCCCTGGCACGTGTTTCTACATTAAGACTCTGCATATGGTTTTGAGGTTGGAATTCTGCAAATACGTGTTTCTGTATGGGGATTATGTCTGTGCTTTTATCCTTTGTGGGTGTTGAGATTCCCTATGTGGGTTTTGTATGTTCTTTTACACAGGGGGCTCATGTTCATATGACATTACCCCTCCATAAATCTTCATCCCGAAGCCAAGCCAAAGAAGAAGATACCACTTCCACAGTCCTGTGCCACTGCCTGCAGTTCTGAAAAAAAAACCTAAATGACCTATTGTGATATTTTACTAAATTAGAATTTGATTTATCTTTAATCTTTAGACCACTTTTTTTAAAAAAAAGTAAACCAGAATTCCAGTTACAGAACCTGGAATCTATAGACCACAGTATTTTTTTTAAAAAGTAAATCCATTTGAAATAAATGTCCCATAAATCTTTGTAAAAGATCAGTTTGTCATTAAACAAAAGCAGGGTTACTGCTGTAAATGTGGCGATGATGCAATGTATAGTCTATCTCCACAAAATTGCAGGATAATTGTACTGATATTTTCACCATTTTGATTGTATTTCCAACTTTAATGACCATGGCTTTGCTTCAGAAGTGCTTTGTTCACTGTTGCATTGAGATTTGTGGAAGATAAATTTGAAAAGCAGGGTATTTTTTCCTTCCTTTGACACTCATTTAGTGCATTTCAATCTCGGGTAGTTTTTGTTGGTATATTTTAAATTCAATTGATCATAAACAGTCCTCTAGATAATTTCGCTTTATTTTAATGTGCTGGGAGTAAGTAATTAAGCAGGAAACAGTTTTGTCAGAAATTCCCAGTATTAGACATTTTGTGATTAACTCGTGGTTAACAAAAGTAGGCATGTTTAAGGACTGCAGTCGTTGAAATCTTGAGCAAACAATGAGAAGCTGCAGGCACTCCGCAAGTCAGGCATGGATGGTTGGCATGGTTTTCAAGACTGGCTTGGCAAATTTTGAGAAAGGATCCTGACCTGAAATGTTAACTGTCCTTTTCTCTCCATGGTTACTGCCTGAAATGCTGAGTCCCTTCAGCTTTTCATTATTTGTTTAATAAACACAGATCTTTCAATGACATAACTGATAGAAGTAAACAACACAACCATCTTGATTGCAGAACTATTTTCTGAATTTCTGATTCCACTTTCATCTGCTATCATGTTTTTTTAATTGTCCTCAGTGCTCCCTGCCAAACCTGGATCAGGTTTTCTCCCCATCCATGGTAGAGACAGTCACTGAGCAAAGATTTGTAATCTAAGAAGGTGACTTTTTGGATAGTCATCTGTGTCAAGTCATTGAAGGGATCCAATTAGATGCACATCTCAGCATTTTTTCTCTCGTTTAATCATTTGGTTTTCAAGTATTTGCCTATTCATAATTGAGTCTGATTTCCAAATCTTTTCTGGTTAGTATTTCACATTTTAACAAACCTCTGGGAATATATTTAATTTTCATTATTTAACCAATTGTTTTGCATCTCCAAACATTTATTTACATTTGCTGGAGAGGTATGATTCTCTGTACTTGTTTTATCCAAACCCTTTTATAATGTGAATTCTCTATTACATTGCCTGAGAATACCCTCGCTTCTCTCGGCTCGCGGAAAGCATACAAAATCAGTGCAACTAACTCTATATTTCCAAATTTAACTTAATTTGATATAGTCCACTGCCTTCCAGAACAATACCTTTCCAGCCAGTTTCCCCTGTAATCTATTCTCCCCATATTGCCAATAACTATTGCAGATTCCCACAAACTGGGAAATGTTTAGCCTATCAATTCACAAGACTTTGGATGTGAGAAAAGTCGGAGCACCCAGAGGAAACCCATTTGGTCACAAGGAGAATGGACAAATGCCACACAGACAGCAGCAGATGTAATGATTAATCCTGAATTACTGAGGTTGAGGGAGCACCTGTGTGAGCTGTGCTACTGTACTGCCTAACATCAACTTGCCTTGAAAAGTCAGTTTAACAAGCAGAGGAAAAAGAACGGCAGCAATTTTTCTGTAATTAAATTTGCGTCAGGATCTCGAAGTTGTGTTTTGGTAATAATGGTATTTCCATATTTTCTTACAGTCTTGTTATTGCCATGAGCAATTCCAGATAAATTCAGCTAGTGTTTCACCTGAAACCTGGCCTAACTTTGCTGCCTTTTGATTTATTTATTTTTTTTGTTTTCACAACCCTTTGTGTAGAAGCTACTAGAATTGTCTAATCTTTTCCCCAGGGTAGATGATTCCAGCACTGGAGGGCATATGTTTAAGGTGCAATGGACCAGAGGACCCCAAAACCCAGCAGCAATAGAAATTCACCAAAACAAATGGTTACTTCAACAAAAGTGCTTTTAATTATCTTTAAACATGAAAATCAGATCAAACTTTAACTTATTACTATTAACTTAACCCCCTTCTAATTCTAAGTGCACGTGTATGTAATGTGTGTACAAGTTCAGAAAAGTTCTTTGATTCACAGTCCAATCTCACTTCTCACTCCTCCAAGTTCACTGGTATCAGGCAATTCTTGTACTACGCACAGAAGTTAACATTTATGAATTTCATCAGGCTTTGGTGTTTGAAAGGTAAATGGTTACTGCTCAGGAAGGTTCTTGTCGGTTTTCAGAGAGAGATTTGTTGCTCGTTGGACACAAACTGATCCCTTACAATCAGCCATTTTGGTGTCTTGCTGAAGAAACTTGCCCCAAAATTATTAGATACTACATTGTCTGGATGTGTTGCATGACAAAATTTCATGTAGCAAGTCTAGTCTATTTACATAAGGAGGGCAATACTGGTCCTAAATCCAGCTCTGGGGACTCCCTCTGTACACTTCTGAGGAGGGGGGGGGGGTGGGAAATGCTCCTCCTTAGCCAGAAATCTGTTCATATAGGCAACTTTGTGAGGTTTCTGGAGGTGGAACCATTGCATTGGAATGAATTAGCAAGTGAGATACTGGATTTGAGAAGCAAGTGCTGGGAGAATTTGGAGGTTATTTGACAGTCAAAAACACATTTTTCTGTAGCACCAGAATTCCCTTCCTGGGAACATTAATTTCATGAGAACTAACTCAAAAAAGGATGTGAGGGAGTGAGTCAGAAGCTGAGTTGGGAAGCTGACTGTTAACTATCTGCTTTGACTTTGCAGCTCTGGGTGGTGGTGGATGTGAGCCCAGAGGATTCACCAGTGTCCAAACACACAGCTGTAACAAGCAGGAATTTGTTCCCATTATTTTTAATGGCCTACATCTTGCTCATGGGTTCCCTATCCGTGTTAAGGATATATCCCTTCAAATGCAGGTGAGCCATAGACTATCAGAGCAAGATGGCAAACTTGCCAAGCTGGAAGAGGCATGAAAATTTGAAGGTTATTTGACAGTAAACAATTTTTTTGTGTGCCCAAATTTTGTGGGACCATGATGCTCTTTTCCTGGGGATATTATCCATGTTATTTTTCACTAGAACTAACAGAAAAGCAAAGATGTAACAGTGTGAGTCAACAGCCACAGTTATCAAGCAGACTTGTGCATTAGAAGCACTTATTGAAAATAAATGCAACAATAAGATGACCTTGGTAGGCAGCAATGAATGGCTAATGTTCAAAGCATTTGGAGTAAACTCATTAACTCCAGCAGGCAAAGGGAATTAATGGACCTGTCTGAGCTATGTAGAACAGTCAAGGATGATGATTTTGTGGGAATTGCACTTTACTTTTGCATTTGTGCTTTTGTAATTGCAAAAGCCACCATTATAGGCCGGAATCATGGCAGAGAAGAGGAAGAATGATTAATCGTTACTCAAGAGTTGATAAGTTGATTTTTTTTTAAAGCATTGAATAAGCCTTTGATTTGCCTTGCATTTATCAATGTCAACGAAATTGGAGACTTTGTATTTAAATCCCCAAACAATTGAGAAGTCTGTGACAGGCTACATCCACTCTTTCTGGCCCAGATTGAAGTTGCAGGTAACGTGACAAATCCTTGTTTTGCACATAACCTATCTTTGTAAATTGCAAGATCTGTGTGGTTTTTTTTTAGTAGCAGCTGATCTCTTACTTTCTGATTTTTTTTAAAACAAGTAACAGGTAACCATGAAATCTTTGGCAAGGTGTTTATGTTAAAAACAGTGAAATGCTGGAGGAACTCAGCCAGTCTTTTCAGTGACTATAAGAGACAAACATGTATTGCTGATATTTCGGGCCTGAGTCCTTCAAGGAATAAGCAGAATATAGATCATTTCAGATAGCCCAAAAGTTGAGATGTAAAGGTGGAGAAATTCCGCCAAAATGCAGCATCACCTACCTCTCTGAATGTGCAGAGGGTGTTTCCGAGCCGCATATTCCAACCCCTCTCCGAGAGGGATAATCTCCATAGCACTAATCAGCTGTTTAGGACAGACTGATGATGCTGTCAGCCCGTGACCCATTTCCCCACTTACCCTCTCCCTCCAAGTCAGGGGCGGCGGAGAGTCCTTGGGGCAGCGGGAGCCATCAGCGGAGACCGTCAGTAGGTAGCCAGGGCTGGCTGGGACAGCCACATCAGGCTGCTTCGGCCTTCAGGGCCACTCTCAGTGGCTCAAAGCATGGCAGAGCAATGGCTGCCTTCCCTACCCATAATCCCTCACGCAGCTGGAACTGTTCTGGGAACCACAGAGTGGTTTTAGCTGCGTCGGGGATTATGGGTAGGGAAGACGGCCATTGCTCTGCTGCGTGTTGATGATGGATGGTGCTACGGCACCAGTTGCCCCACCTCCATCAGATCTGGAGGGTGCTACGAGGCACCTCTGGATATGACTGGGATGCTGGAGCAGCCTTTTAGGACTGCTGTCTGAAAGGCAAGTTCCCATTTTTCTATCCGCTCCGTAGCTGGTCTCAAGGCGGAGACCCAATATGAAATGGCCTTAAGACAGAATAAGGAAATCTCAGAATTCAGAGAATGCTGGCTGGGGTGGGGGGAAATCCACACCAACAAAAGAGGAGGTAAAAATTCATAATGTTTGTGTGAAAGGAAACCGAATGGAGGGACAGAGCTTGGGGTGGGGGGGGTGCGTTTAACGAAAGCCAGAGAAGTCAATATGAATGCCAGCCAGTTGGAGAGTGCCCAGTCGGAAGATGAGGTGTTGTTACTCCAATTTGCGGGAAGTCTCCATTTGGCAGTGCATGAGACCATGGACAGACATGTCAGCAAGGGAATGGGATGGCCAATTGAAATGGGTGGCCACTGGGAGATCCACGCCACTGCAGCGGACAGAGCTGAAAAGCTATTATTTTTTACCCCAGTCTGCTCTCAATCATTTCCCCATCTGACATATCTGTCCATGGTCTCATGCATTGGCAGACGGAGACCATCCACAAATTGGAGGAACAACACCGCATCTTCCGACTGGGTACTCTCCAAATGGATGGCATTAACATTGACTTCTCTGGCTTTCATTAAACCACCCCTCCACTTCCCCCGTCCCCTTCCCCATGCTCTGTCTCTCAATTCCATCTCCTTTTGCACAAACATGATAAATGACCTCCTCTCTTATCATGTCCATTTAACACCTTTTGTTGATCTGGATTACTCCCCCAGCCAGCATTGTCTGAATCCTGAGACTTCCTGCTTCTGGCTTATTCTGCCTATTCCTTGAAGAAGGGCTCAGCCCTGAAGCTTTGGTGACATATCTTTGTCTCCTATAGATGCTGAAATGAACAGCTGAGTTCCTCCATCATTTTTACTACAATCACAGTTTTTGCAGACTTTCAAATTTTGTAGGGATTTATGTTGGCAAGGTAGATGAGAGAGGGACACGTGTGTGAATATTTGTGTTTGCAATAATGAATACCATTTTGCAAAATTGTTTGCTTCATAGCCATGTGTCAAAATAGTGAATGGGTTACAGGCCTGTGGTGATAACAGGAAAGTCTGTCATTTTTGGGGATGTCATGAGGATGCCAATTTGTGAGGTTTCAGTTCTCATCTTAGAGAGCAAAAGGTCTCTGTGTATTCTTTGTATTAACATGGGGTGACTAGAGGACTCGCGTGATGGAGTAGTGGCCGGTAGGAGAATACCAGCCCTCTCCAGAAAAGAAGGAAAAAAGTAAAGAAAAAGCAAAGCCACAGACACATAAACCACAAAAAAATAAAAAATAAAGGTGTGAAGGAAATTGCACCAAAGAAAGAAAAACCAAAAATAACGGGAAGAAAAGAAGAAGGAAAGACGCCGGAAGAGAAAGGTGAAGGCCTTACCTGTACGAAGAAGCAGGGACTCGCTGTTGAAAGAGGAGCCCACTCCCTGAGGTCAGTGGAAACCCTGAAGGGTTGTGACCCACTGAACGCAGGACTACAAGGATGGCTCATGGAGCCAAACAGAGGTGAGCAACTGCGCCTGACAAAGACAACACCGACGGTAGGGGGGACCAGCTGAGAAAGACCCGACAGCAGGGCTCCCAGCGGGAAGATATAGAAAATAACAGGAACGGGAGGGAGGAGAATGAAAAAAGGAAATCAGAGACACAGCAGATGACCAGCCCAGAAGAAGAGGACCAACATCAAGACATCATTTAAAAAAAAAACCAGCAAACTGAGATAAACAGCCCAACAAGAAAGTCAGAAGAGACACAGGTACAAGGAAGAGAGGTAGTGGGCACAGGTCCTAGAGTGGACACAGGGGAAGAGGAGGGAGAACATCAAGCTCTGCACAGAGAAATAGAAGATAAAGGGAATGGACTGTACATAGATAGAAAATTCTTTGAAGAATATATGGAAGCAGTAAAAGAATGGCAGACACGAGAATTTAATGAAATAAAAAGAAGAATAAAAGGTACAGAAGGAAAAGTGAGTGGATTAGAGATGGTCATGACAGAAATAGGGAAAAGAGTAGACAAGGTGGAAGAACAAGAAACAGCCGTAGGAATGGAAGTGGACGTCTTAAAAAGGAAATTGGAAGAATCTGATTTAAAAAAGTTAAAGAAACACAGGAGTTGTTAGCTCAGAAGATGGATATAATGGAAAACTATAATAGGAGAAACAATATAAAGATAGTGGGCCTTAAGGAAGATGAAGAAGGCAAAGATATGAAAGAATTTATAAAAGAATGGATACCCAGGGTCCTAGAAATGCCAAAAATACAGGAAAGAATGGAAATAGAAAGGACACACAGAACATTAGCCCCAAAACCACAGCCGCAACAAAAACCAAGATCCATTCTAGTAAAATTCCTGAGATATATGACAAGAGAAAATATGTTGGAGAAGGCAATGAAAAAAATGAGAGAAGACAAAAAGCCACTGGAATACAAAGGTCAAAAAAAATTTTCTACCCAGACATAAGTTTTGAGCTCCTGAAGAAGAAGAAGGAGTTTAACACAGCAAAATCGATCCTATGGAAGAAAGGCTATAAATTTATGTTAAGATATCCAGCGGTGCTTAAAATAGTTATCCCGGGGCAGCAAAGCAGACTGTTCTCGGATCCGGAGAAAGCACGAGAATTTGCAGAATGCCTGCAAAACAGACAGAGAGATGAAGAGATGTAACAAGAACAAGAATGACGACAAACTTCATATAAAGAAGAAAAATAATGTACAAGTAAGAACTAAGGGGAAGGAAGGAAGTAAGGGGGGAATTAAGAGAGTGAGCTTTGTGAAATGTGAAGATAAGTCTTTTCTGGAGGGGGCTGGGTGGGAGAGAATAACAGTCACTGAGAAATCAGTTGACGCTTGCGAGAGGGTTCTCAATCCAAATGGAGAGGGGAGTTGTGGTTGCCCGGCAAGGGACAAGGGGCAACTCAGAGAGGGGGGGTACACATTTGGGGTTAAGGGAATTTTAGATGTGGGAATAGTGGAAGTATTTTATGTTTGAGAAGTGTTGTCTTACAGTGTGTTCAAAAAAAGAAAACAGAAATGGATAAGGAGGAAAGGTGGTGATGAGGAAGCAGAAATGAGAGGTAAACAAAGTATGAAATGGTCATGTTGAACTATATGACTATAAATATTAATGGAATACATAAACAAATCAAAAGGAAGAGGCTGTTAAATTTACTGAAGAAAGAAAAAATTGATATAGCATTCGTGCAGGAAACACATCTAACTGAAGTGGAACACAAGAAATTAAGGAGAGACTGGGTAGGGCACGTAACGGCAGCATCATATAATTCAAAAGCCAGAGGAGTATATATTAATCAATAAAAATGTACCAATCAAAATAGAGGAAGAAATAATAGATCCAGCAGGGAAGTATGTAATGATAAAGTGTCAGATATATTCAGAATTTTGGAATTTGCTCAATGTATATGCACCTAATGAAGAGGATCAAAAATTTATGCAAGATATCTTTTTGAAGATTGCAGATACGCAGGGGAATATACTGATAGGAGGGGTCTTTCTCCTTAATTTGGACTCAAAGATGGATAAAACTGGAAAAAAGACTAGCAGAAAGAACAAAGTAACCAAATTTATGGTTAAATCGATGCAGGAAATGCTACTTTTGGATATATGGAGGAGAAAACACCCAAAGGAGAAGGAATACTCATATTATTCGGGTAGACATAAAACATACTCAAGGAGAGACCTGTTCCACATCCAAGGGAGAGTTAGGAAAACAAAATATAAAGCTAGATTGTTATCGGATCACTCACCCCTGTTATTAGCAATAGAACTGGAGGACATCCCACTGAGAACATATAGATGGAGATTAAACTCCATGCTACATAAAATACAGGATTTTAGAGAATTCATTGAGCGACAAATTAAAATGTACTTTGAAATAAATACGGAATCAGTGAAAGATAAATTTATACTATGGAATGCAATGAAAGCCTTCATCAGAGGGCAGATAATAAGTTATGTAACTAAGATGAAGAAGGACTACAATTGGGAAATAGAACAGCTGGAAAGAGAAATAGCAAGTACAGAAAAAGAATTAGCAATAAGGGAAGATACAACAAAAAGAAGAGAATTGGAGGACAAAAAAATAAAATAGGAAACACTACAAACATACAAGGTGGAGAAGAACATAATGAAGACAAAACAGAAGTATTATGAGCTAGGAGAAAAAAACGTACAAAATACTAGCTTGGCAGCTTAAGACAGAACAAACTAAAAGAACGGTACTGCATCAAGGAAAAAGGACAAACAAATTATATATAACCCAACGGAGATCAATGAAAACTTCAAGAAATTCTACGAGCAAATATATCAAACTGAGAACGAAGGGAAAGAAGACAAAATGGATGAGTTTCTAGCTAAAATTGAACTACCAAACTTGCAAGAAGAGGAGCAAAATAAATTAATAAAATCATTTGAAATAGAGGAATTACAGGATATATTTAAAAAACTACTGAACAATAAAACGCCAGGAGAGGATGGACTCCCAATAGAATTCTATAAAACATTTAAAGACTTATTAATTCCTCCTCTCCTGGAAGTAATGAACCAGATTGAAGAAACACAAAACATGCATGATTCATGCAAAACAGCAATAATTACAGTAATACCAAAGACAGGGAAAGATCCACTAACACCAGCATCGTATAGACCAATATCTCTACTTAACACTGATTATAAGATAATAGCTAAACTATTAGCAAACAGATTGGCCGACTGTGTACCAAAAATAGTAAAACTAGATCAAACTGGATTTATTAACTCATTAAGTTAAGTTCATTAACTTAATCCATGCAGTACAAGGAAACAAGATGCCAACAGTGGCAGTTGCCTTAGACACAGAGAAAGCCTTTGACAGAGTAGAATGGAATTATTTATTCAAAGTACTACAGAAGTTCAACCTACCAGAGAAATATATTAATTGGATTAAAGCATTATATAAGGTACCATTGGCGAAGGTGACAGTAAATGGATATATATCAAGGCAATTTAAATTAAGCAGATCAACTAGGCAGGGATGTCCACTATCTCCCTCACTGTTCGCGTTAGCTATAGAACCACTGGCAGAACTGATAGGAACAGAAAATAAAATAAGAGGGATAAAAATAAAAGAGAAGGAATATAAAATCAGTCTATTTGCAGATGATGTCATAGTATACTTAACAGAACCAGAAATATCAATAAAAGAATTACATAACAAATTGAAGGAATATGGAGAAGTATCGGGGTACAAGATCAACGCAAATAAAAGTGAAGCAATGCCAATGAATAATGCAGATTTCACAAAGTTTAAGAAAGAATCACCATTTAGATGGCAAACACAAGCAATTCGATACCCAGGTATACAACTAGATAATAATCTAGGCCATCTATACAAACTAAATTATCAGCCATTAATGAAGAAATTACAAGATGACTTAGAACATTGGAAAGACTTACCACTAACACTGATAGGAAGAGTAAATTGCATTAAAATGAATATCTTCCCAAGGATACAATACCTATTTCAATCGTTACCAATTCACCTAACAGAGAAATTCTTCAAGGAGCTAAAGAAAATAAGGAAATTCTTATGGAAAGGGGGGAAACCGAGGATAGCACTAGATAAATTAACAGAATGGTACAAATAAGGGGGCTTACAGCTACCAAACTTTAAGAATTATTATACAGTAGCACAATTAAGATACCTATCAGATTTTTATCAAACAAGGGAAAAACCAGATTGGACCAGATTAGAGCTAGATAAAATAGGGGAGAAGGTACCTGAACATATACTATATAAGTGGGATGAAAAGCTGGTGCAACATAGGAATTAACCAGTACTGCACCATCTGCTCAACATTTGGAAGAAGATTCACATAGAAAGGAATAAAACAAATTATCAACTACCAAAATTAATATTGACGCAAAATCAACTAATCCCTTTCACAATAGATAACCTTTCCTTTAGAGAATGGGAGAGAAAAGGGATCAAAAGAATAGAAATTTGTTTTTTGGGAAATAAATTATCTTTTGAACAAATGAAGGACAAATATGGTATAACTCACGGTACAATGTTTGCATACCACCAACTGAAAACCTATTTGAAGGACAAATTGGGAAGCAGACTGAGGTTACCAGAAGGAAGAAATTTTGAATCTGTGATTACAGACACAATGACAATTAAAAGATTCATAACAAATGTACATCAAACTGCAAGAGAAAGAGAACGAAGAAACAAGCTGTAAACCCAAACAAAAATGGGAACAAGATCTAAACATAAAGATAAAGAATGAAACATGGGAAAAGCTATGCTCCGGAACTATGAGAAATACAATAAACACGAGGTTACGCATGATACAATATAATTGGTTACACAGACCATGCCCCAAAAGTTAAATAAATGGGACCCAACAGTATCAGACAGATGTTTTCATTGTAAGAAGGAAATGGGAACATGCAATTTGGGCATGTGAGAAAGTGGAAAAGTTTTGGGAAGATCTAAACCAGGTATTAAATAAAATCACAAAAAGCAACATACCAAAAAATCCAGAGATCTTTCTTGTAAGTAACATAAGAAGTAAAGAATTTGGACTCGATTTGGATGGAGCACAAAAAAGAATTATTATGATAGCCTTAGCTGTAGCAAAAAAATGTATTATGTCAACCTGGAAATTAGAAGATAGCCTGAGAATACAGCAATGGTACATAGAAATTAATAAATGTATTCCATTGGGAAAAAAACATATAATTAAAGAAATAACATCACAGTATTCGAACAAATTTGGGAACCGTACATGGAACACAACAGAGAAGTCCTACCGCGGACCTCCACCGCCTAAAATGACAGAAGGAGAAGAAGGCGAAATGAACTGACCCAGTATGTAAAAGTAGAAGACACAAATTTCTTGTTAATATTTTCATTGTGTGATGACATTGTTTAATGGGTTTAATGTATCATATAGTTTGAACGTTGAGTGGGTGGGGAGGGGGGGTGAAGGAGGGAGGGGGGAAAAGGGGAGAAAATGACACTGTGTATATTCAAGAGGGAAATGTTTGTGTGTATTTTGGTTAGTATGGTTCATAGTGTGAAAAATTTTTAATAAAATGGGGTGACTGTTAAGTAGGTTTATTTCTTTGTCACATACTTAGTAGAGTGAGAAGAGTTCTTCCAGGAACAATTAAAGAGGTTAGCTCTAACATTTTTCCAGCCTAATAAAGTAGGAAAGCATGATTTACAGAGTATTATTTAAAATTTTAATTTAATTTTTTATTTAGACATACATACAGCACAGTAACAGGTTATTTTGTCCCATGAATCCATACCACCCAATTAACCTACACCCCTGGTACATTTCAAACAATGGGAGAAAACCAGAGCTCCCAGGGGAAACCCAGAGACACTGGAAAAATGTATAAAATCCTTACAGCGTGGGATTCGAGCCCTAGTCCTGATCACTGGTGCTGTAAAGGTATGGCACTAACTGGTACACCAACTGTGCCACCCAAGAGTTAGTATAGAGTCATAAAAGATCAATTAGCATCAACAAGGGCAGCATAATAGCACTGTGGTGGGGATCATTCAGAACCCTGATGGCAGTGGGGAAGATGCCTTCATTAAGCCCGTTGATGTACGCTTGAGCCTTCTCCCTGATGGGAAGAAGGAGAAAAGAGTATGCCTGGTGTATGATGAATCCTTCAGAAGGTTGACTACCTTTCCTAGGCAGTGGGAGATGCAGCTGGAGTCCATGGAGCGGAGGGAAGTTGGCGTGATGTTCCAAGCTGCATTCAGTACTTTCTGGAGCTGTTGCACACGAGTTGCCTCACAGTCCTGGCAGAGAAAAATTTTGATCCTATGGCAAAAGAATCCAAGATCAGAATATTGGTTTTGCCACATAGTCTTAAAAGAGAGAGACACACACACTCTTCCTAAGTCCCTGATTCTCACAGATGTAACTCTATTGGTACACTATTCCTGTCTCCCAGCTCCCCTTGTGTGGTTTCCTCTCTAACCCCCTGCTTTTAGCTCTCTTGTCCCATCATTCCCAGCTCTTGTACTCTTTTCTTCCTGGCTCTCACCCCCTTCCTTCTCACATGCCATTCTTGCATCCTTCCCTTCTGCTTGGGCATGCTGAGTCAGGTTTGTGGTCTAATCTGAGCACATGGTGGTCAAGCATCAAGTCATCATTGACTTCTTCACTGAATTGTTTGAGCAGGTGCACTTTACTTTAAAAGTTCAGAATCTCTGTGGCTGCCTCACTTCAGAGTCGAGTCCCAGGAAATCATGCCTCAGGAGTCTCCTCTCGGCAAGGTCACTTTTTTCTTCTTCAGTGTACCAGTACAGCTGTCAGCCATCAAAGGAAAAGAATTGTTGGTTTTTATTGTCACATGCACAGAGTTACTGTACAAAGCTTTATTTTGTGTGCTATCCAGACAAATCAACTTGTACAGTAGTTAGTGAAATAACAGAGACAAATAAAACAACAACATTGGTAGTAACGTTGCAATAGGTAGAACAGGGTAAAGCGAAAAGTACAAAAACATAGTGCAGGATAGAGAATTACATAGCTTTTATATTTAAAATAAAACAGTGGGGGCACTTAAGAGCCTGGTAACAACAGGAATGAGCCTGGTAACAACAGGAAAGAAACTGTCCTTGATGCATTTGAAGTAAAGACCTGGTGCCAAGTCTGCAGTCTACTGAGCAACTAAAACTCGCGGTGTGGTTGAAAGACATGAACAATCAACAGAAGGTACCTCAAAGCAGAAGAGAAAAATAACAAGGATTTTCTCTGTGAAATCCTTTGGCAGATTAAGCAGCCAATGCCAATATCTAACCCCAGGCCAGCGATCCAAACATCGAGCTACTGAAGGCACCTCCATGGACCACTAGACGTGATGTGGTCCAGGTGGAGAACACTAGTGAACCAGGGATGGTCCACTCCAGGTTCCTGATTAAGACACTCTGAGCTCTATCACTGTGAGAGAGTTTTGTGAGGATAAGGAGCGTGTTTTAAGGGTGTTCTCAATGTAACATGTTCACTAACCTGTGGAAAGCTCTGGCCTGATCACTCAATCAGAAGGAATACATAAGGAGCCTTGAGTTTCCACTGGGGAAAGTACATGGAGACCGTGGAAATGTGGATAGATTGCACTCCCAAATTCCCAACTATCCATCCCATCAAGCACCCTGCAACAGTTCACAAATCTAAAGAGTGTTTCAGCCACCTCCGAACCTGCAGAGCCAGTCAAAGAGCTGCCTCTTGAGCCCATTTGGATTCTTAAGATTACTTGTAGCACACAATATATTAGCAGATAAATATGTCAATGAATTCTTGAGTCAATTGGATAGCAGTGCTACAATTTTGACTGATTTGCTGAAAATGTGTCCTCTACTACAATGGTAAAAGGCTAAGTGATATTTCACATCCCAGTTAAAGTCCTGGCACTTTTGGATTGATTCCACAAGTCAGCAAAATATTGTCAGCTCAATGTTGCAGAGACGGCATCAATTATTTAACCACATATGACATGGAACATTAGTAAGATCAATGATGAAGATAAATTACATCAAGTACACCATGACTTTAATATGCCCTGAAATACTGTCTGAATCTGTCATAGTCCTATCTAAAAATGATTTATTCAGAGCATTGGAACCTTGTGGACACAGCTTGAACTTGCTTTCAGGTACTTTGCAGTCAGAATTTGCTTTGTCTTTTATGCTCTTTGTACTGTTGGATGGTTCCTAAAAAGGAAGGCTGTGAACAGAGGCCAAGGAGCTTTGAGATATTTTTCTTGAAGGTGCAAAGTCCTTGTTGAATTATTGGGAATTGAATCCAAAGGTCATCTCAAAGCTGTGTCCTCCACACCCAGGTCTTGAGGCTCCACTGAGATTGTTCTGCATGGGACTACAGATACCAGGAAGGAAAGGGGACCTCTACTTGCTGTGGAACTCGAGAGTTGGGCCAGGGAGAGATGGGGAAGAGAAGTTCTTTTTTTCTGAAAACTGGGATATTGGACGTGGATCACTGAGCAATTGAAGGGCAAATATTGGAAAGCTGGGAATTGGAAACCAGAATTTTAAATGATCTGAGGCAGACTTTCACAGATTCCAAAGGGAAAGAGGTGGGAGGAGAAATTAAAGTAGGCCATTAATGTCAATGTATCCTTAAACAAAAATTAAGATTCAAGATTCCTTTATTGTTGTGTCATAGTGCAGACCATGTAATATTACACAAAATTGCCTTCTGCCAGCCATAAGGCAGATAAAGAGTTATCATTAGTGTTGCTTTGAGCCCCTTATGTTAAGAGGGGGAAGAGAAGCAAAAGCAAGTCCCTTCAGAGTTGCTGAGTGTCCATGGATTTGCCTACAGTGGTCCCACAGCCTCTGCTGCTGCACTGACTCCTATTCAATCTCTCGACAACCTGAGCTCCAGGTCCAAACCTGTGATGTGATCAGGAAGCCTTCAGTACTCATGGACCTTCAGGAGCCCATCTTGCCCCTGGTCCCTCTGGAATCCCACTTCCAATACCTGGTTCCCATGAACCAATCTTCAGCAGCCAACAGCCTGTGTGGGTCCCCCAACTGGTTCCCTCCACCACTAAACCCCTTGCTGGTCCACTATCATGGTCACCATCCCTTAGGGTCATCTCCTCTGCTTCTCCTTCTCAACTTGGGGTTTGTCCCTGTTTCTGGTGCCCTCAGCCAGTCTGCTGCTTCCCCAAAGACTACAAACCCTCCTGGCCACTGCTGAACATAGGCACGCTGATATCTTGGGCACTGATCCTGTGGTTGCAGGATTTTAAAATAAAACACTGGCTCCTTTAACAAGCCATTTAAAGCCTTGACATAGCTGTTGGCATGAGGACCAAGCTGTTGAGCCCTTTGTAGCAGTGATGTGATTCCACTCTCTCAGGCAGCTCTGGCAGTGCCGCCATTTTAATTGACCTCACAAATGTGTACAAACAGATCATTGGAAAATGTGCAATTGTTATTCTCAGCCAAAAAGTCATTCCTACTTGGAAATGGACAGCACAGTACCAAAGTTTCAGAATAACCATAATTCTTAAGATTATAATAATAGTCCATAAATAGGCCCCATGTCTTTTGGAAGTTAATATTTGAATCTTTGATGGCATATCTATTTTTTTTCTAAATTTAAACAAGACATAATATCACAAGCATTGTGTGTGTGTAGGTGGAGTATTGTCTTTCCATTTTATCAAAATTGTACGCTTGGAGTTGGAGTCAGTGAAACAGCATAACTTTTAACCTTAGTGGTGTGGGATTTTGATTTTTTTTGTGTGTGTGGTTACTTCTATTCATTATGATTGTGTTCTGTTTTTATATAGTGAAAAGCTTTTTTGTAATTAAAAAAAATCTTTGCAGAATATACAATTACTCTTTAAGTATTTATAATGTATAATATAAACCCCAATAAAAAATATTAAAAAGAAAAAAGTGATTCCTATAATCAAGAAATAGGGGGATGGCAGTTGGTGCTTTCATTCTTTATTCTAGGACTTGCGCCGAGAAGAGGTGGGACAGGTACTGTACTTCGTATGGTTTTTACTGACAGGGTTTCTCAGGAGTCATTTCCTCCTTTCTTTTAAAATCCCTGTCATTCTTATCCATTCCTTTTGTGACAGTTGTTTGAAATTACTACCCGACTTATTGCAGAGTGCCATCAAAAATAACATTCAATGTAGCTAGGGAGCATTGTTCATCATAGATGGTAAGGCCATGGGGATGATGAGTATTGGCTGTTCTCCTGGAAATTAATGTGCTTATAAAATCTATTTGGAAATGAGCCGCTGGTGAATCTATTATAAAAGTCGTATCAAGTTCCCTTTAATAAACACACGCACACAAACCCCCCCCACCCTTTAAATTAAGAAACAGCAATGAGTAAAAAGCAGTCTGAGGGAGGAATTCAACTGGTTGAGCAGTGTCAGTTGGAGAACAAGAATTGTTGGCGTTTTGGTTCAGATCTTCTTATTAAGACAGGGGGGAGATTACCAGTATAATGAGAGCGGAGTGGAAGGGTTTGAACAGGGCCCAGCAGAAAGAGGGTACCAGACCTGAAATGTTAACTATTTCTCTTTTGGTGGCTGTTGCTTGGCTAGTGTTTCTGTTTGGTATTTTGACTTTCTGCAGTTTAAAAAAAAATTTCCCTGTGAACAGGTTGCATGTCGATGTAAGATGCCTGAGGAAAGCTTAGCTTAACATGTTATCCAAATGCCAATTGTTCCAACAGTACAGCACTCCTCAGAAATGCATTGGCTGAATTCTCTCGAATTAAACACATAAAATAGCCCTATTTCAGAAGCAGGAATCCTACCAATAACAACACAGTTGACAGTGAGTCAAATGTTCAGATAACAAAGAGTGACTGATTTGCCATTCAGAATAGCAAAGAATGACAGGTTCCTCTTTAAAATAAAAATTTACAACCATTATAGGGACCAGGAGTATTGGTTTTCATTTGAAAATGGGGCAGCCTCGTGGCTTTGGCCTCCCTACTCCCTGGCTCAATTCTGAAGGGAGTCTGCACATTCTCCCGGGGATAGGGGTTTCCCCTGTATCCCAAGGTTAATTGCCCACTGAAAACTGTTGGTGAATCTGGGGAAAGTGATGGAAATGGGAAGTTTAAAATGGATGTGTCAAGGCTTAATGGTTGATGGAAACTCTACTCTGAAGGGCTTGTTTCCATCATTTTATAACCTCCCTATCTCCTCTGACTTTGCAATTTCTTCAGTTTTGAATAGACGAGAAACTTGAGTAGATCCAGAGAGCTGTCAAAGATTTGAAGAGCGCAGGGAAATAGGAGATGAGGGAGCAATATAGGTGACTGAAGAATTTTATAACTCATTTCATGGTATCATGATTCAAAATGATAGAAATCAACTGCTAGTTGAGAGATGAAATGCCAACATCATTGAAAGGGAATGTAACAGAGTTCTCTTCTATCCACGGACACTCAGTGTCTCTGAAGACACTCTCCTTTGCATCTCTTTCTCCTATTGTTAGGAGCACTGGGCCATGCTCATGGCAGGTCTTTGTTTGCCTTCCAGCAGACAAAAGTTGAAGTATATCATGTAGATTGCATTTTTCATGTTATATTATGTGGCAATAAAACAAACCTCTAAACCTTTAATTCTTCATTTTGATTGCCAACTATTTGCAATTCATTTTCAAATGAAAATTGAATTGATAGTGTTTTGAGATCCAATTGGTGGGGGGGTGTAAATCTGTCAATAGATAGAAACATATTACTCTGTCCTCTCTGCTCTCTTTCCAGCTGCTCATTTCTGAATCCAGACTCAATATATGATGTAGGCCTCTGTGTCTGCTTTTTTTATATTCCATTTGGCTGTCTCTGGAATCACAGGCTGTGAAATATTCATTGTAGTTCCACACCTATGTAAAATAACCTCACGCTTTCATACATAACAATCAGAATTTTACCATTCTAGAATTATCATGATCTTTGGTGTCATCAATTCACTTTTTATTTCCAATCAGCCAGGTATTTCTATACCATGTAACACCAAAACAACAGTAATTGTTGAATAACATTCCTGAATGAAATTCATGAATTTAAACAAAAGTTTTGTCTGCATGGAGGGCAATGGCAGAATTTATGGCTGTGGGCATTGTTCAGAATGTTCATACTCGGAGTTGTATTTTGTACATTTTCTGGAGTGCACAGATGAGCTGGAGAAACTCACAAGTTCTTGCAGCATCCACGGAAAGTAAAAGCATTCAATTAAGTTGTTTGTTCAAAAATCCATTTTGCAGAACGTTTATCATTTTTGTCTTCTAAGTATGCTGCAGAATTTAAATGGGTATAGATTTTTTTCTTTCCAGTAGTCAATCATAAGTGTCTCTAATAGTTTAAATGATTAGATAAAAAAAAGTGAGTGCTAGCTTTTCACTCCTCTCTTTCCAATGCTGTCCTAATAGACACCTTAGTTGGGTGTCATCATAGTTTCCCTTCCTGTCCACCGTACCATAAGTTTTAGCATCTTCAGCAAACATACCACATGCATTCTCGTCCAAATCTTTAATAGAAATGGCATATAACAGTAAACCAATGTGATCCTTGTAGCACACCATTGGTCACAGGGCCTCTAATCTGTGAAATCATCCTCTGCCTTCTATTGCCAAACTATAGCCCCTTTCACACTTGTAAGTGATCCCAGGAATCAAACGCCAATCGGCTTTTAAAACGGCAAGTGTGAAAGCAAAATCAACTCAACGCTGGTGTCAAATGATGTCATCTCATGCCGGAGATTGACGGCCTCGACCCCAGTCCAATTCCTGGTGTCTGCAGACGCTGGTGTTGCAATCAGGCAAGTGCAAAAGGGGTCATTGCATTATGGGATTGAAATGACCCAAGTTTTTGCGTGAGTGCAGGAAGATTAAAATGAAGGTATTAAATTTTGCTGTGGGAAAATTGCAGTGAGAGATGTTAGGTCTGCTTTGTCTCACTCATTCATGAACAAAGCAGACCTAACAGAGAAAAAGAGGGAGTAAATAGCAATAGTGGACAATTTTTAAACACCGTGGGAAAATTGGTAGTGCTATTGCACACCATTTATAAAGACTGTTGGGGGGGGGGGGAAGTACTAGCGGACCTGACTTCCCAAAATGCCAGAAGCACCTTTATGAATGCTCCATGTATGCAGCCGGCCATACAGCCCTTTTTTTGCTGCATGGAATTCTGGGATGGCAGGTCCGCCATCACTTTTTCCCATGCTGTTCAAATTGTACGCGATAATGCTACAAACTTTCCCACACTGTATAAATTGAGCACTAGCGCTACCAACTTTCCCACCTTGTTTAAAAATTGTCCGGTATTGCTATTTATTGCTCGCACTTTCCCACGGTCCCTTATAAAGGTTTATATAGGTCAGCTCAACAACAACGGGTTGAAGGACTCCTACTGTGTTGTACATAAAGCTTAATTATGTTATTTTTGAACAAAATTAATTATGCATAATTATAAGATCATAATACATTGATCAGGACTTAGAGCAGGCCCACCATCACTCGATGTGTCATGACGTCACCAGTAGAAGGTAGAACAGTCCTAACCCTGGGGTTGGCTCCTTACAAGTGTGAAAGCGTTCAGTGTCCCAGTTAGGAGTGGTCAAGTGTGAAAAGCCAAACCCCCATTCCTATCCCAGGACACTGAACGGCCACAGCCAATTTAGTGGGATGCAAGTGTGAAAGGGGTTTAAGTTATGAAAGTTCTTTGATTTTAAAAAGATCTTTCTTCTATTCATCAAGAGAAAGTTTCTGTCAAATAGAAATAGATATAATGTTTAGGTTAGAATATGAAACATTTGTAGTTTCAGTTTTACTGGTTTCATTATAATCCTTTACAAATCATCTAATCACTTACAAACAAGCACACAAGTAATAATGCACAAGTTAATGAAATTTCCTTCGAGAATGGAGGTTTATAAATTAACGTGGATATCAATTTTAAAACAAATTAAAATGGGAGATCAAAAAACTAGCTTGAAATATTGGATAAGATTCATCAGTATATGGTTAGCAAGACTCATGACTATAAATGAAAAAAATTGTAAGATGAGGTATTTGCTGTAATACTGCAATTCTAAGTCTAGTGGCATGTTGGCAAGATAATAACCCCTCTCTCTCTCTCTCTCCATGAAGTTTCTAGCTTAATCACATCCCTTCAAATAGAACTGCACATAATATCCCAGGTACCATCTCGTCAATATCTTGTATGAAAAGCATACAGAAAAGTGGTGAGCAGAGAAATTAAGGGTGGGAATTTCAGAGCTCAGGACCAAGGCATCAGAAACAAGATTACAAATGGAGAATAAAATCAAGAAACAAATAATTCATGAATTCAAGTCCAACATTCATGTCAGCTGATCAGAGTGTACCTGTGATACAAACGAGTTTTATTTTAATTTGTTCTGTCCTGTTGTTATAGTAATTGAACCAATAAAGGCCAATGCTTTTGAATCATCTGTCCCTGAACTAGTTAAGTTACCATTGCTGTAACTGCCAGAGAGATGTCTGAATGGGTTTGGTGCTTCTGGTCTGAAAAGCACTTTGATCACACAGCACTCCTGGTCCTGGTTGTGATGCAGTGATCCATGCTGGACAGAGAAACACCGTGGCAATAGTTAGAATGTCAGGAAACATGAGTCAAGTGAAGAACTGGGAAAAGATCAAAAGGTTTAGAGAACAGGAAGGAGGGGAAAAACGTGTGGGTGCTTAGGAGCAATTTTTTGCTCCTAATCATCTCGAGGGCAGAAATTGGTGCAGGAGTCTGAATGGAGTTTCAGGGTGACCAGATTCTAGATTTATTGTCAGAGTACATACATGACATCACATACAACCCTGAGATGCTTTTACCTGCAGGTGCGGCAGAATTACCACTACCTGAAAGTGCAAAAAAAAACTACACAGCATATACATGTAAACAAATAACAAATGTAAACAAACTGCACTAAAGGGGGAACAAAAAGAAAGTCAATAAAGTACGCAAGTAAGAGTTCTTAAATAAAGTGGAGTTTGTTGTTGAGGATTCAGATGGTTTGGTATAGCAGCTCTTCCTGAACCTGGTGGTGTGAGTGTTGTGGCACCTATTCCTCTTTTCTGATGGCACAAGCGAGAACGGAGCACGTGCTGGCTGGTTTGGGTGTTTGATGATTGCTGCTGCTCTTCGATGGCAGCTTTCCCTGTAGATGTACTCAATAGTGGAGAGGGTTTGCCTGTGATATCCTGGGCTGTGTCCACTACCGTTTTGAGGGCTTTACACTCAGGGATATTGGGGTCTCCATACAGGAGATCCAGCCGGTCAACACACTACCCAGCACATGATCCACCACACCTCTGTAGAAATTTGCCAGGGTTTCTGATGTCATTACCAAACTTACACAAACTCCTGAGGAAGTAGAGGTGCTGACGTGCTTTCTTCATGTGTTGGGTCCAGGAAAGATCCTCTGAGGTGGTGACTCCCAAGAACCTAAATTTGCTCACCCTCTCCACCTCTGATCCCCAAAAGATCACTGGATTGTAAACCTCTGGCATTCCTGAAGTCAACAATCAGCTCCTTAGTTTTGGTGACACTGAGTACAAGGTTGTTGTTGCTGAACCATTCAGCCAAGTTTTCTATCTCCCTCCTCTATGCTAACTCATCCCTATCCTTTATACAGCCCACTACTGTGGTATTTGTTGGCAAATTTGTAGACTGTGTTGTCATACCAATCCACACAGTGTTGGGTATAAAGTGAGTGGAGCAGGGGGCTGAGAACACAGCCCTGTGGTTCTCCAGTACTGATGGAGATTGTGGAGGAGAAGTTTTTGCCAATCTTCAGTGATTGTGGTCTGGAGTTGAGGAAATCCATGATCCAATTACACAGTGAGGTGTTAACTTCCAGATCTTGGAGTTTGCTAATCAGTTTTTGAGGTGATGATGGGTATTAAATGCCAAACTGTAGTTGATAAATAGCATCTTGATATATGCATCTTTGCAGTCCAAGTGTTTCAGGGCCAGTGAGATGGCATCCACCATAGATCTGTAACTACGATAGTCAAACTGGAATGTATCTATGTCACCGCTCAGACAGGAGGTAATATGACCAGCAACCAGCACTTGGGATCATGCTGGTGTACGGAACAGAGGTGTCCTCAAGATGGAGGAAACTGTAGTGTCAACAACAAATTAAGTTGTTAAAACTGAAAGAATTTTTAAAAATTGGTGTTTCTGGAAGGAGTATCTGGGATGTGCGCAGTCGGGCAAGAGAAAGTAAAATGCTAGAGAATTACATTAATGTCAGATGTTAGATTCTTGAATGAACAAAGGGAAGCTGGGGAGACACAGTCAACATCCATAATGGTCAATGTTTCAGGTTGGGACCCTTTCAGAATCAAATGGCAGGCAAGTTGGAGATAATATGGATGTAATTAGAAGGCCCAGTGGGATTGCCCTATTTGTAATGCTGAAAGCAAGGATGGATATGTTATCATGGTGGTGTCAAAAATGAAAGCAAATTATCAGTGAAGGCCGATTCAGTGTAAAGACAGGTCAAGGCCAAACTGATTACAGCCTGGAAGGGAAGGATACTGATGAGACCAGAAAGGGAGGAAATGGAGTGGATGTGGTTGAAGGTGGCATCATATATAGGGAAGGGAAACCCTTAATTGAATAGATTGGTTTATGTTGGTTGTATAAAGTAAAAATCCAGGGAAGTCCATTCATTCAGTAGGTACTAGCAATAATGACAAATAAGCAACCAAAATACAAATGAACAGTATTAATAGGGAGTACAGATGGGATGTGTTCCATAAGTCGAAAAGAATACCGTACCATCGATTTTAATTAAAAAAAATAATCTACAGAGATGAGCATGCTTGAGTCAGCATGGCGAGAAAGTAAATCTTATGTTGGTCCATTGTACCAAGGGGAGCACTTGTGCTGTTACAATAAGTCTAATAGTGTAGGTAACAGAGAAAAGTACAGTTGAAATGCATCCTCTTTTTCTAGTAAGAGATTCATCTCAGAGTCTGTTAACAGTAGGAAGAAACTGTCCTTGAATCTGGAGGTTTGTGTTTTGAAACTCTTACATCTTCGGTCCAGTGGGTAGGTGGAGGGAAAAGGGTGGGGATGGTATGGGTTTTTAGTAGTTTTCCTGAGGGAGAATCAATGGAGGGGATGTTTGTCTGCTTGGCACCCTTTCCAAATGTGAAAAAGGAAGGCCCATTGAAACCTGCACATTAGGCAGGAGGTGAGGACCTGCCACTGGCTGACTATACTACTTTCTCAGCACCAAGAAGTTTCAGTAGTCACATGAATGAGATCAAGAACAACTTCAGAATCAAACAGTCAATTAGTAATAAAGAGATACAATTTTAAAAATATTCTTTTATTTTCTTCACAACAAAACAAATAGATGTATTTTTTTTTGTGCTTAAACCCCCTGACTTTTTGTTTTCAGGGATGATAAACAATAAATAGAAGGCTCTTCATAGCCTCCAAAGCATTAACGAGTCCCCTTTCAGAGCAGATTGTTCTATCTTTTCCAGATGGAAACTTGGGCCTGAGTAACTTTGATCCTCTTTCACAGATGACAAAATAAATCCAGAACATGTAATTTCCTTAAATCTCCAACTCTGCTATCATCCATTCCTCTCGTGTCCCTTGATTAAATGCTGTCTCATATGGCAGGCAGACAGCCTTCTTGGTGATATTTAAACTTCATCTGGTGGATGGATTGCTAACCTTCCTTCCCTTTAAAAGTGGAAGGGAGTGGGTTTCAGAGTTCTTGTTTGAGATTTTAGACTTTGACTAAACTTTAAACCATTCCTTTTCTTGGGGTGTTATCTCAAAAAAATTAATTTAAAATGGAAAAGATACTTTAAGGCAGGGGTGGCCAACCTTTCAATTTTTAATTTAGACATACAACATGGTAACTGGCCATTTCATGTGTAGGTTAATTGAGCTGCAGAGACTTGTGGGCCGAAATGGCCTGTTACCGTGCAATATGTCTAAATTAACAGATTGGCCACCCTTGTTTTAAGGAACAATTTGTAGAATTATGGGCATTAAATGTATAAAATGGACTGACAGGATTGTCTTCAGAAAGCTTGTACAGATGTGATTGGAAGAATGATCTCCTGCAACTCTGAATATAAAGATGCTGATCTGAATTTCATACACTTCACTTGCTGTATTCCCACCATATTAATCCAAATATAATGAGACCTTCTTCAGATATTTTGGAAATGACATCAACCTAGCTTAATTAAACAGCCTGATATAAATGTTGCTGTTGTCTAGGTGATCCAAGGTTGAGTGGAGGATCTATGGAATAAGCTATAGAGGCAGGTACCATTGAGGTGTGTGGATTGGAAAAGTCTAGGGGGATGTAGATCAAACGCTGGCAAATGAGACCTGCTCACATTTGCTTCCAATAATCTGCTTCTGTGCTCTGACTCTAAATTAACTTCAAAATATTTTGTATATACCCTGTAATTAATTTAAAAAATTAGTGCATATTTGCTGTTCGCAACCCTTATAAACTGGTATTGAAAAATTTGCTTCTACTTTTTAAAAAGTATTAACATTTGAACTGGCAGTGTCACATTTTAAAGTTGTTTGATGTAGTTACGGGATGAATCTCCAGAACCAGACTCCTCCTCCATTCCTTTACCATCTTCTGCACATGAGATGGTCAGCTTGTATTCACCAACGTGCTTGTGTGTACAATGCACACACTTGGAAAGTGATAACAGCCACTGGACATTATTAATCTAGCACAGGAACTACTAACCTTTTTGATTCTGTCTACACACTGTTTACATTATTCAGGAGACCGTTGGTGAGAAATTCTCAGCTTGTGTTAAATGTTTGTGCAAGTAATTACTAGTTGTTCTGAGCACTGCACTTTTTCTTGAACAGACAACAGCCCTCTGAAATCTACTTCCACCTTGAGAATGTGGAGTGTAACAATCAAAAATATATGAAGGAAGGAAATAGGTAATGTTCCAGGTCAAAGACTGGCTTTTAATAGATGCTGACGGAGAGTGTGTCCTGCATTTTTATGTTGAAAAATATTTAAATTGAATATCTGCCAAATAGAAGGTCACAACTACGTACAATTTATCTTATCTAGTCTAATTTCTGACTGACCACATAGAATGTGATTTTGCTGACTGAAATATTTTCCTGTCTCTAACCAAGAGAATTGATTTGGATTGCTTAATATTAACCTAATCTGCTTTGTATTTCAAATGGCATCTGTCAAGACAAAAATTGGTCTTGAGGGATTTTGTGCAAGGTATCTGCGTCCACTGTCTCCATGTAGGTACGCTCTTCTGGATTAGATGCAGATCATTAATTTCACGACCTCAAGTAATGTAGCAAGGTCCTTGGGCATTGTATTGTAAACGTTCTTTCCCTGGAAGGCTATTGAGGGAACTGTAGCTGGTTTTGAAATGGGACAAAGCTACCCACCACCCTGCTGACCTCTCAAAGTGAAATTACATTACAACTCCAATCAAATGATATCAGATTATCCAAATTTCTTTTGGACCCAGAAATTATGTCTGTTCACCTGCAGAAAAATTTGGATACATGAGGATATCTGAAACAAACCTGAAATTCTTTTAGAACCAAACTGAACTTAGAAGTTGAATAAACAGCTCTTATTAAATGAGAAGGATGGTGGTCCTTCCCCCCACCTTCCTCCTCCCCCCCCCACCTTCCTCCTCCCCCCCCACCTTCCTCCTCCCCCCCCACCTTCCTCCTCCCCCCCCCACCTTCCTCCTCCCCCCCCACCTTCCTCCTCCCCCCCCTACCTTCCTCCTCCCCCCCCCATTTATTCCCCCTTTCCTTCCTCCTCCTCCTCCCCCATTTATTTTTCACAATTTTTTTGCCAGTTTCTCAAACTCCTTATAACAGGGCTTTTATGTTCTTTTGTTTAAACTCCCTTTGAACTTGGTAAGAAATATAACTAACGTAGTTGAGTCTGACCTCTGGAAAATCTGCTGTTCTCAAAGTGCTGTATATTTGTTTTTCTTCATTACAGATGCAACAGTTTTACTTCATCGGGTCTTTTTCCATGAGTGTGGAAAACTGACTAGTCCATTCCTGCAGAAATTCACATTGCGATGGCTCTGCTGGCTGAAGGCAGGTCTGGTCAACAGTTTGCTAACTTCACTTGCACATTGGAGAAGCTAGAAAGCCACACCAGGAAAGGAATCTATTACCAAAAAGCCAAACTGCTTCAACCCGACGAGGATGCCTACAGCATCGCCCAACTCGGTGATAGAACTTTTGTCATTGTCAACGTTGGGGGTAACAAATATCAAATTCCATGGACTACCCTGGACCAGATCCCATTAACCCGGCTGGGTAAACTCAAGGCATGCAGCAATTATGAGGAGATCATGGATATCTGTGACGATTATGACATCAATCACAATGAATTTTTCTTTGACCGCAATCCTTGTGCCTTCAGAACGATCATGACATTCCTCACAGCTGGAAAACTGAGGCTCCTCAGAGAAATGTGTGCTCTCTCCTTCCAGGAGGAGCTGGTGTACTGGGGCATTGAGGATGAAAACCTGGAGTGGTGTTGTCGTCGTAAACTCTACCAGAAAGTGGAGGATTTTGAAGAAATCAAGAGGGACTTTGAAGTGCTCCTTACTGAAGAATCACAAGGTACCTTTGATGATGCGACTCGGCTGGGTCACTGCATGAAGAAGCTCAGGGACATGGTGGAGAATCCCGATTCAGGAATCCCAGGAAAGATCTTTGCCTGCCTCTCAGTTCTGTTTGTGACGATCACTACCGTCAGTCTCTGCATCAGCACCATGCCAGATCTGAGGCAGGAAGAGGAGAGGGTAAGCTTCTTTATACTATTAAACTTTGGTTTTCCAAAAATCTGATCGCTGTATAAAAACATTAGCAGCAAATGAACCCATCTTAATAGTTCCTTTTAAAAATTCCAAAACTGTCCCAGGTTACTGAGCCTGATAATATTTTTGTTTGCTGTGAATCCATCAAATAATGATGTGCAAGAGTGTATTTAGTTTAGGATCATTGTTGGGTTTTCTGACCATTTTTATTTAAAAATTACAGCAACATTGTGAGTAGATTTTAATTCAGAGGATAGAGAAAGTAAATGGTCAGAGGATTTTTCCCAGGATGAGGATTCTAAAACCATGTGCACATATGGAAGGAGTTGCTGGAGTTAAGTGGTTGAGCCAGGTACAATTGTAACATTGAAAAGACATTTAGACAGGCATACAAGATGGTTTATATGATAATGGGACTCTTGGGTAGACAACTTCCAATATGGACAAGTTGGGCAGAAGAACCTGATTCTATGCTGTAAAATGCCTTCTATAGCCTTAACCTTTCTCACATTTCACCTGTCAATGAATGCTTTAAAACCCTTACCTTGTTATTGTTGTTTAAACCAAGTAATTGGAACTCCCAAGTGCTTTGGGATGTGCTGAAGTTGTGAAAAACGCTGTTTAAGGGAAATGTTTTGGTTCTGAATTACATCCTTGAACCTCTCCACTTCTCAAGCTCTCTCCCTTTCATGTTTCCTTAAAGATCTCAGAAACCAGCCATCAAATGTTTGATTTTCAGTCTCATATTTTCTAGGGGAGATTCAATTACACTCAAAAACTGGAATGCTGGAAAGGCACATCAGGGCAAGCACCATCTGCAGACAACAAAACCGAGTTCCCATCTTAGTTCCTGTCTTTCTCGATCTTTGACATGAAACAGTAACTTTGATTCTCTTTGTATCGCTGTTGCCCGACTTGCTGAGTGTTTTCAATGCAGTACATCTTGATTGTCTGAAATGGTCAGGATTTGGCCTATTTCAGATCATTTTTAAAAAAACAGCCTGGTAGCAACAGCAAATCACTTGTAACAGTGTTTAAACACCAACAAACAACAAGGGATGGCTTTTTAAGCATTAAAATAATGTTTAATTTTCACCCAAAAAAAAATTGGCCACCATTGATCATTGACCCCTCTCGTGCCGAGAGCCTGACATCCCCAGTCGTTTCAGCTCCGAAAAAGTTTCAGGTAAGTGAGGATTTCTGGTTTGTTTCAGATATCTTCATTTATCGGAAATTGTTAAAAATTTTGGATAACTGAGGATTTTGGAGAATTGGAGTTGTACTGTACTTTGTTTTGCAGCACCATAGATCAGGATTGAACCTGGCTTGGTGGAGATTTGAGGCAACAGCATTACCTGCTCCTTTCACAGAGCCAAAATTAATTCTTACCTTTTTGCTGTTGGTCTGGAGTCCTCCCCCTTTTTTCTCTAGTCTTTAATTAAGGCGCCTGCTCTTGAAGGGCTGAGGTCCGAAACATCAATGAAATATGTTTTACCTTTTATGGCTGCTGTGAGACCAGCCAAGTTCCTCCAGCATTTCTGTGTTTTTACAACTGATCTGGTTCCTGTTTTCTTGTGAATCTGAAATGGCACAAGCTAATAGTGACATTTTTGGAGTTGCCTGAATAACGTGCAAAACTGCTTTTCATTGTGTCTGTGCACAATTTGTCCACTCTGACTATGATGTCATACCATGCTAACCCCATTTCAAGATTTAATTTATTGTCCTGTAATAAAGACAATGCAATGGAATTTGCCTCCATTAGGCTCATCTCTCTCTATCTCTTCCCTTACAACCATGATTTCTATCCAAATACCTGTTAAATCCTATAAATAAGTGCATCTGCCCCGATCACATCTTCTGATAGCTTATTACAGATAACCACCACCCTCCTGCAAACTTCTTTTTGGCACATTTACAGAGTGTGAAGCCCAGAACCCAGTTCTACAGTAAAGCTCATTAGCCCTAAACCAGCGAGAAACCTGTTACTGTTTATTTCAGGAAGCCTGTGCTCCACTTGTTAATCCGATCTGAGGCTCTGAAACTAATCAAGAATCTGAGCTAACATGTTTTAAGTGTGAACAAGCTTCTAGTGTCACCTTTATGGTGAAGATGAGCAATGATTTGTATCTAAACACACATTTGTGGAGTGCTTCCAATTTAGCCTGCAACATCTTGTGATCCATATCTAACCAAAACTTTTGGAGTTCAGTCATTTTTGGGTCAGAATTTTTTAACATTTAGACAAACAGCACAGTAACAGGGCCTTCTGGCCCACAACCCTTTTCCACCCCAGTTAATCTCCATACATTTTATCGTGTGGGGTGACAGGTGGATGCATGGAACAAGTCAAGTGGCATTATTCTTGTGACTTGCACACAATTCTATCACCTACTGGAGGTTAGCTCAAGTACTGAAGCGGATCTTAACTAGGGAGTTGAGCAAGGTTCCTGTGGTGCACTGTTAGACAGAATCAGACACACACAAGGTAAAGACTGTACAACAGGCTTTAATCCACAAAGACTTCCACAGAGCCAAGCTGTCTGTGGCTGCAGCAACTCAGTGTGAGGCCTCAGGAGGCCTATATCACCCGACCGGGTGGGGCTTGATCCATTCAGGCCGACTGATTGGCAGCGGTCAGGTGTTGTCCTGTCCCCTTACACCCCTGCAGTAGGCCAGTAGTGTACCACTACCACCACATTCACCTCCTTCTTTAAAATTGTCCCGGGGTGGGGGGGGGGGGGGCAGGCAGTAACAAGGAATCACACCCACTATGTACATACAATATTTACAGGTTGAGACGATTCAGTGGCCACCGGGGTCTCTGTGATCGTCGGAGGACTGGCTCCTGGTCACTGGTCAGAGGGGAAGTGGGGGGGGGGGGCTGGCGGCAGAGGTGTGTGTGGCTGGTGGTGCCGGGGTTGAAGTGGGCGGGTTCATCTCCTAAGGCTGAAGCGGGCCCCTGGTGGTCAAGGAGGCCATGTGTGCCCCATAGCTGCCTGGGGACGGGGATATATGCCCGGTCAGCATTGTCCTGGGTTGGAGAATGGTGTGGCGGGTGCTCCTGCTGGTGCCAGGTCCCTTGTTGGGACGGTGTCCTCCCTGCCACTGCTGAACCTAACAAAAGCGTGGTTATGGTTTGCATGAAGGAGGAAAACCTGCTCTACCAGGGCTTTAGCCTTGTGTATCCGTACATGCTTACACAGAAGCACTGGTCCTGGGAAATGAGAACAGGCGTTCATGAAGGGTCTCGCTGGTAGCAGTGCACAGCAGTGACTGAATGGCATGGAGCGCCTCTGGCAGGGCATCCTGCCAGTACTCAATGGCCCACCCTTTTGACCTGAGAGCCAGGAGGACTGCCTTCCAGACCACCCCATTCTCGCGTTCCACTTGCCCGTTGCCTCCTGCAGGTACAGAGGTTGCCCCTTTAGTAAGCCAGTGGTGTACCACCACAGTTCCAGCTTTGATTATGGAATGCCAATACTCACTTGTTCTCTTTTGGAGATAACCATATTTCCCAAGGTAGACACATGTTTAACTTTGTCCTCGCTGATTACCCTCCTATCAGACACCATCCCCTCCCACAAAAAGCCCCTCTGACTCTTCCATTGTGATCAAGACAGACTTGTTCAACAAGGTGACATAAGAAATGGGAACAGGAGTGGGCCATCAAGGTCATGCCTAATCTGGCCACAGAGTCACTTACTTGGGAGTTTCCCATAACCCTTAATGCCCCCATGTTCAAAAATCTGAGCCTTTAATGAGGCAGCCTTTTCTGCTTCATTGAGCAGAGAATTCCATGTATTTACTGTTTTCTAGGAGAAGCTGTTCATCTATCTTGACACAATGACAAATCCAAGATTTGGCCAGTGGACTATTAGTTCCATAGGACATAGATAGGAGGCCATTTTAACTCTGAGTAGAGCAACGGTTTTCAAAAATTTTCTTTTCACTTCACATACTATTTTAAGTAATCCCTATCCCATAGGTGCTCTGATTAGTAAGGGATTACTTAAGATGGTATATAAGTGGGGGAAAAAGGTTGAGAACCACTGCTGTAGACCCAATTGTTACTAAAATATTTTGCTTTAAAAAAATTGTCATTGGCCCATTTCCTTTGGAGTTATGAAACCGTGCACATAACAAGTCAATCAGGGAGGATTAAAACAGTGGTTTTCAACCTTTTTCTTTAAACTTACATACTGCCTCAAGTAATCCTCTACTAATCACAGAGCACTTATGGCATAGGGATTACTGGTATGTGAGTGGAAAGAAAAACTTTGAAAACAACTATCTTAGAGCAATTACAGTTCCTCATGAATATTCCTTTAACAGGTAGATTGTAGAATAATTTACCAAATTGTTTTACAGGACTCAAAGTAAACCTTATTTACCTCAGGAAAAGGTCGTAATCATTACATAGAACAGCATAGAAACAGATCTTTAGATGCACAATGACAAATTAAACTAAACCTACTCTGCTTGTACAAGACCCAGATCCCTCATTTCCCTGCATATTAATGTCTCACATAGAGACGCGATTGTTGATGGTCACATCAGCTTCTATCACTATTCCTGGGAACATGTTCCAGGTACTTACTACTCTTTTGGGGGGGGGGGTGGGCGGGAAGGGGGTGGTGGAAACAAACTTGCCCCTTGCATCTTCTTTTAACTTTTTCCCCCTTAAACCATAAATGCTGGTCTCTTGTACCTTTTTTAAAAACGCTGGGGGAAAAAAATACAATTTACCCATCCATGCCTCTCAGAAAGTTATAGCTGTCAGATCTCCCCTCAGCAATTCAATACTCCAGAAAAAGTAACTCATCTTTGTCCAACTCTCCTTGCAACATCCTAGTAAATCACCTCTCTCCCCTTTCCAAAGCCTCCTCATTCTTCCTGTAATATGGTGACCAGGATTGCACAAAATACTTCAAATTGAGCTTATTTGGTTGCAATGCGACTTGCTTACCTTTGTATTCAATGCCCTGACCACTGAAGGCAAGAATGCCACAGTTTCTTTTCCACGCTGTCTACTTGCTTGGCCATTTTTCGGGAGTTATAGACTTTGCATCAATGTTCTTAAAGATCTTACCATTTACTGTACAGTAAACTCCTCATACTTGCATGGATTAAACTCGTCTGTTTTCTCTCTGGCGATATCTCAAGTACAATCTCACAAAACAGTGTTCTCTGGTCCTTGGTGCAAAACATACAGACAACAGTACATATGCAAGACAAGTATTCGTATAAATAAATATTGTTTTGTAAATATGAGTATCTCGAATGGATCATATCTGTATTATTTGTTATCCCTCTACACTCGTCACAAATCCTCCAATCAATTTTTCTCAGATTGCACATATTAAAGTGTCTGTAGGCATAAAATCAATTGAAAGTATATTTAAATCCTAGAATTACCATGTTTTGATTAAATGAAAGGTTCTGTGCCTGTTCTAATGGCAGTCATGCAAAATGGCACTGCTTGAAATGTGAACAGTTGAGAGACACAAAAAAGTACCATGAGCCACAAAATGTCCATCTCAATAAATGCTACTATGCAAATCTCCTCTGGGTCCAATTAGCTGCAAATACTTGCGTAATCTATGTTCAGTATTGCTAAGGCTTGTGGAACATTTCACTCCACCATCATGGGCAGTTCCACGATGTGTAACAACAGGAAATATGACACTAAATCGCAGGGTAAGGTGACCAAAATCTCGATGAAAGAACATTTTCAAAATAAAAGGACAGTGCTTGTCAGGTCAAGAGCAATTGTGGGGAGAGAAGGAGTTTAAGGACTTTATCTGTGTATTGCCAGCATTCAGTTTTATTTCAAATTTGCACTCTCTGATGCAATTCCTTTCACATTTTAAGACATTGTGCTAAAGGAAGAGAGTTGGAGAGATTTCCGAATTGTTGAGTGCCAGCAGCCAAAGGCTGCAGTGATTAGAGTTGGAAATTTAAATAGAGAGTTGGAGACTATTGTAGTAGCCTACAAATTAAATACAAATAATGGTAAAGGTGTAAAGGTAAATGTTCCATATTGTCATGTAATATTACATTTAGAATGTAACGTGCATGAAATTCTTTGTCTACTGTAAGGAAGACAGAAAGTTGCCACTTTGTCCAGCGCTCCTCATAGAAGAGCGAAGAACGAATGCGCGACCCCTGATTTACAAGGCCAGTGCTCTAATCACTGAGCTATCAGCAGACTTGCACAAGGTTCATAGATGAACAAAATTTGATGTAGGATAGGTTTTGGATGAACTGAACTTCACAGGCAACCAAGGAAATCTAAGCAAATGTAAGTTACAATGAATAGTTGACAACTAGCAAAAACGCAGATGCAGGCTTTGACGGTGGATAATAAAAAGGAACAGGATGTCCAATTAATGGCATCATTATGGAGGTGATACAGAAAGTAGTGTGGGAAATCTGAAATAAAAATGAAAATACTGGAAATATTCAATTGGTCAGGCAGCATCTCAGGAGACGGTTAATATTTTAATCAGAACTTTAAATGTCATGGAGCGAAATGTTGGTTCTCTTATTTCTTGCTGCCATAATTGTGGAGGTGGAAAAAGATAGTCTTGAGGATGGGGAGGATTTGGTCAGTGTGGGCTCAATTAGCCATTCTCAATGGGGGAGCGCACAGCCCCTCCTGGGGGGGGGGGGGAAGTGCCACAGACTGAAATAACCAATTTTTTTTTGTTTTTTATGTAGTCGGTAGGTGAGAAGTGCAGGAAAAAAAAACAATTAAACTGGTCTGCTTCCAGGGAAGAGGGCCCATACACTTTGTATCCTAAGGGGGCCATAGCTAAAAAGAAAGGATTGAGAATGGCTGGGCTAGAGCATGCATATGGGAATAGTAGCTGTCTGTTTAGCTGATCCTTCCTTGATATGGCCAATGAATCCTACTGGTTCTGGCCTGATCCCCAAGGTCACCCACCATGGTTCCTGCATGCACCGATCTGAAAGGCCACCCAAGTTTGTCTCGCAAGTGCCTTCAATGAGGTGTGAAGGAAACTGGGTCACAAATGGCTGATTTGGTAGCCCTTCTCATTGGTCCTATTTCAAAGAACATTAAAATGATTTTGATCGTCTCTGACACATTGAGCCTCTGCCCTACTTTGAAAAAAATAATTGGGAGTAGAAATGAAATTTGCCTGCACTTACATAATTACTGAGGATCTGTGATCCACTGCTGGACTGATATGCTCATCTCCAACATCCACAGTTCGCTGCGTAGGCATGCAGGTTGGAGATGTGCTGGATAAGTGAGTCTTTACAAACAAGAGATGACCACAACTTAGTCCATTGTCCCATTTATATTTCTTTTTAGCTGGTCCTTGTTTCTTTGAGAACCACCTCATTTCAAATGTATTTATATTCTACAGTCCTACCATTTTAAATAAAATATTCAGGGAAAAAAAAGACAGTCCTACCTTGTAAGCATTGTACAGTAATTGTGTTTTTTGGATTAAAACCCATTTCTTCTGCATTACCAAATATCCACAGATCCTTGAACTGTGATCATTATTAAACAAATAATGATCATCTCTTAGGAGCATCTATCAGGAACAGAACAGTTATGTACTTAAAATCAAGCAGATGACCCGCAGAAAGAAGCCAGCTTCCTTTTTATCTGGAATTATGTCTCTTCTTTGCCTAAATCTTGCAATGTAATTGAGTGGCTGGTCTCATTACCAGAAAGAACTGGTATAATGGTTGATCACACCATATTCTTACCAAAAATACATCTTGAAAAGAATGACCCACGTCATAACTAACGCAATTAGCAAGTTCACTTATTATCCACTTCTGCAATTATGTGCGAGAAATTCATCCCCAGATAATGAGCTTTGATATCCAAGCATTTTTTTTCCAAATACTGATTATCTGAATGTTATTTTAAAAAATGCAAATAATAAGACATGAAGGAGTATATAAAATCACAAAAAACTCCTTTGTTTATGGTTTAAAGAGATGAGAAGATTTTTTTCCCTCTCCTGTGGCAAGTTAATGTGATCTGCAAGTTGGGGGTGGAGGAAATTCAATAGCAACTTTCAAAAGGAAATTGGATGAAGGGGAGAAAATTGCAGGACTCAGGGAGGACTAATTGGACAGCTCCTTCAAGGAGCCAACACAAGTACGATGTGCTGTGACCCTTTTCAATGTGCTAAAATTCTAAGTCTAAGCTTCATCAAAAGAGGGTGTTTTGCCTGCATTTAGTAATTGGGAGAAAAAAATACTTTTTGCAAAGGCAGTATGCAGCACCACATTTTGACCATCATCTGTCAGAACAGAATTCTTCCACCACTGGTCTACATAGAACATTTCAGCACAGTACCAGCCCTTCAGCCCACAATGTACTGACTACTCTACAAAAATCTAATTTTGCCCTGCCTCACTACCTATTTTTCTTCCATCTATGTGCCTATCCAAGAGTGTTGTCTTACAACCTCAACTATCATCCCTGGCAATGCATTGCTGGCCCCACCACTCTGAGTAAAGAAACATTTGCCTCTGAACTTTCATCTCCCATTCACCGTAAACCAATTTCCTGAGGCAACTGTAGCAAAGAACAAAAGAGTTGGCTGCCCCCCTTATCTGAGCCCATCATAATCTTTAACACCTCTATTATGTCACCTCTTGCCCTTCGTCACTCCAAAGCGAAAAGTCCTAGCTCTGTCAACCTTGCTTCATGTTCTCCATTCAAGGCAAGATCCTGGCAAATCTCCTCTGCGTCCTCTCCAAGGCATCTACCCTCTGAACATTAAACTGCTCATTCTAAACATTAATGCTAGTTTTACTTTAACTGGGGAGATAGGGGAATGGTCGAGAGCAGAGGAAAAGGTAAGGAAAATGGGGTGGGTAAAATAGGAGATAGAAGGGAAAGATGAAGAGATGGTCAGTAGTTAGTTTACATTACACATCTCATTGGCACAGCTGATAGAGCTCCTGTCTTACAGCTCTAGTGATCCAAGTTCAATCACGACATCTGGTGCTGTCTGTGTGGAATTTGTGCATTTTTCCTGTGACAGTGCAAGTTTGCTCTGGTTTCTTCCCATATCCCAAAGATGTGCAGGTTGGGAGGATAATCAGCCAATGAAAAACTATTGTCATGTAGGTGGATAGCCAAATTGATGGGAATGAGGGGAAAAAAACCATTTCTCAATGGGCCAGCATGGACTGTGTGGGCCAAATCTCATCTTCTACACATTTCCATAGGATGTATGTGTTTGGTGAAAATTACCCTGAGAATTGTTTTGCCCAGTGGTTTTCTATCTATGATTAAAGTCTATAATGGGTACATTGGAGGAAAGAGGCATTGTACTATCCATAAAGAAAAGCTGGCTCTTTACTGTGATGCGTTAGAATAAATTCATAACAAGTCCAGATGTGTTTATTAGTGAACACAAAAGGACTCATAATATGGAAATAATCATTGTACTGTGGTAACGATGAAGTCCTTGCTAATGGTCAACAGAAAATATCGGAGCCCTACCTACCTTATTTTGCCAAACCAGTCAACTCAGGCCAACTAAAATCCAAACGCCCGAACCCCATGCCTATGCGCCAATTATCCGCAGTGAATAGTGCACTTGCCCTGGCAGCGACAGAACACGCTCAGCCTCCGGAATGCCGCAGCCAAACCATTGGCCATAAACCACGCACTTTTACCTTCTACAACACCGGCCCCTAATTATTATGGCTCAAATAATAATTACACAATTATAAATAACAATCAAACACAGTATATTATGTGGATGATATTTCTTTGTTCTTCACAAGGCCAGAAGTTATTAGCACATAGCCTTGAAAAAGACCAGTGAAGTCTGTAGTCTGTGTCGTGGGGAAGGCACAGGTCCAAAATAAAACAACAAAATAAAGTAATTTTTGGGCTTGGCAAAGTTGCTCTGTCTCCTGTAGAAGGCAGACTTTGTTGATAGGTCTGTTCAGAGAGCTGGTTTTGGTCTTGATTAGAACATGACATACAAGTCCCTTTTTGTTCAGAATAGTCTCAACAGTTTTTCCAGTTAGCCAGGAGTTTCGAGGTGCTGAATCATCCACGATGATCACGATGTGTCTCCTGGTGAGAAGTTGCGTTTGACGTTAGACCATCTGTCGTTCCTGCAGGTGGGGAAGATCTTCTTTAATCAATCTTTTCCAGAACAAGTCCAACATATACTGAACTTGCCTCCACCTGCGACAAGCATATATGTCTTCCTTCTGAAACTGCCCTGGTGGCATCGATGGTGTAGTCTCAAGGAGCAGAAGGTGGTTCAGGATAAGTGCTTGAAGGTCATTTGGATCCATAGAAGCCTTGGTGATTGGACGACTATTGAGGATAGCCTCAGCTTCACATAAAACTGTGTGGAGACTTTCCTCACCAAGAATGCACATTTAGGGTGGAATTGAGAACCTTTCACACTGATCTAATCTTTCCCATATACCTCCATGGTGTGAGCCATCAGGGGGGGAAGGAAGATCCAATTGATTCCTTTCTGGAGCAGTGTATTATGGATATGACCTTGATTCTAGCTTTCAATTGCCTCCTTCAACTCATGCTGAACTCCCATAAAATTGGTGCCATTGTCAGATCGTAGTTCTTTCACTTGACTGTAAAACACTGAAGGGCATTGATGAGCCTTTGTCAAATGATGATGCCACTTCGATGTGAATTGCTCTTATAGCTAAACATGTGAAAATAACACCATAACACTCCTCCCATGCTTCACTCCAAAGTGTCCAAAATAACCGACTCCGACATACGTGAAGGGAGGTTCATCAGGAGAGACTCTGTCCAGGGGCAAATTTGCCATCTACTGTTGTCCAGAAGTAGCACTGGCACAGTGGCATCAGGAATCCAATATTTTAGGCATAGTCTGGATAACATGGTTGCGACCATGATGACCCACCTCTTCATGAACATGTCGAAGAATTAGATCAGAAATATGAAAATCTTAGGCCAGTATGACAGGATGTTTCTTCTCTTCTGGCATTGCTGCTCTGCTAAGTCGCCCACCTCATTTTCCAGAATGGGGTTGAGATTACGAATGCAGCTCATCCTCTTAACTTTCATTCTTTTTCTCAGACGAGATTTCATCTGCAAATCTTCTTGGGGAAAAAAAGCAGATTATCTCCATTTCAACATTAGCCAGCTCTTCAACCGTAAAACCACTATTTTCCCGAGTCTCAAGATTTCCTGTCTCGTTTTGTGGCAGATCTCTCCGACAGATGTAAACTGGATGAAGCTGAACAAGTACACCGCTTGCTCATTTCGTCTTTCTGCTATGATACAGGAGCAGTCCTTTATGTCTGAGCATCCCTGCTACTCCCCTTTTCAAACGAGTCCAGGATGAGAAGTAATGAGTTAAGTTGGTTACTGGATCCACTTCTTCAGATGTTATCTGAGCAGCGTTTACAGTTATGCTACCGATTACAGAGTCCTTTGATGAGATTTTTTTCCGATCCATCAGGATTTTGAGGCCAAAGAAGAAACAGAGGCCTGGACACCTATATTTCTTTCTTCAGAAAAGAATGTGACTTTCAAATGGGAAGCTAACTGTTTTAATAAATCTCCACTGCAGTGCATGTGAGACTTGGTCAATTTCAGCAACTCAGCTGGCCACGAACGTCAGAACCTTGTGGTCTTATTGTTGATGTATTTGAGCAAAGAGGTGCTATTGGTGGAAAATATGGAGTCTGCTAATTCCATCTGCAGTTCTTTTCACCACACTGTGTCCATTCTGCTCATCATGGTGGCAGCAGTCAACTCCATTCAAGGGCTTAGTGGCTGGCTTTAATGGAGCCACTCTTGCTTTTCCCATCACAAACCCACAATTGCCTGACCATGCTTATTAAGTAGCAACAGGCCACTAACAGTTACGTAACTATCATCAAAATAATGCCGTTGAGCAGATGTCACCATTCCAAAGTTTGTGGGTTTGAAGCTTATGAAGATCCTGAATCCAACACATCCATTCCTGTATAATGAAGTTTGGGATAGTATCATTACAACCAATCATTTTCCTACACAAGTCTTGCAGGATCTTCTTGGCAGTCAGAACTACTGGTGCCAATATTCCTAGGGGATCATATATCGAACTGACAGTTGAAAAAAATCCCCCTTATTTAGAGGCATCAGTCTTTCAAGATGATTTTGAACTTAAAAACGTCAGACTGAACACCTAGAATCCTCTCCATGGGAAGGTTGTCATGGTCCAAGTCCAGATTTTTCATTTCTTTTGCTCTCTCTGTTTCAGATATGGTAGCCAACACATGACAATGGTTACTTATCCACTTGGTAAGTAGAAAGCTTCCCTTGAAACAAATTGCTTGTAGCTCATGATAAAGAGCTATTGCATCTTCTTCTGAAACTGATGAAGTGAGGCAGTTCTTCACTTAGAAGTTGTTCATGATGGTGCTTACAGCTTGAGGGCTAAGCTGTTTAATATTGTCCTCAGCCCACCTCCTAAGAGCCAAGCTCACACAACTTGGAGATGAATTTGCTCCAAATAGATGCACTGTCATTCTGTATTCCACCATGTTCTGACTGTAGTCTCCATCAGGCCACCAGAGGAACAAGTCACAATCTTCTTTTGGTACTTTCACCTGGTGGAACATTGCTTCAATGTCTGCAGTGATGATAACAAGTTATTTACAGAATCTATCCTAGACTCCTATAAACCTACTGGTCAAGTCTGGCCCTTGTAAGAGCAGAGAATTTAGTGAAACTCCCTGAATTGTCCCTCCACAGTCAAACACCACTCAAAGATTTTTTTCTTTTGTGGATGCAAAACCCCATGGTGTGGTAGATACCATTTTTTGCCATCACTACGTTCCAAGACCCCATCTGGTACTTTCTCTGTTTAACCTTTGGATATCACGTCAGACGTGAATTTGGAATCTTGAATCTTAACTTCAGGTTCAATGTATGATGTTCAGCAACACTTCTATTGTCAGGCATGCATATTTCTCTTTTCTTTAAAGGTGATCCAATGCAATAATGGCCATAGACTAGCTTGGGAAGATTTTGAGACTAAATACAAGAACTGCTAGTCTTCTCTTGAAGGCTATTGGTCGTCACTGAGATGCTCAGGAAAATCAGTCCTGAACTGCTGTTCCCACAGCTCATCAAGTTTCACAACTGATATCCTGTTGACACCAGTCACTTGATGGTTCCTGAGCAGTATCTTTTTTCCTCCTAACGTCTAATAATCATCCAACCAAACATGGTTTTGACCATGAAAGGTCCATTTTCCATACTCCGTATTACATCTAGTGGTTCCGAGTCATTGGTACATCTCAGCCATTCAGCAACTCTGTCTCAGAGCCAATTTCAGGTAGATGAACATTTCTTAGATGAGACCACCAATCAATATTGTTTTGATGTGGGATGTTTCTTTTGTGGTCAGGCGCATCTTCAGAATCTTTGGTACATCTGAGCCAATGAGCAACTCTGTCTCAGAGCCTTTTTAAGGTAGATGAACACTCTTTAGATGAGACCGCCAATTAACCCGGTTTTGATGTGGGATGTTTCCTTTGTGGATAGGCATATCTTCTGAATATACCTGGGATAGCACAAGAATTGCCACTGTCTAGTCCAGCAACCTCTAAGCCTGAAACATTTCTGGTTTCAACAAATGTTCTTTGACCCATAGTTCTCAAAAGAATCTTTGACCTTCTCTGAAGATTAGCCTTATTCATTGTGCAATATGATGCTACCTGTGTCAAGAAATGGATAAGTATGCACTGTTGTGTTTCCCTTCCTGGCCTTGACTTGTACAGGCACCATTGAGGGTTTGCAGTTATCCTCACTGGCCCCAGTAAGACCACTTGTCTGAATAGAGGCTGCAGCTGTTCTCAGCTGCTTCCTTTCTTTCTGCTTGTTCCTTTTCCACTTCCTTCTTCTTTGGTGGATATGCAACATTCTGGGATGTTTTAAACCACATGCGTTGCCAATGTGTCCTTTACACAGATAGACAAAACATTCTCCATTTTATTTTAGGAAAGTGGTTTTCTCACTATGTCCCCTCTTTTCCAACTGTGGACACATCTCCAAAGCATGTCCACCTCCACAGGAGAAACAGCTCCTTATCACAGGCAAACCCTCCTTTTCCTTTGTTCCTCCATCATTTTCCTTATCTTCAACTGTCGCAGTGGTGGCAAAGATACTTCCTTTTATTCTTGGATGAGGCTGTGACTTGGACCTCCTTACAACTTTGCTCACTGTTGGAGTGTCTTTGATATCTCCAAATACTGCATCTGTTGCAACTCTCATTTGCCTTTCAAAGAAATCCACCCTATCCTTAAAGGTAGCTCTTTGTGGATTTTTTTCCTGGAATTCACAGACCATAATTCTCCATATATCCCTCAGCCAGTAGGGCCACTTCCTTATAATGACCAGCATATTAGCAGGCATGTGAAGCTCATGTATGTAGTTGATATCTTCCATAGCATTAGGACATCCTCTTAGAAAGAGGATAAAACCAGCCCTCTTCAGAAAAGAAGAAAAAAGTTAAAAGACAAAAAAAAGTTCAATAAATATAAAATATAAGAAATAAAAGATAAAGTTGCAGAGAAGAGAAAGAAGATGGCACCTAAGAAAGAAAATGTAAAAACAACGGGAAAAAAAGAAGAAAAGACACCAGAAAAGAAAGGAGAAGGCTTTACCTGCATGAAGGATCAAGGAGCTGTGGTGCAGAAGAGCGTCTGATCTCCAAGGTTGGTGTCAGCCCTGCGGAGTCACGACTCCCTGACCGGTGGACTACAAAATTGGCTCTCTGAGCCAAAAAATGCGCAATCTAAGGTAAAGGAAAACACTGACAGGAGGGGGGCTCAGCCGAGGAGCGGGCAACCACGACGCGACCAGCTGAGGGACACCTGATGCCAGGGCTTTCAGCTGAAAGATGAGGAAAGTAGTAGGAGAGGGGGTGAAGTACCAGGTGAGAAAGAAAGTCATTGGGGTGAACGGCAAGAGGAGCAGCAGCAGGAGGCTTGACAGATGAGCAGCTCAGAAGGAGAGGACCAACAGCAAGAGGCCAAGCAAGAAGAGACCTGACAAAGTGAGACAAGCAACTCATCTGAGAGACAGATACAAAGAAGAAAAGAAGAAGACACAAATACAGGTACAGACACAGAAGGAAGAAGAAGACCAAGATCTTCACAGAGAGATAGAAGGTAAAACGGATGGACAGAATATAGATAAAGCTTTTTTTGAAGAACAAATGAGAGCATTAAAAGAATGGTTGTCATTAGAATTTAGTGCAATTAAAAGAAAAATGAAAAGAACAGAAGATAAAATGCAAAGATTAGAACTCATGACAGAAATAGAGAAAAGAGTAAAAAATGTGGAGGAACGAGAAACGGCTGCAGAAATGGAAGTAAATGACTTAAGAGGAAAATTGGAAGAAAGTGATTAAAAAAATTAAAGAGATACGAGTTGTTAGCTCAAAAAATTGAAATGTTGGAAAATTATAGTAGGCGAAACAACATAAAAATTGTGGGCCTGAAGGAAGATGAAGAAAGCACAAATATGAAGGAATTTATAAAAGAATGGATCCTGAAGGTCCTGGGAATGACAGAAATGCAGGAAGGAATGGAAATAGAAAGGGCTCACAGAACACTTGCTCCAAAACCACAGATACATCAAAAACCAAGATCCATTTTAGTTACATTTTTGAGATATACGACAAGAGAAAATATACTGGAACGGGCAAGGAATAAAGTTAGAGAAGACAATAAACCATTGGATTAGAAGGGTCAAAAAATATTTTTTTACTCAGACTTAAGTTTTGAACTCTGAAAGAAGAGAAAGGAGTTTAATACAACAAAATCGATCCTATGGAAAAAAGGTTATAAATTCATTTTAAGACATCCAGCTGTGCTTAAAATATTTATCCCCGGGGAGCAAAACAGACTGTTCTCGGATCCGAAGGAAGCACAAAAATTTGCAGAATGCTTGCAGGTCTAAGGAGAGATGAAGAGATGTAATAAGAATGAAGAACAGTGATAAAATATATATAAAGATGTAAAAACAATGTATATGTAAAGAACTAAAGAAGGGAAGGAAGGAAGTAAGGGAAAAAAAGGGAGAACTTTGTTATATGTGTTTTAAAAAAAAGTGTTTTCTTGGGGGGGTTGGGGGGAGAGAATAACAGTCCTTGCGAAATCAGTTGATGCTTGCGAGCAAAATCACAATCCAAACAGAAAGGGGAGTTGTGGTTGCCTAGCAAGGGATAAGAGGTAACTCAGAGAGGGGGGGGGGGGGTATTTGGGGTTAAGGTAATATTGGATGTGGGAGCTGTTGGAGTATTTTATGTTTTAAATGTGTTGTCATACATTGTGTTTAAAAAGGGAAAACTGAGAGATGAAAATGGGGAAAAGGGGGATAGTGGTGGTGAGGAAGCGGAAATGAGGTATAAACAGGATATGAGATGGCCACGTTGAACTATATGACTATAAACATTAATGGAATACATAACCAAATTAAAAGGAAGAGGCTATTAAATTTACTGAAAAATGACAAAAAATAGATATAGCATTTGTGCAGGAAATGCAACTAACTGAAGTGAAACGTAACAAATTAAAGAGAGACTGAGTAGGACACGTAGCGGCAGCATCATATAAATCAAAAGCTAGAGGTGTAGCTATATTAGTTAACAAAAATGTACCAATCCAAATAGAGGAGGAAATAATAGATCCAGCAGGAAGGTATGTAATGCTAAAGTGTCAGATATATTCAGAATTTTGGAATTTGCTCAATATTTATGCACCTAACGAGGAGGATCAAAAGTTTACGCAGGATATTTTTTTGAAGATTGAAATATATTGATAGGAGGGGATTTTAACCTTAATTTGGATCCAATTTTGGATAAAACTAGACAAAAGACAAGCAAAAAGAATCAAGTGGCCAAATTTATGGTTAAATCAATGCAGGAAAGCTAGATTTGAGGAGATGCGAAAGGACTTGCAGGGTGTGCATTGGGACAATTTGTTTTATGGGCAGGATGTAGTAGAGAGATGGAAGTCTTTTAAAGATCAGATTTTGAGAGTGCAAAAGCTTTATGTTCCTGTTAGGTTAAAAGGAGGGGCAAAAGGTTTGAGAGAGCCGTGGTTTTCAAGGAATATTGGAAACTTGGTTCGAAGAAAAAGGGAGGCGTACATTAGATATAAGAAGCATGGAGTTAAGGAGATGTTTGAAAGATACATTGAATGTAAGAGGAATCTTAAGAGAGGAATTAGGAAAGCTAAAAGAAGGTACGAGAAAACTATGGCAAGCAGGGTGAAAACTAATCCAAAAGAGTTCTACAAATATGTTAATGGTAAGAGGAAAGCTAGAGACAAAATTGGTCCCTTAGAAGATCAGAGTGGAAAACTGTGTGTGGAACCTAGAGAAATGGGGGAGATATTGAACAGTTTCTTTTCTTCGGTATTCACTAAGGAGAAGGATATTGGGAGATGTGGGATAAAAAAAGCAAATTGGGTAAATATGGGGAATATAGAGATTACAAAAGGTGTAGTTTTAAGGCTTTTGAAGAATATAAAGGTGGATAAGTCTCCGGGACCAGACGGGATCTTCCCCAGGACATTGAGAGAAGTGAAGGAGGAAATAGCAGAGGCTCTGGCGGTAATTTTTCAAATGTCATTAGATATGGGGATAGTGCCGGAGGATTGGCGCATTGCGCATGTGGTTCCGTTATTTAAAAAGGGTTCAAGGAGGAAGCCTGGCAACTATCGGCCTGTAAGTTTGACGTCTGTGGTAGGTAAATTAATGGAGAAAATTCTTAGAGATAGTACTTATAAACATCTGGATAGACAGGGTCTGATCAAGAGCACTCAACATGGATTTGTGGGAGGAAGGTCATGTTTGACCAATCTGATTGAATTTTTTGAAGAGGTGACTAGGAATGTGGATGAGGGTAGCGCAGTGGATGTTGTCTATATGGACTTCAGTAAGGCCTTCGATAAGGTACCACATGGAAGGTTAGTTAGGAAGGTGCAGTCTTTAGGTATAAATTTTGAGATAGTCAAATGGATTGAACATTGGCTGAAAGGGAGAGGCCAGAGAGTGGTAGTGGATAATTGTCTATCAGGTTGGAGGCCGGTGACCAGTGGTGTGCCTCAAGGATCTGTATTGGGCCCATTGTTGTTCGTTATATACATTAATGATCTAGATGATGGGGTGGTGAATTGGATTAGTAAATATGCAGACGATACTAAGATAGGTGGAATAGTGGATAATGAAGAAGGTTTTCAAGGATTGCAGAGGGATTTGGGCTGCTTAGAAAAGTGGGCTGAAAAATGGTAGATGGAATTTAATGCTGATAAGTGTGAGGTGCTTCATTTTGGTAAGAAGAATCAGAATAGGACATATGTGGTAAATGGGAGAGCATTGAGGAATACAGAAGAGCAGAAAGATTTAGGAGTGACGGTACATCGTTCCCTGAAGGTAGAAACTCACGTGAATAGGGTGGTGAAGAAGGCTTTTAGTATGCTGGCCTTTATCAATCATTGCATGGAATATAGGAGTTGGGAGGTGATGTTGAGATTGTATAAGGCGTTGGTGCGGCCTAATTTGGAGTTCTGTGTGCAGTTCTGGTCGCCTAATTATAGGAAGGATATAAACAGAGTGGAGAGAGTGCAGAGAAGGTTTACCAGAATGTTGCCTGGGTTTAAGCATCTGGAGTATGGGGAGAGATTGGACAGATTAGGTCTTTATTCTTTGGAGCGTAGAAGGTTGAGAGGGGATTTGATAGAAGTATTTAAGATTATGAAAGGGATAGACAGAATGGATGTGGATAGACTATTTCTGTTAAGAGGAGGAAAGTTTAAAACAAGAGGACATGAGTTAAGAATTAAGGGGCAGAGGTTTAGAGGTAACATGAGGGGGAACTTCTTTACTCAGAGAGTGGTAGCTGTGTGGAATGATCTTCCGGGAGAAATAGTGGCGGCGGAGTCAATTGTATTATTTAAGAAAAGGTTGGACAGGTATATGGATGAGAAGAAGATGGAGGGTTATGGGCATTGTGCAGGGAGGTGGGATTAGAAAGGGGTGTTTGGTTTGGTGCGGACTAGAAGGGCCTAATGGCCTGTTTCCGTGCTGTAATTGTTATGTTATGTTATGTTATGAAATGAAATTTATGGATGTATAGATGAGGCAACACCCAAGAGAGAAGGAATATTCATATTATTCGAGTAGGCATAAAACATACTCAAGGATTGATATGTTTTTTGTTGTCGGCCCATATTCAGGGGAGCATTAGGAAAACTGAATATAAAGCTAGATTACCATCTGATCACTCACCCCTGTTATTAGCAATAGAACTGGAGGACATCCCACCAAGAACATACAGATGGAGATTAAACTCCATGCTACTTAAAAGGCAGGGATTTAGAGAGTTTATTGAACACCAAATTGAAACATATTTTGAAATAAATACAGAATCAATGAAAGATAAATTTATATTATGGGATGCAATGAAAACCTTCATTAGAGGGCAGATAATAAGTTATGAAAAAGGATTAGAATCGGGAAATAGACCAGCTGAAAAGGGAGATAGTAAGTACAGAAAAGGTACTAGTAAAAAGGGATGATATAATGAAAAGGAGAGAATTGGCGGACAATAAAATAAAATACGAAACATTACAAACCTACGAGGTGGAGAAGAACATAATGAAAATAAAGCAAAAGTATTACGAACTGGGAGAAAAAACACACAAAATATTAGCCTGGCAACTTAAAACAGAACAAGCTAAAAGAACTGTATTGGCATCAAGGAAAAAGGACAAACAAATTACATATAAACCAAAGGAGATTAATGAGAACTTTAAGGAATTTTATGAACAATTATACCAAACTGAGAACAAGGGGAAAGATGATAAAATAGAAAAGTTTTTAGTTAAAATTGAACTGCCAAAATTGCAAGAGGAACAAAACAAACTGATAAAACCATTTGAAATAGAGGAAGTACAGGATATATTAAAAAAGCTGTTGAACAATAAAACGCCTGGAGAGGGTGGATTCCCAATAGAATTCTAAAAAACATTTAAAGAGTTATTAATTCCTCCTCTCCTGGAAGTAATGAATCAGATAGAAGAAACACAAAACTTGCCAGATTCATGTAAGACAGCAATAATTACAGTAATACCAAAGATGGGGAAAGATCCACTAACACCAGCATCATATAGACCAATATCTCTACTTAACTCAGATTATAAGATTAGAGTGAAATTATTAGCATTCAGATTGGCCGATTGTGTACCAAAAATAGTAAAACAAGATCAGACTGGATTTATTAAGAAAAGACGAACAGCGGATAATGTCTGTAAACTTATTAATCTAATTCATGCAGTTCAAGGAAATAAGAAGCCAACAGTGGATGTTGCTTTAGACACAGAAAAAGCCTTTGACAGAGTAGAATGGAATTATTTATTTAAAGTATTACAGAGGTTCAATCTACTAGAAAAATATATTAATTGGATTAAAGCATTATATAATGGACCATTTGTGAAGGTAACAGTAAATGGATATGTATCAAACCAATTTAAATTAAGTAGGTCAATTAGACAGGGGTGTCCATTATCCCCCTCATTGTTTGCTTTATCAATAGAACCATTGTCAGAACTGATAAGAACAGAAAATAAAATAAAAGGGATAAAAATAAAGGAGAAGGAGAATAAAATCAGTTTAATTGTAGATGACATCATAGTATACTTAACAGAACCAGAAATATCAATAAAAGAATTACATAAGAAATTGAAGGAGTATGGAGAACTATCGGGGTACAAGATCAACGCAAATAAAAAGTGAAGTGATGCCAATGAGTAATGCAGATTCTACAGAATTTAAAAAAAGTATCACCATTTAAATGGCAAACACAAGCAATCCGATTCTTAGGAATTAGGTTCTTTTCTTTGGCTTGGCTTCACGGATGAAGATTTATGGAGGGGTATGTCCACATCTGCTGCAGGCTCGTTGGAGACTGACAAGTCCGATGCGGGACAGGCAGGCACGGTTGCAGCGGTTGCAAGGGAAAATTGGTTGGTTGGGGTTGGGTGTTGGGTTTTTCCTCCTTTGTCTTTTGTCAGAGGTGGGCTCTGCGGTCTTCTTCAAAGGAGGTTGCTGCCCGCCGAACTGTGAGGCACCAAGATGCACGGTTAGAGGCGATATCAGCCCACTGGCTGACTAAAACCACCTGTACAAACTAAATTATCATCCACTAATAAAGAAATTGCAGGAAGACTTAGAACATTGGAAAGAATTACCGCTAACGTTGATAGGGAGAGTAAATTGCATTAAAATGAATGTCTTCCCAAGAATACAATACTTATTTCAATCATTGCCAATCCCCTTAACAGAGAAATTATTTAATTAACTGAAGAGAATAATAAGGAAATTCTTGTGGAAAGGGGGAAAACTGAGGATAGTTAACAGAGAGGGCTTGCTTCAGACTTCCACCCCCTAAAATGATAAGAAGACAAAACTACTTGATCCAGTGTTTAAAGGTAGATGACACTTTTTTCTTGTTTATTTTTCATTGTGTGACTGAGGATACATTAACAAAGAGGTACAACCAAAGTGGTTTGCAGTTACCAAACTTTAAAAAATATTATAGAGCAGCACAATTAAGGTATTTATCAGATTTTTACCAGACAAGGGAAAAACCAGACTGGACTAAGATAGAACTAGATGGTGAAATATAAAAGCTCACCAGTACTGCATCATTTACTTAATATATGGAAAAAGATCCACTTAGAAAGGAAAAAAAACAAATTACCAAATACCAAATTTGTTATTGACACAAAACCCACTAATCCCTTTTACAATAGATAACCTTTCCTTTAGAGAATGGGAGAGAAAAGGAATCAAAAGAATAGAAAATTGTTTTTTGGGAAATAATTTATTAACATTTGAACAGTTGAAGTACAAATATGGAATAACTCATGGTATAATGTTTGCATATCATCAACTGAAAGCTTATTTAAAGGATAAATTGGGAAACAGATTGAGATTACCAGAAGGAAGCAGCTTTGAATATGTGATTACAGACACAAAGATAATTAAATGATTTATAACGAACATGTACATTAAGCTGGAAGATAAGGAAAATGATGAAATAAGCTATAAACCTAAATAAAAGTGGGAAAAGGATTTAAACATAAAGATAAAAAAATGAAACATGGGAAAAGTTATGTTCTGGGACTATGAAGAATATAATAAACACAAGGTTACGCATGATACAGTATAATTGGTTACACAGGTTATATATCATGCCTCAAAAGTTTAAAAAAAATGGGATCCAACATTATCAGATAGATGTTTTCGCTGTAAGAAGGAAATGGGAACAACAGTACATGCAGTTTGGGCATGTAAGAAAGTGAAAATATTTTGGGAAGATCTAAATCAGATATTAAATGAAATCACAAAAAATAACATACCAAAAAATCCAGAGATCTTTCTTCTACGTAATACAAGAAGTAAGGAATTAGGCCTCAAATTGGATAAAGCGCAAAAAAGATTTATTATGATAGCCTTAGCAGTAGCAAAAAAATGTATAATGTCAACTTGGAAAATGGAAGAGAGCCTAAGAGTACAGAATGGTATATGGAAAAAATAACATATAATTAAAAAAATAAAAAGTCACATTATTTGAACAAATTTGGGAACCATACATGGAACATAACAGAGAGGGCTTGCCTCAGACTTCCACCCCCTAAAATGATAAGAAGACAAAACTACTTGATCCAGTGTTTAAAGGTAGATGACACATTTTTCTTGTTTATTTTTCATTGTGTGATGACATTGTTTAATGGTTTTATTGTATTGTATATATTGAATTGGTTTTGGAGGGGGGTGGGAAGGGGGGAGGGAGGGTAGGGGGGAAAAAGGGAGAAAATGCCACTGTGTATATTTAATGAGAAACATTTGTATATAATTTGGTTGATATGATTCTCAGTGTGAAAAATAATTATATTAACAAAATACTGTGTACAAAGGATTCATTGAACGCTTGGTACTGATGAATCTCTTTCTTGGGCATGTTGCTGGATTAATGATGCCTTTCCATGGCTGAGAATACATTGATCTGTTCACCATTGCTTGTAACAGGTAAATGTAGCTGAAGATGTCACTTGTGCACATTCAACCGGATTACTGATGCTTGACTGAAGCGTCAAGGGAGCTATGGTGAGAGATTAGATTTGAGCTACAGCTCTGTCTGAGTTTATTATTATTGGTAACTCCGTGCTTTGGAGAATTTGTCCATGTGTATGCATGAGTAACCGAACACTGGTCCCCTTTAAGGCTCCTAGAACCTTCACTGTGGCCATATTAGCAGCAGTGTTTTGCTCCCAGCTCGCTGCTCTTTTTTCCTCCTCGTTCTTCCTTTGCTGGTCTTCTTATTTTTCTAAGGCATATTTATCCTTAAGCAATTTTTGCCGTATAAAACGAGCAACCACTTCAGCCTTACCCTTTATACGTGCAGATATAGTACTTATACTGGAAACTGTGGAGCTTCATCTAGAAGAACTTCATTTGCTTCTCCTGCTTCCAACATTTGACACATTTGGTTGTATTTCATCCTGCAGGTCAGATGTTGCCTTAATATTTGACTCTTTCTCCAGTTGGAATTGCACATCCTTTGCATCTTCATCCTCTTTACCACCATTTGGTGATACACCTTCAGCCATTTCCAAGTTTTTGACTTTAAATTCAATCCATGTCTTCTGCAGTGGTTTGAATCGTGCAGCAGTGGCCATTTTGTGGGTCACCATCCAAGCGTCTACCAAGCTCAAGCAGCAAGCACGCACAACACAAGCCCAAAATCAACAGTCCCCAATGGATAAGTGGCAGCACCTCCAAAGTGTTCAAACTAAATAAGCGCACAGAAGGAATCCTCAAAAGTAATCCTCCCGCTTCTGATGTGCTGCTATCAGCGACCAAGTTTCTACCATGGCAGCAGTCAATGATATCACTGTGATTCTCGGCAAATGACTCTGCCAGCATGTACATATGACACTCTGCTCTAGGATAGAAAGCCCTGAGCACTTCTGCGGCCAATGGAGGTGGAACGATGTCTGTGGACTGCGCTCAACATTTCCACCATATTGCTTTCAGTATCGTCCAAAGAGGGTCAAGAGTCCAAATGTTCCAACATCTCCATTCAGTTCTAGTGCAAATGCGACTATTTTCTTTTGTCTAAAATGTAGCGACTTCTTTGGCTTGGCTTCGCGGACGAAGATTTATGGAGGGGGTAAATGTCCACGTCAGCTGCAGGCTCGTTTGTGGCTGACAAATCCGATGCGGGACAGGCAGACACGGTTGCAGGGGAAAATTGGTTGGTTGGGGTTGGGTGTTGGGTTTTTCCTCCTTTGCCTTTTGTCAGTGAGGTGGGCTCTGCGGTCTTCTTCAAAGGAGGTTGCTGCCCGCCAAACTGTGAGGCGCCAAGATGCATGGTTTGAGGCGATATCAGCCCACTGGCGGTGGTCAATGTGGCAGGCACCAAGAGATTTCTTTAGGCAGTCCTTGTACCTTTTCTTTGGTGCACCTCTGTCACGGTGGCCAGTGGAGAGCTCGCCATATAACACGATCTTGGGAAGGCGATGGTCCTCCATTCTGGAGACGTGAACTATCCATAAAAAAGCCACATGGAGGCTAAGTCGGCTCTTTACTGTGGCCCATTAGAATAAATTTATAACGAGGTCCAGAAGCATTTTATACTGTTTATTAGTGAACACAAAAGGACATAACGTGGTAACAATCATTGTAATGTGGGAATGTTAACATCATGCTAAAGTGATTAATGGTCAACAGAAAATATCGGAGCTCTATTCACTCATCTGTCCCGCTATACCAGTCCACGCAGGCTAAATAAAATCCAACCACTTGAAACCCACACACATGCACCGACCAGCCACAGTGAATAGCGTGCGCATCAGCAGAACTCACGCAGCCTCAAGACCCTTGAATGCTGCCGACGCCCGCAGCAAAACCATTGCCCACAAAGAACGCACTTTTGGTTCCGACAGGCATAGCAGGGGGTGATTAGGCCCATTGTTTTCATAATAGTTAACAATGGTGAAGGATCATTGTAACCCAGATATAAACATGGGTGTCACCGGAGATTGGAGCAATTTGTGCTCATTAAGCACCTTGCTGCTTCCACCATTGCCATTTATGCACTTGGAATTCCTGTGGAGCCTATTGGGACAGTGGAAACTTCTGCAGGCTTCCCAGCCCTTGGTAAGTGCAACGAACAAGCTTGAAAAGTGGACTATTCCCATTTCAAATCAAAGGAAGGCCTTTATAATTAACTACATTCAATCAAATGAAATGTGTTTAAGAGTGAGAACATTTATTTAAAAATCATTTTGATGTTAATGAGCCCTAATGTTTTTGTAGAATGATGTGTTAGGGACACACTGGCCCAAGGACAGCTTGACAATAGCCACCTTGGGTTAGTGGAAGATTGGTCCCAATATTTAATGGCCACTATCAGGAATACTGAAATGAAAATTAAACCATTTGTTATCAGAATGGTTTTTATAAGCATTTTGTTCTTAGGACTTTTTCCCTGTTGGAATTTAGCATCCTTTATTTATGATCCGATTTATTCCTGTGTGACTGTAAAATATTCTTGCCAAGGATGAATATAATTACTCTGTGGTGATATTTTGCAAACTAGTTAGTGGCATTTGGTATGAATACTTATTTGCATTTATTAAGAATTCTTTTGCACCGTCAGTGCAGAAGTTTCAGCAGTGGGCCATAAGAAAGATGGTAGCTGTTGATGATGCATCAAGGGCCAAATATTCTGAAGGACTGATTCATGTAAGATCCATTTTAAAATGTGCAATTAAATAGAGGCATACGTAAGTGCAACTAATGGGCGTTGAACTACATGTGCATTGAACTCTGCATCTGATGTTGATTTTAATTGAAATTCAGAAGAGCTCAAGTGCAGGTGTCACTATGTTGTGTGCTTAGACTATAAAGAAATGAACCAATTTGAAAGAGGGGGAAAGGGAGAGAAACAGGAAGGGGGGGAAGTTTACATGTCACATTCTCTGACATTAGGCCTTTTCACACTGCAGGCGAGCGGTGTGCCTACTTGTACCTGGGTGAAATTCCCAGGAAGGACGGACCTCCTGGGGCTTTCACACCGTGGTCCAAATTCCCTGGAAATTGCCCTCCTCAACAATTTAGGGGAACCTGCACCAACCGTGAGAAAGAAAACAACAGAAGGTAGAAAACAACTACCTAGCAACCCCAACAAATTTCCACCAAAAGATCAAGGTGAAAGTGTGCCAAGATGGTGGAGGGAAAGTTCGGGGAATTCAACAAAGTAGAAGAAAGTTGAGATAACTAGCTAGAATGGTTTAACCACTAAACCATAGCCCACAATATTGTGGAAGGTCCAGTAAAATGCAAACATGCCCTCTTCCTCAATATAATGGCCAGCAAAACATTCGACCTCCTTAAGACCTTGTTGTCCCCGGAGGATCCAGAGACAAGGACATTAAAAAAATTATGCACAGCTCTAAGGAACAATTTAAGCCCCAAACCACCAGTTATGATAGAAAGGACCAGGAGAAACAATAAGTGAATACCTGCCATCATTGTGCAAACTGGCGGAGCACTGTCATTTCGAGCAGTTTCTAAATCAGACACTGTGAGACAAATTAGTGATGGGGCTGAAAATCAGCAAGCAAGGCAAAATTTATTAGCAATGGATGAAGACGTTAAATTACAGATTGCATATAGGACTGCCTGGAGCTCTGAAATGGCAGATAAAAACTTGTATGTGGGTCAACCAGACCTACTGGTCGGGAGGTCTTCCCACCAACAATGCTTCCATTGTGGGAAATCAAGGTCCTGACATTTCAACTCCTGAGGGATTACACATCCGAGGAATAAACGGAGGAAACACAGCAATCTTTATACGGCTAAAATAAACAGACACCCCCTGAAGATGGAGTTAGACACATAGACAGAGGTGTCCCCAATGCCGTTAGATGTAAAGGAACACTTGCTACCATGCCTCCTGGTAAAAACACCTGAAATAACTCTAAGATCTGTTACAGGAGACAGAATCAAAGTGTTTGGAAAAAGTATGGTCCAAGTACAACACAAACAACAGCAACCAAAAACACTCTCTCTACATCGTAGAGACCCAGCGACCAGCATTTTTTTTGAAGAAACCGGCTACAATACATTCCCCTTGACTTGCTGGAAATCGATTCAATACTAAATGTAAACCAAACGGACACCTCCCAGCCAGACCTTGACCAAATCCTCAACCACCACAGAGTGGTTTTCCAACAAGAATTGGGGAAAATCAAAGGTATTCAAGCCAAAATGCAATTAAAAGATAATGCAGAACCAAAATTCTTCAAAGCCAGAACAGTCCTATTTGCTATGAAAGGAAAATTGAGGCTGAATTAAACAGACTAAGACATGATGGCATATTAGAACCAATACAATACAGTGATTAGGTAGTGCCCATCGTACCTGTACGAAAAGCAAACGGTGAAATTTGAATTGGTGGCGATTACAAAATCACTATCAATCCATCACTTAAAATACCCGAACACCCCATGCTCAAGGCAGAAGAATTGTTCCAAGCACTAAATGGAGGGTAAAAATTCACAAAACTAGATTTGTTACAAGCTTATCAACAGATAGAATTGGACAAAAAAAAATCAAATATGACAATCAATAGCCATTTGGGACTATTCACCTACACACGCATACCTGACAGAATTAAGCAGTACCTGTGATTTTTCAAGCAATGCTGGACAAATTACTACATGGACTCTCAGTTGGGTGTTTCCTAGATGATATGATCACCATGGGCTGAAACTACAGTGAACACTTACAAAATTTTAACCAGACTACAACAAGCTAATATACGATTATGAAAGGACAAATGGGTCTTCATGTGCCCCTCAGTAACATATCTTGGGTTTACAATCGACAACGAGGGGGTGCAAATTAATCCACCAGGAACAGAAGCCATTTGGAAGGCCCCATACCCAGCCAATAAATCAGAATTACAGTCCTTCCTAGGACTTGTTAATTATTATGGAAAATATAACCCTAATATGTCTACACTATGCAGCCTGCTGAACCAATTGCTCAAGAAAGATCAAACATGGTATTGGAACACAGAAACTAAAAACACAGTTGATCAACTGAAGGAAATACTAACGTCAACAAATAGTTGTTGATCCACTACGACCCTAGTAAAGAAATTACACAAGCCGTGGATGATTCACCTGTGGAACTAGGAGCGGTACTATCCCAAATCACAGAAAAAGGTGAGCAACCAGTAGCAAATGCTTTGTGAACATTAACCACAAGCGAACACAATTATGCCCAACTAGGAAGAGGATTGGCAATAATTTTTGGTGTAAAAAATTCCACCAATATCTTTATGAAAAAAAATTCAGCTTGATCACAAACAAGCCTCTTAGTTTAATTCTGGGGCCACACAAAGGTATATCAGTATTAGCTGCAGCCAGAGTTCAAAGGTGGGCCATGCTACTAGTGGCATATAACTATGATATAAAATATATACCAGGAAGACTCAACAGCCATGCAGATGCCTTATCACCCACGCTTCTACCCGAGACAGAACAATGAGAAGAAATTAGTAAATGGACAGCAGAGGCAGCTGCCATCAACCAAGAACAACTTCAACGACTGCCCATTACAGCCCAGATGATCGGAAAGGAAACCCAAAAAGAGGCAACATTAAGCAAGATCCTATACTTCACCCTTAATGGGTGGCCCGAATCTGAAGTCATTCCAGAAGATCTAAAACCCTACTACAAACGCCGCCATGAAATATCAGTCGAAGAAGGACGTTTACTCTGGGGTACCCGTACAATTATTCCAGCCAATTGGCAAACTACCATGTTATCAGAACTACACCACAACTATCGGGAATGGTACTAATGAAGGCACTGGCCTGGATGCGTGTCTGGTGGCCCTTCATAGACAGACACATTGAAACAAGAGTAAGAGAATGCAAAGTATGTCAGTCAATGCAGCCAAAAATGCTGCAAGCCAAAGCTAACCCATGGAAATGGCCATCCAAACCCTGGCATCGGATTCATGTAGACTTTGCCGAACCATTCATGGGTGAGACTTTCCTAATAGCTGTGGACGCACACTCCAAATGGCCAGAAGTTTCAGAGCTGAAAAATACTAAAGCAGATCGCACGATTGACCGTCTATGAGCCACTTACAGATTGCCTCATGAATTAATTACGGACAATGGGCCCTAATTTACATCAGAACATTTTTAAACATTTATGCGCGACAATATCAGACATATTTTGTCCACACCCTATCACCCAAGTACTAATGAGGAGGCAGAATGTTTTGTATAAATGTTCAAAAAGCAATGAAAACCATGAAACTTTTAAATGCCTCTTGGACATACAAAAATCGCAGATTTCCTATTGGGGTAGAGAAACACACCGCATTCTACCACAAAACACACCCCAGCAGAACTAATGTTTGGCCACAACCTGGGGACCAGGCTGTCCACAGTTCATTCATATCTTGGTCTCAGATTGCAAAAAAACAGCATCGCCATCAATCTCACCTAGAACATTGGAAGTGGACGAGAGAGTTCTGGTACAAGATTATAGACAATATAAAGACCCATGGGTGGTAGGAATAATCTTACAAAAATTGATCCCCTGTTCATACTCTGTTCTAGTGGGGTCAGATTGTGGAAACGACACATTGACTGACACTAAGGTCCATGAACTGCCTCATGAACTGGAGGAGGTGGAACCGGACCTGCCATGGTCTGCCCTGACCATCCCAACCCTCAGACCGCATGAGGGAGGGGACAGAGACAGTCACAGAGCCAAGCAGTCCAATGAGGAGTTCAGTAACTGAGACAAGCAGTAGGAGGGCAGTGAAGACGGACAGTCGCCGCCAAAGGTCAGCGAAGGTGGGCAGTCGCCGCTGATTTGACCACCGACCTCACTATCTACAGGTCTTAAGCAAAGACTGGCACAGCAAACCATGCTGAGGTGGTTAAAAAGAGAAAGAAGACCACCTGAATACTTTAAGGACTATATGCTTCGATTATTATTAAGTACTTTCCATTTTATAATTACTCACGGGATGTATTCTAATTCTCACTTGTAGTCTTGGGCCTGATGTAATCTTATTAGTTCGAAGGGGCCTAGTCAGCATTTACTGCACATCATGATGTCACCCTTCCATATATATAGATAGCCCCATGTGTCAGTAGCCAGGTTAGTCTAATAGAAGTAAAGGATGAGAAAGCATCACGTCTCTGAGTCTTATATTGTGTGAGTGCATACACAACAATATAGGCTAGAGAGTTCTACAGATTCTCACCCTCTGAATTTCCTCTCAAACTGACTTACCATGAGGCCACAAGTTGCTTTCAGTTTTCACCACCAGAGGAACCATCCTCTCATCCTCAATGGGAGCCCCTGGGGGCAATAGCACATTTAAGTAAAAGCCTATTTTTCTTTTCACCTTGAGGAACATTTTTACTTATGTAGTTGGTAGGAGAAAAGTAGGGAAGAAACCAAAGCTTGACCGCTTCACAGGGAAGGGGGCTACTATAATTTGAGTAGAGTCCATGTTGGGGATAGGGTGTGGGGTGAGGGGAGCATAGCCGAGAAAAGGTTGAGAATGGCTGTCCTAAGGGATCAACGTCCATGCATTGCCTTGAAGCAAAATTTATCTTGAACAAGGAGCCTGGTTGATTATGGTCATCACAGTGGAGCATGACACTGCCCTGATCAAACATAGACTCCCCTGAACACTCGTCACTGGCTTTTGGGGGACATTTCAGTTATAAGCCCTCTTTCTAATTCCTGAAGTGACTGATCTGATTACAGACCTGGAATCAAAGCAAGGGATCTATCAGCCACTAGATATTTAGAAACTTTTTTCCTCATTGGAGATATCTAAAACCAGAGGGCAAAGGTTTAAGATGAGGGTTAGATGTGAACGGAGGAAAAATAAATTCAGAGGGTGGTTGGAATGGGGGGCATGGCAAGATGGCATAGAGTCTAGACGTGTAATCTCGACCTCTCTGGCCTGACTTTTAAGTACCCATTTTTAACCCATTGTTTTCAAGTTTAAACTTCTTAAATTTTAGTTTAAAGTATTAAGAAACTATTATGGCCATTAATGGTAAAAAGATTAAACCTCAAGTGCAGAAGAAGTTACATTTTCAAAGTACTGAAGATTTGGGGCCTAAACAACTTGCTACAGCTTTAGGTTTAATTTCTTGAGTGCCTAAACTACAAAGACTGCCTGTGGGAGCTGATAAAAAAATGTCTACTACTCACCAAGTGAAGGACAGCGCTGGAATTACCCGTTCTCTGGAGGAAGGTGCGTGTTCCCAAGAAGTGGATCCCGATTCTGGCAGCCCGCCGACTTTAACGGAGGGAGATTGCAGGAAGACGACTCCATTGTCTGAAATGCTTCAGGAAGCATTTCAACCTGAAGATCTCGAATTCATCCGTGATTTTTTGAAAAAAACTGCGAGCTGCGGGAGGAGTCCAGCGTCGACCCCCTGAGGAAGTCAGGGTGGCGTCGCTGGGAGTCCAGACCTGCAGTAAGACCATTAAAAAGCCTGTTGTTGAGTTGCAGCAGGAGGTGCAGTTACCTGGTTCTGCCACTACGTTAAAGAAAGCAGGGCTGAGCTTTTCTGAATTACAATGTAAGCAGTTAGATGCTGTCATTCAGTCTATAATGAATGAGTTGGCTCAAAGGATAAGTTCAGAATTGAATACAGTTAAAGTACGTGTAGAAGCATCTTGTGAAGATTTAAAAAATTTTCAGTCTGCTTTTTTGGAATGTCAACAACAAGTGGCTTCTAATACAGAAAAAGTGTTGAAGGTTGAAAAGTCCATTATAGAATTGTGAGAACATGAGAAGGAGTTAGAGAGGAAAATAGACTATTTGGAGAATCAAAGTAGAAGGAATAATGTGAAAATTGTCGGTTTGCCAGAAGGTATGGAAGGACAAGATCCTCTTCGTTTTTTTAACAGATTGGATCCCACAAGTACTAGGGCAAGAATTTTTTTCTGAAGGCTTGGTATTGGAAAGGGCTCATAGAACTTTAAGGAGATCATCTTTACCTGATCAGCCACCGAGACCTGTAATAATTCGATGTTTGAATTATTTGGATAGAGAAGCAATACTTCAATTGGCGGTGCAAAATGCGAGAAAACGACAAAGTCCGTTATTGATTCAGAATAGCAGAGTTTTTTTGTATCCTGATTTGAGTCAAGAGGTTATTCAACATCGACGTCGATTTAATCCAGTTAAAGAAGTTTTGTGGCGTAAAGGTTATAAGTTTACTTTTCACTATCCGGCAGTGTTGAAGGTGTTTCATGGAGACTATCAATCTCGTTTTTTTGAGGATGATCAAGAAGCAATGATTTTTGCTGATTCATTGCCAGATATAAGAGGACAAAGACGTAGACCACCATTGTCTCCTAAAGAAAAATCTGGTTGTTCTGAAAATGGAAGAAATGGTAGAAATGGGAAAAACGGGAATGGAAAGAGTCCAATTTCTTTTGGAATGGGATTCCGAGTTTGGAACCTCTTGGATGAATAGCAGAATCTTCTTATTCATATTTTACTTTTTATGTTATTATGATATTTTGAGATTTTTTTTTGTTCGGCTAGGGAGGAAGAGATTTGTTCTAGTATCTGTTAGTCATCAGCCACTGGTGGGTGATCCACACCCAAATTTTGTTTAGGGATTACTACCTTTTGGTAGTTTTTTTTTTGGGAGGGGGTTTTGTTAATTTTTTTTTCTTATTTTGTTTTATTTTCATTTTATCTAGCTTTTATTTTGTGATTTTTTTTCTCCTATTGGAGGGCCTATATGCAATAATTTGAGTTTTTATATAAAGATATTATTGGTCTTTAGTAATATCAGTAGATATGTTAAAGTTTGCTACTTTTAATGTTCGAGGTTTATACAGTTTGATTAGGCGTAATGATGAGGGACAGCTATGGTATTGATAAGAATTCTTTGTTTCTTTATTTTTAAATTAGATTTTTGGTAAAATGTGAGTTTGGTAGCGATATGATTTTGCCTGAAATGACTAAATTTGAGACTTTTCTTATGAAGGTACCAGAGAAGGGTTATATTTCATTTATGTATTAAATGTTATAGGATGGTATGGATAAAAAGGGTTGGGATAAATCCAAATCTGTATAAGACTAAAATACTTTTAGATCTGATAGTATCTTTATTGGGCAGTTTGCAACCTCTCAAAGGTTTGGGATTAGATAAATCTCAATTTGCTTTTGTATATTTAGCATTATTTGTAGAGAAAAAATGTATTGTTAATATGTGGAAAGATACAAATATGATTGATATTAATAGATGGCATAATGAGAGGATACACTGTTTAATAATGGAAAAAATTACATATGTTTCGTGCGATAACTATAGCTTTTTTATTAGTAAGTTGTTGTTATATTCAGAATATTTACATTTTGATTTATGTTGATTAGATTTTAATATGTCTGTTTAATTTTTCCTTACTATTTTTTTCTTTCTTTATGACTTTCCTTAGGAGAGCTGGCTGAAGGGGGGGGGGGGGGGGGGGTTCTCTCTCTTTTTTCATTTTTTCTTTTTTTTCTATAAAATATAACATTCATGTTTTTTGTTTATTGTTGTATATGTTATATACTATCTGTATTTTGAATGAATAAATAAAGTTTAAAAAAAAGAGGGTGGTTGGAATTTGGAACACAATACCCAAGTGGATGCTCTCACAATATTTTAACAAGATATTCACAAGAGCCAGTTTCTTTGCTGTGCAACATCATCTGGCAGGTTCAGCATGTAGAAATGTTGAAGGTTGTGTTCATAGGAAAAATGTAGAAAGTTGTGTTTATAAGATAGTTACAAAATCGTTTATAAGAAAACCAGTGTAAGTTTTACTGAGTCAAAAGCTTCCAGAGAATAGGTTAGAAGTTTAAAGCTAACAAACCTCTCAGACCTCTCATCTTCTACAGAACCTCCAGGCTCCAGATATCCTGATGGCTGCCTGATATCTTTATCACAATAGTGCTAACTGACTACTGATAGGATCAACGAGCTGTCAAAAGGCAGCCCATTCATAATCGGTTTCCCGCCCAAATGCAGCCAATTAAGTTACTACCCGTTCTTTCTTTGGCTTGGCTTCGCGGACGAAGATTTATGGAGGGGTAATGTCCACGTCAGACTACCCATTAGACATTATGTAAATTGTCAAAGGCTGCAATAGGCATCCAGCAACACTGATGGCGCCATGCAGTCCCTGGTTGACATTGTTTCTGCTCAGTAGTTTTGTCCACCACTGTTAACTTTTTAATAATTTAAGATTAGAGTGAAACTAGCTATTTGCATGTGTTAATTGAAAACCAAAAATCAGGCAGGCAGACAGATATTGGTGTGTACTGAGAGCAACTCTTCAAGACTTCAGATGACTTTTGTATACAAGAAGGATGTCTATTAATTATGACTTGTACATAATGATAGACATCAAACCATTTCCCTATCTCTAGGAAGAGGATATGCAAAATGCAAAACATAAGTTGTAACAATATAAGTTGAAACAATACATTCAAAGAAATGATATCCAATTTATATGCAGAAAAATGCCTGAAATATTGTACCCTGTGACTGTGTTCTTTGAATGAGACCAAACAATCTTAGTGAGGTGTCTACCCAATACTAACAACTGCTCATTCCTGCTAACGTTATTTGAATAAAGTCTGTTTGAATTGTCCTATGCGGCTTGGTTGTACTTTTTGTACAGGAGCACGGCTATTATAAACATTCCCTTCAATGAGGTTGAGTTACCCACCACACAGCACCAACTATCATTTTAACGGATTTTCCTCTTCCTCTTTTTTTCCCTCAGGGTGAATGCTCCCAGAAGTGCTACAACATATTCGTACTGGAGACTGTCTGCGTGGGCTGGTTTTCATTTGAGTTCCTGCTGCGGTTTATCCAAGCGCAAAGCAAATGCGCATTTCTAAAAACTCCTCTGAATACCATTGACATATTGGCCATTTTGCCTTATTACATCAGCCTGATTATTGATGCCTTTTCAGTTGAGGAGAAGCCTAGTGGTTCTGGAAACCTGGATTTGGAGAAAATAGGCCTGGTCCTCCGGGTTTTGCGTGCCTTGAGGATTTTGTATGTTATGAGATTGGTGCGTCATTCCCTAGGGTTACAGACATTGGGCCTCACGATTCAACGATGCACGCGGGAATTTGGGCTCCTTCTGCTCTTTCTCTGCGTGGCTATGGCACTTTACTCACCTCTTGTTTTTTTAGCAGAGAGGGAATTGGGTGCCAAGCATGAGTTTGCTAGTATCCCAAGCAGCTACTGGTGGGCAGTTATCTCGATGACCACTGTGGGTTACGGAGACATGGTCCCTCGCAGTATACCTGGACAGGTGGTAGCTCTGAGCAGTATCCTGAGCGGCATTCTCCTCATGGCCTTCCCTGTTACCTCTATCTTTCACACCTTCTCCCGTTCCTACTTGGAATTGAAAGATCAACAGCAGCGCCTCTCAAACAGCAAGATCCAGCTCAAAGGAGAAGCCAAGTGTTCAAACAGTGACAGCTCTCAGGAAACAGACATCTCTTTCCCAATGAACTTTGGTAAAAAAGGATATTAAATACAGAGGAACCTGCAGACTGGAGAATTAAATCAAAGACCATCATCTCTGTCCAGACTGGGAAGCAACCAATGTCTTCACACAAAGTTGTTGAAATCAGTGTTTATCTCACCATTATCTATATTTGGGTTTGACCTGTTAACGTGGTTGGAGCTGATGCCCAGCATAAAAACAAGGAAAAGACAACAAGAAATCCTCTTGCAGTCAGTAAACACTGCAATTGTAATGAAAAAATCTTTTGGCATCCTAATTTTTGTACAGTGTCAGATGAAAGATCAAAAATGCGCAAGTGCTTGGCAGTTAAGTATCTCATGAAGACTGTCGTAGTACTGGCACAATGCATGTTCTGATAGCTTTTGTTTCACTTCACATATGCATTCTTTAACTGATTAGTCAATCAGGATCTACACCATCTGATGAAATTTGGAGCAAGAAACAAATTTGAATTCATGATCTGAAAATTTTCTTACTAATTGTTTATAACCTCTGATTTCTTGTTTGATAACACCAATGTACTGCTACTTTGGGGATTTGATGCAAACACGAATAATTTTATTTAAATTTTGAAATGTAAAACTTGATCATTCATTTGTGATTAGATCATCAGGAACATTAACCTTTTTGCCCTTAATACAGGAGAGGAGGCTGTTATATCCTTTGAGTGGCTGCAGTGCCCAGTTCAGAGAAAGACAAATTCTACTAATATTTAAATGCCTTCTATCGTTGCTTCATGCACCTATCTATCAGTGAGCACCAGATGTTCACCACATCTAAATGAAACACCTTCATGATTTCACTCCTAATGGCAGGGTGGAATGTTAAATTATTCCAGAATTCCCTCATTAGTCAAAATAGAGTAAAATACCGATTATCCGGCACCTACAGGGATCACAGATGTTGGATATGTGAACAATATCCAACAATTACATAATTTAAAAGACAAAACACCGTTCAAAATGTAATTTTTAAAAAAAAAAAATCAGTATTAAAGTCTTTAATTAAATTAAAGTTCACTTTAATCAAGTAATTCCCATAAATTTCAAAATTTAAATTCAAACTCCAATTGTACTAGCTGCTATGCTAACCATGCTGCCGGAAATGATTAACACCTTCCCCCAAGTTCACAGATAAAGCTTTATTAATATGATTAATAACTAATAAAAATAAAAACTCTTACTAGGTAGAGAGAGGAAGTCACTTTGGGAGAGTTGCCCCGGCGGCATCCTAGTGTCCCAGTCAGGCCCTTGAATCACCTTCCTCATGCTGACAACCCAGCTCACCTCCACACAAGTGGCGACAGCAAAAAGAATGTATAGGTATTGAGGGGCATTGTCCATTCAGCAGGGCAAACCTGTAGATGTCCAGTGCTCCCCAGTGGAGGCTGTCCACCCAGTCTTATTTATTTCAAATTATTTATTCATTTATTTCCTAGACTTTTCTTTTGCCGGTTGTTTGAGTTTCCAGATGATTGAATTCCAGATAATGGGGATTTTACTGTCGTTTGTATTGATGCTTTTGAATCGTATTACACCGTGTCATGATTCCACTCACCTCCCACCATTCAAATCCTATGTAAAGCAATATGCCAGATTGCCACTCTGCACAAATGAAGCATTGCTTAATTTACATATTTTACTAACCCCTCCCCCCCACCACCTTGGATAATTAGCCTCATTTTCTGTTAGTAATATGAATGCATGCATAGCCACCTGTAACACCATTGCTAACTCTCATCTCCTAATCTCTCACCATTTAAGGAAAGAGTCAAGTCTCACACGTTGATCTCCATCTGCTGTGGTACTGTCCACTCACAGTCTGACAGTTCCTCCTTACAATTTCTTTCATGAGCACTGTCTTTTGAAACACAACTTGCATACAAATAAAATTTCCTTCATACATAATTCATTCAAAAAGTGAAGACAGATCCCAGATTCCATGGTAATAGTGTTTTTTAGCACATTACATGTAAATTATATGTTAAGCATAGAACAAATCTCTGTTCTCTTGCTCTATCTGCTCAACAGATGCCTTCTGAAATCTCACATGCATATCATTATCTCCCTGAACACTGCAATCAGATCACGTGGAGCTGAATTTCCTTTTACAACTCCAATCTTGTCAATCACCGTATTTTTGTTCAAGCATTCAGTCAGTCATCAGAGTCCAGTTACCTGTTTTTTTGTTCTAAATACTGGTGGTTTGTGTAGTTTTATAACCCACTCCAACAAATGGAGGAAGATTATAGCTGATCTGCCTATGTGCTTTTCGGCAGTACAAATTGATGAATTGGATCAATATTTTCTTTATTTCTATTATCCTTACACTTTCATTTCCTGATTTGTGTATCTGATTTGCTGAATCCTTCAAAACTCAAGGAATTTGTTACTATTCTTTTATCTTTAAGATCTGGATTTATATCCAGCCCATTCTAATGGAATAAATGTCTCACCTCTCGTATTTATAGGTTTGGTTCAGTTTCCGTTCATGTTTCCCCAGTGTCTATGCTTTCATAACCTAAAACCACTCCTAATTTAGTAACAGGTCAGACATTGATCATGTTATAGAACACATGAACAGGCCCTTCAGCCCATGAGGTTACGCAGACATTTATAAACCTATTCAAGAATCCACACGCGTAATTCTCTAATTTTCCTTGCATCCGTGTGCCTGTTTAAGAGTCTTTTAAATGTCCCTATTGTACCAACCTCCACCATCACCCCAGGGACCCACTACTCTCTGGGTAATAAAAAAAGAACATACCCCTGATGTCTCCCCTAAACTTTCCTCCTCTCACCTTATACATATAACCTATGGTATTTGCTACAGTCACCCTAGGAAAAAATGACATGGCTATCCATCCTCTCTATGCCTTTCATAATCTTGTATTCCTCGATTAACTTATCTTTCATTTTTCTTCACTCCAAAGACAGAAGCCCTATCTCTGTTAATTAACAGTACACCTTCCCCAATCCAGGCAACATCCTGGTAGATCCCCTTTGCACCCTCTCAAAAGCTTCCACAACCTATAATGAGGCAACCAGAACTGAACAATATTCCAAGTGTGGTCTAAACAGATTTTTAAAGAGCTGAACCATTACTTCAAGGCTGTTGAACTTGATCCCCTGACTAATGAAGGCCAGCATATCCTAAGACTTCTAAACTACATGATCAATCTGTGAGGCAACCTGGAGATATCTATGGATTTGGACCCAAGGCCCCTCTGTTCTTCCACACTCTAAAGAATCCAGCCATTAATCATGTACTCCACTTTCTTAAAACCTTCATCTAATACTGATGGCAGGAATAGATGGTTATCTATAATAGAGCGAGCCAGAGAAAAATTATTATAGCCAAAAAATTTCCTAAATTGTGTCAATTTAGAAAATGAAAAAGGTAAAGCAGAACCTGAAATTCCCAACTAGATGATTTCTTAGAAAAATTCAATTCCATTTCTGCCCAAGAAGGGTGACTTGCTAATTTATCAAATTTTGATAATAAAAGTAAACTGTGTATATTAATCATCCAGTGATAAAATTTAAAATTTGGAAATGAAATTCTCCCATTCCTAATACTTTTCTGTAGATAGGCTTTTCTTATTATAACATTATTCTTATTATAATGTTATTCTTATTATAATGTTATTCTTATTATAATGTTATTCAAATATATTGCATATTGAATACAATACATTTACCCTCTACTCATGGGACGGAATGTGTCCTTTCTCTAGATGGTGAAAAAGCATCTGATTGGGTTGAATGGAAATATTTATTTGCTCTATTAAAGAAATTCAACTTTGGTCCAGATTTTATTAACTGGATTGAAATATTATATTTACATCCTAATTTACAACAGTCAAAAATGTTTAGGCTATTTAGAGGAACACGACGAGGGTGTCTCTCAAGTCCTTTACTATTTGATATAATACTAGAACCATTAGCAGTAGCCCTTCGAGAATCTGTAGAATTTAAATGATTAATTAGAACTTGAATTGAACATAAAGTATCTCTTTTATGCTAATGATTTATTGCTTTTTATTTTAAATCCAGAGGTTCCTTTACCAAATATATTAATTATGTTTGCTCAGTTTGGACAATTTTCAGGATCTAAAATAAATTTACGTAAGAGTGAACTTTTACCTTTATAAAGATCTCTTTCTATGTATTCTAAATTTCCATTTAAAATAGTCCATGATCAGTTTCAATATTTAGGAATCACTATTACAAAAAGTTATAAGAATCTTATGAAAGAAACTTTAATAGCATTACTTAATCGGATTAAAATATTATTATCGGGATGGTCACCACTTTCAATTACATTGATTTGATGTATTAATATTCTATCTAAATTTCTGTATTTTTTTCAAGTCTTACCAATTTTTATTCCTAAATCCTTTTTTAATTAATTAGATGCACTCATTTCTTCATGTATATGGCAGGGACAACAATCACGTATATGTACTCCACTTTAAAAATACACTATTTTACACTTATTCAAATTGAACTTCATCTGCCACTTCTTTGCCCAAATCTACATTTTATCTATATCCTCCTGTAACTTTTGATAACCTTCTACACCAGTGAAGTTTATTGTCATCTGATTGTAAAAGTATAACCTGATGAAACAGTGTTCTCTGGTCCTCAGTGCAAAACATTCAGACCCACAATCAGACATTACAGATAAACAATATAATATGCAGGATAAGTACTTCATCTAAACAAATAAATATTGTTTTGTACAAATGAGAATCTTGGATCGCTAGTGTGAGCAGTTCATTTTTAGCGTTCTCGCTGCCCGTGGGAAGAAGCTGTTCCTCAGCCTGATGGTGCTGGCTCTGATACTCGTGGCTCTGATACTCCTGTATCTCTTCCCCAATGGAAGCAGCTGAATGATGCTGTGTGAATGGCAGAAGAGGTCCTCAATGATTTTGAGTCAACAATCCCAGTAGATCATATTCACAACACCTATAGATACTATCCACAACATGCGCAAACTTACTGACCCATCCTTCCAGTTCTTCATTCAGGTCATTTATTTTAAAAAAAACACAAAGAGCAGGGGTCCCAGAAAAGATCCCCACAGAACTCGATGAGCCTCTGACCTCCAGGCAGAATTCATCACATACCCCCTGCAGACAAGCCAATTCTGAATTCACACAGCTGATGTTCCATGGATCTCATGCTTTCTGAATGTGTCTACTACAGAGGACCTTGTCAAATAGCTTGCTAAAAATCTACACACACATCTACTGCCCAACTTTGTTCAATCTCTTTTGTTACTTCCTCAAATAACTCACTTAGGCTTTTGAAACACAACCTGCCCCTAACAAAGCCACGCTGGCTATCCCTCAGAAGACTATGCTTCTCTAACAAAGCCACGCTGGCCATCCCTCAGAAGACTATGCTTCTCTAATAAAGCCACGCTGGCTCTCCCTCAGAAGACTATGCTCCTCTAACAAAGCCACGCTGGCTATCCCTCAGAAGACTATGCTTCTCTAACAAAGCCATGCTGGCTATCCCTCAGAAGACTATGCTTCTCTAACAAAGCCATGCTGGCTATCCCTCAGAAGACTATGCTTCTCTAAATACTCAAATCCTGTCCTCTCCAATAGTTTTCCCACCACCGACTCAAGACATACTGGTCGATAATTCCCAGGATTTTCTCTATTACCTTTTTAATACATTTGTCATTCTTCAATCATATTCATTGCCTCCCCTGTGACCAGGGAAGATGCAAATATCATTGCCAACACCCCAGCAATCTCTTCCATCACTTCTTGTCATAGCTCATCCAGTCCTTGTGGACCTATCAATCCAAATGTTTTTGAGAAGATCCAGCACAGCTCTTTTTTAACCTCAGCATGCTCCAGCGCACAAGCCTATTCTGTACTGACCTCATATTGACCAAGGTGCTTCTCCCTGTTGAACAATGAAGCAAAGTATTCATTTAAGATTTCCTGTTATATTCAGGCACATGTCTCCTTTATTCTTAAGCAGCCAAACCCAAGCTTTGAGCTCACCTCCCTCATTCCTAATACTTGTTGAATTGAAGTAAACACATTTCAATCCTTCAACTAACTGCAATAATGTTCCCTCCACTGCCTGACCTTCCTCACTACACATTGCATCGACCTTTTCACAATCTACTCTGTTCTCTGCCCTATCACTCTAGCAGATATCACTGCCAGGATATTGGTCCTCTTCCAGTTCAGGCATAATCCATCCATTTTGTACAGATCCTACAGTCAGCAGAAGAGATCCCAATGAACCTGAAACCCTTCCCCCTGCACCAATTATACAGCCACACATTCATCTGCCTTATTATTCTATTCTTATCTCTGCTGGCACATGACACAGGCAGTAATCCTGATTACTATCCTTGAGATTCCGTCTCTCAGCTTCCTCCCAAGCTCCCTGTATTTTCTCTTCAGGACCTCATCTTTTTTTCATACCCATGCTGTTGATACCAATATATACCACAACTTCTGGGTGCTCACCCTCTCTTTTAAAGATGCTGTGGACCCAATATGAGACATCCCTGGCACCAAAATATCTAGATATATCTTTCATGTCCATGGACTCTCCTATCTGTCCCCCTAACCATTGAATCTCCTATCGGTATCTTTTCTCCCTCCTCCCTTCTGATCTACAGGGCCAGGCTCAGAGTCAGAGACTCTGTCACTGTGGCTGTGCCCTGGTAAGTCATTGGCCCTGGCAACAGCATCCAAAGAAATATATTTATTATTGAGGGAACAGCTACCTGACTGCTTGCTTTTGCTTTCCCTCTCCTAACAGTCACCCAGCTACCTGCCTCCTGCAGCTTCAGTGTGACCATCTCTCTGTAGTTCCCATCTTTGAACTCCTTTCTCCTGTACAAGCAGAAGGTCATTGAACTGCAGCTCCAGTTCCCTAACAGTCTATAATGAGGTGTAATTTGATTCACCTTTTGCAGATGTAACCATCAGGGAGATAGTAAGTCATCCAAAATTCCCATATCTCACAAAATGAACATTCCATTTACCCTGTTGCTATTCTTTCTATTCTAGTCCTTGGCGTTAATGTGGTCAAAGAATAAATAACAAGTTCTTTACCAGAGATTTTCATTAATCTCTGCCTCTTCTCGCCACAGCCTCAACTCACCACTCTAACTCTGGCCCACTCACCTTTCAGCTTATTAAAGTGCCCCACTCTCACTCCAACTCCCATTCATGGGGGGAGAAAAGTTATTACAAGTTAGTTCAAATAAACTCCTTGTAATTATGCTTATCTCACTTTTTTTAGTTGAAATAAAGTTGTTTAAAAAGCCTGTCAAATAGCGAGTTCAACAGCTTTTAGAGTAGCAGTGCTAGTTTTGGGAAAAAAAAGATTGTGCGAAGAACTAAGTTTCTTCTGGCAGGCTTTTGGGGCAGACTGAATTATTTTTCTAAAACATTTTGAATGTGCAGGATGTCATGGAGTCATACAGCATGCAGACAGGCACATGCCCGATCTTGCCCATCCTGACCAAAATGTCCCATCTGCCTGCATTTGGCCCATATCCCTTTAAATCAATCTGAACCACGCATCTGTTCAATTCTTTTCATGAACTTTCCAATAGTATCTGGCTCAACCATTTCCTCTGGCAGCCTATTCCATACACATACCCTCTGTGTAAAAATGGTTACTCTTTGGTTCATGTTAAATCTCTCCCTCTCACCTATGACCTCTGGTTACTGATTCACCTACTCTGGGAAAAAGACCGTGTTCACCTGATATATTGCTCTCTTATTTTACTACCTCTGAAATCACCCCTCATCCTCCTGTACTTCGGGGAAGGAAGCCCAAGGCTGCTCAACCTCCCCCTATAGCTCAGTCCCTGAGTCCTGGCTACATCCTCATAAATCTTCTACGCATCCTCTCCAGCTTGACAACATAGTTCCAATACCATGGTGACTAAAACTGAACAATATTCAAACCTCACTCACACCTAGCTACATCGAAACAATGGTTAGGCCTTTGTATTCTTCTGCTTTTGGCTCAGCCAAGGTCATCAACCCTAATTTTGTATTGCTGAAATTGAGTGCACTGCTTCCTTTATGTACAAGAGTCTAGAATCATAAAGCACAGAAACAGGCCCTTCTGCCCACCACATCAGTGCTGATCTTCAAGCACCCATTTACACTAATCGTACACAAATATCTGTATAGTTCTATTGGGGCTGTGGAAGGAAATCAGAGCACCTGGTGGAAAAGACACAAATTCCACACGGACGGGAGACTGGAGTGAACTTGGATCACTGAATCAGTATCACTCAACTGCACAACCATAATGCCCAATGTAGCAATCCACTTTGTTTTGTTAAAAAACGAGAGGAAATGCAGTAATTCAAACTAGGCATCGGAGAGTGTTATATGACAAGATTTGAACTTGTGGTCAGGCTGAGTTGGTTGGCTCATGGTTTTCATAAGGACATTTCGGCCAAAGCTATCCCAACGTTGACCAGGCGAGTTGTGGAACGCCTCCAGTTCCTGTTAAAACTTGACAAAAGATCATTCATTTTTGGAGGAGTCATGATTCGAACAGAATTCTGCAATATTGTTCACAGATATCTCCTGCATTTTAGGCTGGATCCAAGTAGGAGTACTGCTCTGAGCTGTACATTCAGTAGATTTGGACAGGTCCTATTTTAGTCCCTTTTCAATATGGGAAATTATGGAAGAATCCATCAAATGTCTCTTGTAGGAAAAGGTCATTCAAATCAACCATTAAGATTAATTCTGTGCATGTTTCCTGAACCATGAAAAAATGACATTAAGGGGAAAAAATGTGATTTCTCATGGAACATTGTGGAAAATTAGGAGCATGAAATTGTGATGAGCAGTCAGCCTTCATAAGATGATAAGGGGAAAAAAAATCATTGAATTGCATAATTTGACGCTAAATGTAATTCCAGCACATGTAATTCTATGTCCGAGATAATTTTTTACTGTGATCTAGCTCTTTAGAGTGAAATAAAATTTCTTAAATAAAATTCTTATCCATAACCCTAATCATTCACAGTTATAATAACCCTAGTAAAATATGAAGTGTACCAAGAAGCCATTATCAAGCAAAGTTTGACTCCACGATACATAATGTCAAGGGACAAAGGTTGCTTTGACAGACCATTTTCCAGGAGGGTGGTGTCAGTAAGGTGCAAGGCTACATCAAGTGCTCTGGGTCTTTAAAAGATACAACTGTAAAGAATTAATGGTTAGCTTAAAAAAAATGAATTAAGTTACAATATTTTTACTGATTTTAATTAAAAAGTTACAGTACAAAAAATGGTACAAATCAATATGATATGGACAGTTTCACACACTAAGATATTCCATATATCACTAACATACACAAATTGTAAATCATATCCTTAATTCATATTCTAAATGGTATATACCTTTTTTTAGAAAAAATAATTTAAAAAAAAGGAAAATAGTAGAGAAGTTCTACCCCTTACCTAACCGCATTGCCAGATGCTACATATGATTGCCATCAAAAGAAAAATGAAGGTTAAAAAAAATAAAAACTTGGAAATGATGCAAGTCAGACAATTTAATTACATTGGAGTCAAATTATAAAGCAAGATAGTGAGTCATAAATGACCCCCAGAACTTCAGGAATCTTGTATGTGAATTATTAATCGAATTGCAAATCTTTTCCACATTCAAACAGGACACGATGTCACGCAACCACACATCATGAGTGGGCGGAGCAACATTCCTCCATTTAAGAAAAATCGCATGCCTCGCCAAAAGAGAGGCAAAAGAAATAGAATGACTGAACCAGAAGAATAATTCCCACCCATCGTACTGAAGAGGGACACCAAAGGGTGTGGTGTTAAATCTATATTGAAAGTTTTTGATAAAGTATGGAAAACCTCTTCAGTATTTTTCTAGATGAGGATAAGTCCAGAACATATGAATTAATGATGCTTCTCCGCTCTTACACCTGTCACACCATGAATCATTTCGGAATAAAAACAAGATAATATAGCCTTAGACAAATGCGCTTTATGTACCACTTGGAATTGTCATTGACAATGTCAAGTACATAATGAAGAGCTATTAACCCACTTGGTGTCCCAAACAACATCCATTATACTCAAATTAAAATATATCCTTTTAAGGCAGAAAAAGTGGCTCTGCCATGGCTATCAAAAATTAAAGACAGTTTTTAGGGAAAAGGCTCAAAGTTACCAAAAAAAAATTATAGGAAGCCTGAAGAAAAATTAGATTTCAGCAGGGTTGGATTGAAATATTAATGAAACCTAGAATTTGAGCGGTTGCAAGAACTCAAGAGGAAAAGATCGCTTAAAATTAATGTGTGTTCCTTGCAGTGTGAAATGAAGAAATTATATGTCAAATAAGGAAAGAGCAGAGAAGTTTAATGAATATTTCAATGTGTCTTCATGAATACAAAAGTTTTTTTTTTAAATCTAGCAATGGAAAAATTACGAAGTCTAAAAGGAGACTTTTGAAAGTTGTGGCAGTATAGTTAGTGATATGGTTAGATTGTGGAAGCTTTAGCAGGTAACAGAGTCTACAAATAACTTGTACAGATTGGGAAGCAGTAAAGGTAACCCATTTAAATTAGGAACAAGATGACAGGAAACTATAGGCCAAATACCCTCGTGTCAGTGGTAAAGAAAATGCAGAATCTCAAGTTGCAACTGACCACTTGAAAATTAATAATAGAATTGGGCAGAGTTGATATGAATTTCTGATAGAGAAATGATATTTAAAGAATAATTTTGTTTCTTTTACATTATAACCAGCAGAATAGACGATGGAACCCCAGTTGGTATGTGCATTTGAAGTCTCAGAGGAATTTCAGTAAGGTACCCACCACTCAGAATGTAGAAAATAGGGTATGCAATGCTGTGGATATGATCATTCCACTGAAATGGAGAAAAATGGGAAAGTAGGCAAAGAACAGGGTAAACAAAAGAGATTAGCTGGCCATTATTACACATGGGCGCTTGATGCATTTTCCAATGGCTACCCTTCAGGGGCACTTTTTTTTGTAAATCCAGGAGGGCACTGAAATATTTCACTAGTGTTGAAAAGACAGCATAAGATATCCCGAGCTGAAAAAAATGGTGATGTGTATTTGCAAACATTTTTACTGAAACAATGTCATTGGCATACCATCAATCTTAAATCATTTAAACTCCTGCCATCTTAGAAGGCTTATTTTCATTATAGCACTGTGTCAAGAGACCAGGCATTATCAAGGGACTGATAAATAGTGCAGAAAGGGCCTTATTGAATGAATACCTTATTGTCATGCATTGAAAGTCTTACTTGTTGCTGCAACGCAAGTGCATAAGGCATGCTGACAACATATAATTGACACACAAGATAAAAAAGATAATAGATACAAAAGGAATAAATAAATAGATTTTCACATTTGACTGGAACTGCCAGAGAGAAATATGGAACAACAGAAGCTGCTGGAAATGCCAAGAAGGTCAATTATCATCAATTCTGCTGACCTCTTCAGTGTTTCTTGCATTTTCTGCTTTTATTGCAGTTCATTCAATATTTCTGCTTTACTTTGACTATTGTCCTGTTGTTCACTGATGGAACGTTTGTGCTCATTAAAAAAGAGGACACATTTTATCGTCATAATTACTCAAAAAAGGATTATTGCACAACAGATTTTTGTCTCTTGGATTAATCTGCCGTTAAGTAGCAATGCTCCAGAGTTTAGTAATCATTTCTGCATTGCATATTGTGGAGTGACATTTCAGTAACAGAACTCACAAAAAAATATTTATGGGCTAAAAATTGATCATTGGAGCAATGAGTACAGGGGTTCTTAATGATTTTGCGCACCCTCTTCAGACAACAAGCCCAGTAGATCACATCAATGTGGGGAGGGGATGTGGTGTGGGGGGGGGGGGGTGAGGGAACAACTCTGCTGATCCTCTCTGCCACTCTTTATGGCCCTGTGGATTGTTTATTGCTCTAGAATCTGCCAACTGCAGTCTCTTGTGTCTACAACTGATCACATTGCAATAGAAAGTTACCCAGTCCTGGATGCTCACATTGACTCTTTGATTCAGTTTTCATCAAATCATATGCTACCTCGCCTCACAGAAATGTATGCACATACTGGGTTTTTTTAATATAAGCTTGTTGGTTTCAACACTAAACTAGACTCCTTACAAATCCCAAAAATGTTTGGAGATACCTTCAGAGAAATTCATTCCTTCCTGGTTGGTAGCAGTAGGAACAGTATTAACAGCAACATACAAACAGATCCTTCAGCCCACATCAATTATTAATCACTTTTGTTTTTGCAAACAAATCCCCCATTCCTATCCTCATCAACCTCTTCCACATTCTATCTCCAATTTACTACAGCCAACCCACTTGTCTCTACGTTGTGAAAGGAAACCGATATAGTCACAAGGAAACCATGCAAATTCCTCAGAGAGAGCACCAGAGGTCAGGATTGAACCCATGTTGCTGGATCTATAAGGTAGCATTGCACCCATGAGGCAGTTTTCTACTTCACTGCTCTCAGCGGTGGCACTTTGTCTTAATCACAAAAAAAAACTCCACAGAGGGAGAAGTAGCCAAGCTAATCCAATATTTCAAGTTAATTGTCATTTGTTTATACAAGTACAACCCGACGAAACAAAGTTCTCTGGTTCTCGGTGCAAGAACATGTAGGTACACAACCAGATATAACACGTATACAGACAAGTATACAGGACATACATATGCAGGACAAGTATATCTATGAAAATAAATACTGTTTTGTACAAATAAGAGTCGCAGATAGTTAGAGTGAGGAGTTCCTTTGGTTGTTCAGCATTCTCACTGCCTGTAGGAAGAAGCTGCTTCTCCGCCTGATGTCCAGGGAGGAAGGGGTTCTTAATGATTTTGCGCACCCTCTTCAGACAACAAGCCCAGTAGATCACATCAATGTGGGGAGGGGATGTGGTGTGGGGGTGGGGGGGTGAGGGAACAACTGCTGATCCTCTCTGCCACTCTTTATGGCCCTGTGGATTGACTTCCAATCCGTTTCTCTGCAGCAATCATACCACACTGTGATGAAGCTGGCCAGGACGCTCTCGATAGAGCTCCTAGAGAAGATTGACATAATGGTAGCTGGTACCCTTGCTCACTTCAGTCTTCTCAGGAAGTACACTCCTAAATGAGGAGATATTGAGTGTCCACGATAGGTCACTAGTTAAGAGGACACTTGGTGTTCTCCACTCTCTCCACTACAGAGTTGTGGATGTGTGGTGGCGGGTGGTAATTCCTGGTCCTTCTGAAGTCCATGATCAAATCCTCCATCTTGTCCACAAAGACACACAGGTTGTTATTCTCACACAATTTCACAAGATTTTCCACCTCTTCTTTAATGCGACTCATCCTTGTTACTGATAAGGCCAATTCTATTTTCGCCTGCAACCTTGATGACACTGTTGGAGCTAGATCTGGTGATGCAGTCGTGGGTCAGTAGCGTGAACTGAAGTGGACTGACCGCACCCTGAGGTGGCTCAGTGCTCAGCGTGATGATGCTCGATATTCCGCTACCGTCCTGGACAGACTGTCTTTAGGAAGTCCAGGATCCAATTATGAAGAGGGGTGTTGAGTCTCAGCAAGGACAGCTTCTCCAACAGTATCTAGGGAATGTTTGTATTAAATGCCGAGCTGAAATCAATGAACAGTGTCGTTCTCTAGGTGGGCCAGGACGGAGCCTGTGGCAAATTAAGATGCATCCAGCATCCCTGGAATGTGTGCTTTGATGTGTTCCATCACCAAATGCTCAAAGCATTTCATAATGGTGGAGGTTAGTACCAAAGGGCAGACATCATTGAGGCCTGATATTGTCAACCTCTTTGGTACCAGGATGATGGTGGCTGTCTTGAACCCAAAGGGAACGATGGACTGCTGTAGTGAGGTGTTGAAGATGTCCATGAAGACCTCCATCCTCCATCAGTCGGTCTGCACAGTCCTTCAGTTTCCAACCAAGTCCGTGGTCTGGTCCCGTGTCCTTGTGTGGGTTTAGCTTGGATAGGGTTCTCACCTCAGTTGGAGCTATGTGGAGGGCTTGTTCATCGGAGGAAAAGGAGCTTTCTTTGGCATCATCCTGTTCTTCTCATCAAACCGTGCATAGAAGGTGTTCAGTCTGTCCAGAGACATCATTGTCCTTAATAGTCTTGATCCCTTACCACATGCATCTCATGTTGCCGGTGCCACACAGCTGTCTGTGGATCTTCTCTGTATTTTCCTGCTTTCCTTTTTGGATTGGACTGGAGAATTTAGCTCTGGCTGATCTTAGTGCCATCTAATCCCCTGTCATGAAAGTAGTATCATATGCTCGAAGAACCCAGACCTCTGTATCCAACCATGGTTTCTGGTTAGCCCTGGTTGTGAAGCATTGATCTTGATGACATCCTCAATGCATTTGCTGATGTAGCCAGTCACTGATCTCATGTACTTCTCTATGTGTGCATGACTGCTACAGATGGCCACCTCCCTGAAACAGCTCTAGTCCATGGTCTCAATCAATCTTGCCGTGTGGCTATGGCCCCGTCGATTTCCCTGTAAACTGTATTAGTTTGCTTTGTCACTGGTCTGTGAGCCAGGGAGTAACGAAGGTGGGGGTGGGGTGCAGCCTTGAACACAGCAGAGATGTTAGTGTACAGCCTATCCTGGATGTTCTCTCCTCTGGTGGTGAAGTTCACATGCTGTTGAAACCGTGGTAAGACTTCTTTCAGGTTAGCGTGATTTAAGTCACCAGCAACGAACATGGTCAGGATGGGTAGTCTGGTCTTTGCAGATGGCATCAAAGCTTCTTTGTGGCTCAACGTAGACTGCGGCATTCAGCAAGACTGAGAATTTCCTGGGCAGGTAAGAAGGGTCTGCATTTCACCAGGAGATTCTCTATCTCTGTTGAGCAGAAGGTCTTCAGAGCAGAGACCTTGGTGCACCAGTTCTCGTTGATATCAGTGCACAGACCCTTCTCCTCGAGTCTTGCCAGAAGCAGCAGCATCTCTCTCTGCCCTGAAGGAGACAAGCCGACCAGCTGCATAGCTGAGTCTGGATCGGTGTCCTGGAGCCATGTTTCAGTAATCACCAGAGCACTAATGGCATCACTAGGGTTGGTGACACCCAATGTGGTAACTCATGGTGTCACCCCCACCATGGGCCTCCTCCCCCCCCACCATGGGCCTCCTCCCCCCCACCATGGGCCTCCTCCCCCCCACCATGGGCCTCCTCCCCCCCTCCATGGGCCTCCTCCCCCCCACCATGGGCCTCCACCCCCCCACCATGGGCCTCCTCCCCCCCACCATGGGCCTCCTCCCCCCCACCATGGGCCTCCTCCCCGCCACCATGGGCCTCCTCCCCGCCACCATGGGCCTCCTCCCCGCCACCATGGGCCTCCTCCCATACCAAACAGAACCCTTAAATGTTTTTTTGTACTAATGTTACTCGTACATCGCAATTCCCATTTATCACTGAATGGAATGGCAATAGTAGTGAGATAAACAACTAGCAAAATTAAACTTACACCTTTAAATTATAACATCATACGCACAGCCTAAATGTATTTACATAGTTTCATGTGGTGAAAGTAAAAATTCGGTAAGAAAACAAGTTCTCTGGACTTCTGCTAGTAACCCAATGCTGTGAAGAGGTATGGTCATGAGCACTGACTAATTTGTTTATATTTCCCTACTTCTACTCGCTTTTTATTAACCAAACTGGTTAAAGTTTATTTTTAAGACTGATAATTATTTCTAGAAGACCACTCATGCTGAAGAGAGTACCCAAGTTTAAAACCATGAAAGAAAGAGAGGAGGAGGAGGAAGAAACAGAGGTTGAACCAGACACTCCTCCGACATTTGGAATGGCTACCAAAATGATTCAAAAGCACTCAATGAATATTAACAAAGCTTTAAAAATGTGGGCCAAAGAAATTGAAAAGAAACTTGATAAAGTTTTGGACTCACTACCACAAATAGAAGAACGTCTGACTGCATTGGAAACCGACGGTATCTCAGTGAATAATAGGCTGGATAAACTTGAAGAACAAAATGAAGCTTTCATTGCTGTTAAAGTGGTGATACACCACTAGCCTACTGCAGGGGACAACCTGTGTACCTGCAGAAGAGCACTGGAGGACAAGCCCCACCCAGTCGGCTGCCAATTACCCTCCGGGATATAAGCTAGATTCGGCCCCTCAAGGTCAGTCTCAGAGCCAGCACAGCACTTTCACAACCAGCTCTGTGGAGGTTTATGTAGAATAAAGCCTGTTGAACAGACTTTATGTTTTGTGTCTGCTTTTCTGCTCGATAGCGCATCACAACAAAAAGTTAAAAGCTCAAGTATTGACATTAGAAAGATAGAGTCATCAAAATAATCTTTGTATTTTAGGTCTGAAGGTGGATGTTGAAAAGGGTAAACCACTAATAATTTTTTCAATATATGGAGTTACTTATTGAATGGTTTGGAGTTGGTGGTTAGAAATAATTTAGTACTGGAAAGAGCACACCACTCCTTACCTTTAAAGGAGGCTTTGGAACATCCTAGAGCAGTTATATTACACTTCCTTCATTATCAAAAAAAGTAGCTTATCTTGAGAACTGCTCATTCAAAACAACTTTTCGAGGTCTATGTATTAGACTTGTAGAGGATTACTGCCCAGAAGTAGTTGCTCTGTGCAAGGTCTACAAAGCGGTAATGGTGGAGCTGTTTAAAAATTAGTTCAAACCTACTTATTCCACCCAACGAAATTGAGGAATACCCATGGAGATCAGAAGATATTTCTACATTTCACTCGAAGAGGCTTGAAAATTTGTGAAATAAGAGACTGCCGTGGTATCGTCGACCTAAAGTAAACTTTTAATTCTTGAAACTGGCTGATTTCAATTAAAAAATGGAGGATGTTTATTTTCTCTCTTACTTTGGTCTTCTGAAGTATAAAGGAAATTACCATATCTGGCAAATCTTTTCAATTTATATATTTAATTAAGTATACATTAATAGCAGTAGAAAATATCTTTTGGTGCTATGAATGTTATTATTTCTGCCGATTTCTCTGGGCACATGCACCCAGTACTACTTTGCTCATTTTACTTTTGGGAGATACATTTGCTTATATTTAAAATTAGATGTGAAACCATTTGATACGAAGTTGTTCACTGGTGATAGATAGTTTGGTTCAAATGTTTTATTTTGAAAATATTTATAAATTTTAACATTGAATGTTAAATATTAAAAGTAATATTTTAAAGACTATCTGTTGCTAAATGAGTGGACATGCGCAAAGGAGGATTGGAAATTTTTTCAGACACTAGCAGGTTGTTATCAGAGTTTTGATATCTTTGTTTTGCCTTATTATAGGGAAGAAATAAAATACACTGCGTGTTTAATTGGGAGCAGTAAGAACAACAGTGGAAGCCATGGGGTTTCCATCAGATTTTTTTTTGAGCTTGTCACATTTTCTTTCAGTGACCTTCAAGAAGAGAGCTGGCAGGGAAGGATTGGTTTGTTCAAGGTACAAGGTTGTTATTAACAATTTACTTCATCTTTTGTTTTGTAGCAATGGTTCTCAGCTGCAGCCTCTGGAGTAACGATGAAACATATCCAATGCATCCATTCATTTTGTGATACACTATAAATTATTTGAATGATAGCACCTATTAAAATTATATTGTGGAACATGAAGGGGCTTAATGGACCCATAAAAAGGAGAATGGTACTTGCTCATATTAAACATTTAAAGGCAGATATTACTTTCTTTCAAGAAACACTCATTAAAAAGGCAGATAAAGATAGACTAATGTTTAAATGGGCAGGGCAATGTTGCCATTCAACTTCAGAAGTTAAATTCAGGGCTGTCTCCATTTTAATACAACAAAATGTTTCATTTCTACTCCATAATAACGTCATAGATAAAATGGGGTTCTCTATTATCCTCACTGGGACAATATATTAAAAAATTGATTCTTTTATCTAATATTTACCCTCCAAATGTAGACGAAGCAGTGTTTTTACAATTTTTATCCTATTACTGGATTTATCTAAATATTCACTAATTTTAGGTGGGGATTTTAACTGCTGTCTAAACACAGTGTTAGACCATTCTTCAAATTGAAAGGTTAATCCCTCCAAATCAGCTGTGGCAATACAATCTTTCTTATCCAATAAGAATGCTTGTTGGATTTTATGTCCTTTCTAAATTTGTGGGGGTGGGGGGCAAAATCAGACAATGTTAGGAAGATTAAGATCTTGTGGTAGATAAGATCCATTAAAAATGATTTCAAACCTACTTATTCCACCCAACAAAATTGAGGATTACCCAAGGAGATCAGAAGATATTTCTACATTTCACTCGAAGAGGCTTGAAAATTTGTGAAATAAGAGACTGCCGTGGTTTCCGTCGACTGAAAGTAAACTTTTAATACTTGAAACTGGCTGATTTCAATTAAAAAATAGAGGATGTTTATTTTCTCTCTTACTTTGGTCTTCTGAAGTATAAAGGAAATTACCATATCTGTCAAATCTTTTCAATTTATATATTTAATTAAGTATACATTAATAGCAGTAGAAAATATCTTTTGGTGCTATGAATGTTATTATTTCTGCCGATTTCTCTGGGCACATGCACCCAGTACTACTTTGCTCATTTTACTTTTGGGAGATACATTTCCTTATATTTAAAATGGACTTGTGGTCCATTTATAGCTTACTTTCATAATTGGAATGAGTAAGGTGCAGGGATACAGTAAACGGGCATGTTTTGTTGGATCTCCGGAGGCTGTTGCTCGACTTCAAGTCTGCATGAATACCTATTTCAACCTTGAATGGAGTTAGATCTTCATAATCAACCTTTTTTTCTTTTTCCTTTCCTTTTCTTTTTTACTATTCACCATATGTTTAGATTGGAATAAGAGTCCAGGTATTATTATTTCTATTTGATGATACCATTCCAAATGTATATTATATTTAATTTATATGGACTTGTATGTTTGTATGATAAAACTCAATAAAAATAATTTTAAAATAAAACAAGTTTTCTTCAGGGTCTCCAGTTTCCTCCCACCATTCAAGTTAATGGGTGTAAATTGAGTGGCACGGACTCGTGGACCGAAATGGCCTGTTACCATGCTGTATGCCTAAATTATAAAAAAATAAATGGAAGTCAAAATAAAACATTTAAGAACTACATCAAAATTATGTTGATTTTATCATTAAACTTTATGGTTTGAGATACAATAATTACCACTTTACTAGTTACAGCATTATTAGTAATTGAGCGGAAGCCTTTTTCAATTTTTCTCCTTCTTTTCTTTTAATTGCTATTTCATTCTCAAAAAGGTTATTGATATAGGTTCACAAATACTAATTACCACAATATTGTAGCTAAAACACCAGAAAATCTAACAAAAGCAGCGACTATAAAAACACCAGCGGCAATGAAAACAGCACGTGTTTGTAGTGCGTGCAGACGAAATCATGTGATTCAAAGCACCATTGTAATTGGGTAATAATGACAGTTCTGACCAGAGCACATTAGAAGGTTCATAAAGTAAATTCGCATAGAATTTTAGCTTTGAGAGTATATGGATACATGCAAGCTGGGCTTACAAAAAATGTTTTTGTTGTTATAACCAGCTACAGAGAGATTTTTATTAAAAAATTAGCTGAAACACTGCACAAAAATTTTGTAGTCATTTTGGTGTCAACCCTGTGATGTTTCTTTTATTATAATAAAGAAACTTGGGTTCTTTTAAAACAACTCTAATTTAGTAGTTATAGAACTCATTCACGACCGTGTGGAGACATCCATCTTGAATCCAACCCAAGCTACAACCAACTCGTTTCCGACTCCCTCGTGGTCAGGAATGTCACTAGCTCTCTATTACTACAACCCCCTCTGATGGTGTCACCCGGTGCAGTCTGCACCCACCCAGTGACGCCATCTTACAGTAGACCTGCAGTTCTCTCTGGTTCAGATACAGCCTGAGGCAATCCATTTTTCTTCTCCAGCGATCTTACATTTGAGAGTGAGATTGTCAGATCACAAGTCTGAAGGGGTTAATTCTCAATCTAACGCCAATGTCAGCCTGTTTTCCTCTCTCCTGCCCTCTCCAGCAGCACTTCCAATGGCCTCCCATGCGTCTCCTTTGATCCACTCCTCGGTTTTCAGCAGTGTGTTCCCTTCTTCAGTATGTTTAAACCGTACAGAATCTTACCGATCCGATCCGCTAATTTGAAAGTCCAGTTCGCATTTTGTATTATGATGAGAGTTTCACGATCATAGATACAATGTAGTGGGTTGGGGATTTCACAGTTGTGAGAAGCCGAAGAGGCCGCTGCAACCTTGTGCGCCGCCATCTTGGAAAAAACCCAAGTCTATAGCGCTGAAGTCCATCATGAAGTCTATAGGCCTGAAGACACAGCTCTTCAAGGACATCCAAGAGCTGTTTCAGTGTGAAGAGGGCTTCTGCTTCTAACACTCCTTCAGGATGCAAGAACTGGCCTTTTCTATCCTGTAGGAGTGTTAGAACCAGAAACCTTTTTCATTATCTTCTCTTCAATCTCTCAACTAATAGATCTATGCCCCTGGTTTTTAACATCTCTAAACTCAGGGAAGAGAAGGCAGAGTGCAGGGCCCATTTGAGAGTAAAACGTGGCACACTTAGTGGATTAATTCTTACAATGAAAACACTAAACTCAAAGCACCAAAATAAAAATAGGTCACTGATAAAATCTTTTTAGTAAAGAAAATTTGAGGTATATTGGAAAAATCTTGGTGTTCAATGAGACCCCCTTGCATTTTAATTATTCATTTCCATTCTTTACTTTCTTTGTTCATCACTTCTTTGCAAATGCCTCTGTACTGCTTGGATAGAAAACAGGTTGCTCTACTACCTTTGTTTCTTCCCAAGTACTACATTTGTTCGTCAGGTTCAAATCCTGTTCTCTTCTAACTTAAATAGAAACAGAATACAGAAATCACTCTCATTCACATGGCATTGAGAGATGCCATCTCCTTGGCCCTGCACTCAGCCCTGGAACACCCAGACAACACAGCAGGTCTTGCTGCATAATTATGAGGTAAAGATATATAGCCACGATTTTGGGCCTGAGCCCTTCTTCGAGATGTGTGCAAAAAGCAGACAGGCCCCTGAATAAAAAGGCTGGAGGAGGAGGAAGAAAGGGCAAGGGGAGGAGGAGCTCAGGCCAACAGGCAACTCTTCCTCTGGTATATCGACAACTAAATTGGGGTTGCCTCATGCACCCCCGAGGAGCTGGTCAGCCTCATCCACTTCGCATCCAACTTCCACCCCAAGCAACAGCCACAGAGTTGGATTTATTGGCTTGAAGAGATCGAAATTTGGAATATCATAGCTTATGCTTTTGGAAGATAATACTTTGAAATTAGGATATATTAGAATAAGGAATGTGTCATCTATAACCTGGATTACACTTCCTCGCACACTACAAGGATTCTATCTCCTTCTCTCAATTTCTCCATCTCTTCCGCATCTGTTCCCAAGATGAGGTCTTTCAGTCCAGAGCTTCTGAAATGTCTGTCTTCTTCCACAAACGCAGCTTCCCCTCCACCACTGTCATCTTGGCCCTCACCTGCATCTCCTCCATTTCCCACTCATCTGCCCTGGCCCCCTCTTCCCTTAGATGCAACAAACATAGAATCCCCCTCATCCAACACATCATCTGCCAGAATTTCCAGCACTTACTACAGGATCCCACCACCAGACATATTTTTCCCTTTCCTCCCCCTTGCCCTTCCGCAGGGCCCATTCGCTCCATGATTCCCTTGCGCCCTCCCCACCCATCGCCCTCCTCCCAGCACCTTCCCTTAAGCCCACAGGAGGTGCAACACGTACACCCACACCTCCTCCCTCACCATCGTCTGGGGCCCCTAACAGGCCTTTCATGTGAAGCAACAATTCACCTGTATATCCAGAGGACTCATTTACTGGATCTGGTGCTCCCTTTGTGGCATTCTCTACATTGGAGAGTCCGGTCGCAGACCAGGAGATCGCTTCACTCAGCACCTCCTCTCTGTTCACAACCACAGCGACCTCCCAGTGGCCAACCATTTCAAATCTGGGTTACACTCTTGCGCTCTCATGTCTGTTCATGGCTGTCCCACCTTGATCACCGCAGACTGGAAGAACAACCCCTTATTTTCTGTCTGGGTACCCTCCAGCCATATTGGCATGAACATTGACTTTACTGCTTTCCATTAACCTGCTCGCCTTTTCTTCTCCCTCCCCCTTTCCTGTACTTCCAGTTCTTTCACCCATCCAGCCCAGCCATCCCCCTCCCTCTTATTGCTGCTGTCCTATCCTTCCTTTCTCCACTTATCATCTCCTGCCTTGCCATTCCCCCTCCTACCTTTTTGTTTGGATGCTTGTCGGCATTTTCTCATACTTTGATGAAGGCTCAACCCCAATCAGTGAAGATTGGTAAGAACATCTCGTCCACAATCTCCATTAGTACTGGAGCACCACAGGGCTGTGTTCTTAGTTCCCTGCTCTTCTCAGTTTAGGCCTATGACTCTGTGGCTCCATATGACAATAACACCATCTACAAATTTGTTAATAATACCACAGTAATGGGTTGTATAAAGGAAGGGGATGAGCCAGCATACAGGATGGAGACTTAAAAACTTGGCTGAATGGTGCAACAACAACCTTGCACTTAATGTCACCAAAACTAAGAAGCTGATTGTTAACTTCATAAAAGGAAAGCCAGAGATTTACAATCCAGTGATCATTTGGGGATCAGAAGTGGAGAGGGTAACCAAATTTAAATTCTTGGGAGTCACTATCTCAGAGGATCTTTCCTGGACCCAACACATCAATGGCATCATAAAGAAAGCACATCAGCACCTCAACTTCCTCAAGAATTTGCGGAGATTTGGTATGACATCAGAAACCCTGGCAAATTTCTAGAGTTGTGGTAGAAAATGTTCTGATTGGCTGCATCACAGTTTGGTATGGAAACATCAATACTCCTGAGCAAAAAGCCCTCCAAAAAGTAGTGGACTCAGCCCAGGATATCACAGGCAAACCCTCCCCACCATCAAGAACATCTACAGGGATCACTGCAGTTGGAGAGCAGCAGCAATCATCAAAGACCCACACGCTCTGTTCTCACTGCTATCATCATGAAGGAGGTATAGGTGCCACATGACTCATACCACCAGATTCAGGGACAGCTGCTACCCCTCCAGCGACAAACTTAATCAGAGACTCATTTAAAGACTCTTACCTGTGCACTTTATTGATTTTCTTTTTGTCATCTCTATATTGCACAGTCAGGTTGTTTACAGTTCTTGTTTGTTTGCATGTTTTGCACTGTGTACAGCTTATTTTTTGCACTACCAATTTGTGATAATTCTGCCGTGCCCACAGGATGAAGGTATCTCAAGGTTGTATGCGATGAATGTACACTGACAATAAATCTGAAAGTGAAGCTTAAATGAAAGGATTTTATTGAATGTGGGGGCAGTTGTGAGGGGCCCAAATGATCTCCTATATCTGTTTCTTATACTCTTCTATTTAGGAGGAATTTGCTTCATCTCAACTGGAGTTGTGCTGGCCTCCACTTTCAACTATCACTTAGGGCCTCTTTGTTAGAAAACACAGCTTTGTGTACGTCAGACTAAGGAAAAGAAAATCACATTTGCTAATGCAGTTCCAATCATCAAAATGAGAACCAACATTTTGTGTTTGGTTTCACACAGCAAGAATGACAATATTGGGTATTCAGTGTGTTAATTGGCCACTGTAAATTGCCCTCTGCTTGCAAGTGAGTGGATGAACAATGGAAATGTGGGGAAAGTAAAGCTGGATGAGTGTAAATGAGTGTTTGCTGGTCACTACAAACCTAGTGAGCAGGAGGGGCTGCTTTCATATCACACAATGATGCTAATGTTAGCAATATTGCCAATCCCATGGGGATTATTCGATTGAAGGCTCACTCCCTGGGGAAGAAGTAAAACACACCACAAAGCTAAACAGCGTCAATTTCATCAGTCATATCAGTTGCAATCCAGCAACTGAGTAATTAAATAAGAATCTTGGCAAAGCTTACAGGATATAGATTTCACTTCCTGGCATGTTGTACACCATTTTCATATTGTGATCAACATTGTAATGCCATACAGACTTGCAGACTTCTGCAGGCTGATGTCCATCTGATGCTCTGCTTGCCATTAACTATCATTTTAATGCACAACAGGTGGGAAACTGCTTCAGGATGCCTCAGCACTCTAACTTGACTTCTGCTCTCTATCAATTTCCTGACAGAATCCACATTTTGTACAACCATGACTTTCATCAGAAATCAAATATTGCAGTCTCGCCTCTGGTAACTTGATGCACAATTTGATATTAAATTTGTTAAGTTTTAAGCAGCTCAAACAATCTTAATCAGATTATTTAAATACATATTACATTCAATTGACATATGTGCAATAATAATTTAAATACAACAATAAATACATTTTAATAGAAAGTTTCAACAAACTAAGCAAGAATTTTTTAAAAACCTTAGAATGCACATGGAATAATTACTTCATATTGATAAGTAATGTAAGAGATTTAGGTTATGAAATTACAGAGAATTAAACATCGAACATAGCATAAGTGCCAATTATACCAAACCTTTACAGAAGCTGAATTTATCTGCAAAAGATGTCATTTTCTTTTAATAAAAAGTGCAATTATATTTAACCTGATAAATGTGTGAGAGGGAGTCATTTCCAGAGATGTCTCATGAATATATACACAGAAACACAAAGGAAATCCAAAAAATTAATTACCCAAACAATAAATCAGAGAATATGCTTTTACCAGCCTTCGATGACCTTCCAGTTACAGATTCTTTCTTTCTGTTCTTTGCTTGTTTCTCTTCTATTCCCTCCCATTCTTCAATTTTTCACTCTTTCAATGGAACTGTTGATTGGCAAAAAGTTAATAGAAATAGGTCATCAATAGCAAAAGACCTTCCCAGGAAAAATATGGCCTTCAATATCCACCTTTATCAACCCATTTAGGATTCCTCACTTCCCAATATAACTTCGTATTGTTCCATCACAACTCCAACCACTGAGATGACATTTAAAGTTTATTGTCCAGTGCATAAGCACAAAAAGCTTTGAAATTCTTGCTTGCTGCAGCGCAACTACTCGTGTACTAAAACACAAGAACAAACAAGCATAAGCTAAATCAACACACAAGAAAAGGATTGATAAATATCCATGGGTGCATTTAGAGTTAAAAAAAAAGTGAGTTTCAATGGTGCAGGCAGATCTTTGGTGGTCCCAGAAATGATTATGCTTTGGATAGTATGAGGATGTTCAAGATCCCAAGGCTGTTGGAAAGTAAAACTGTTCTTAAACCTAGACGTGCCTGAAAGTAGCAGTGAAAATACATTGTGACTAACATGTTGGGGATTTGTGATACTGTTGGTCCCTTTCTTTCACACCCATCCCCTTTTCTCTCTTACCCAGCATTCATAACACCTCTCTTGGCAGGAATCAAATTTCAGTTGGAAACTCCTCACCAGCTTGTTCTCTGTGCCTTGTTGAATACCTTTTGGAAGTGTCAAATGATTGGCATTGATTACTTTAAATAGGCGAGGAGAAAAATTGCCATTAAAGTGTAATTGGCACCTTATCTTACAGAGTAAACTTTAATGAAGATTGTAACCTTTCTTTCCCTTTCATTGCCCACTTCCTCCACATCATTATTTATTTCTCTGTCGGTTTCCTTTCCTCCCATACAATTTTCCTTGTTGCAATCAAAATCATTCCTTTGGCCCACCAGCTTCACGATGACTATCAAGCACTCATTCTTATATTATTTTTAGCCTAACCCATTTCATTCTCCCACAGTCCTTTCAGTTCCTCCCTAGATTCTACCACTCCACTGCACAGTAGGTCGATTTACAATGGTCAATTAACTTACCACACCAGATTTATTCGAATTGTACTAAACCCTATCACACTAGTTGATCAGAATATTGTGCGTGACTGTGACTCTGTGGCATTACAGTTTAATAAAAACTCCAGATGGTTGCGAACTTGGCCCACACAAGACTTCAAAATCGATCACTTCTACATGAAGAGGTGTCTTAAAAAAACGGCCTCTATCCTCAAAGACTCCCACCACCCAGGCCATGCCCTCTTCACACTGCTACCATTGGGGAGAAGGTATAGGAGTCTAAATATGAGCACTCAGTGGCACAAGGACAGCTTCTTCCCCACTGCCATCAGATTCCTGAATGAACCACAGGCATTTCCTCACTTAGTCCTTTATCTTTCATTATTTTTCTTTTTTTTGAAGTGTGGTTTATGGAAATATTTGGACTGTGATGCTGCTACAAAACAACAAATTTCATAACATGTTATAACACTAGAAATAGGAGCAGGAGTAGCCATCCGGCCTGTCTTTTCCTTATGTCCCCGAATTCATTGTTCATGACAATAAAATTCTGATTCTACTGTTGTCTTACCCTATCCCTCATTGCAAATTTACAGGTTACAAAATTTCCATATATAGCTCAAAATTTGTCATTTTTCCCAATTTTGCATACATGCATCACCTCTGGAATTTATTTTTACATTACTGAAGCTTTCAAAATTTTCCTGACTGTTTCAACTTTATTTAAGGAACATGATGGGCAGAGTGTACTAGAATTGAATGTATCCCATCTGAAGGAATTCTCTGAATGTACCAATGCATTTTGAGAAATTGGATGCTCGTTGCAAGATACAGACACGGAGACCTGGGCAAAAATATCAATTTGTAGCCAGCTGCTACAAGCTATGGTTCTGTGGAGCCTACATCACAGGAGGACATAGCTGTATGCAGGTTATCTCAGAAAGAACACGCTGTTTCCAGAAAGAACGACACGAACCCCCATCGAGTGTAGTTAACACTGAGCTTTATTGGGCTCGCAGTCCTGCTTTTACTCTCAAGATGAGGGGGCATCGTCAAAAGCCCCTCAGCATTGATTGGTGCATTTGTGATCCGCTATCCTTGAAAGGCCAGTTAGGCTCCTTTAGTTGTGGCTAACTGGAGGGCAGCGCTGCGGGCCTCGTACTGCCTGCTGGATCGTCGCATTTGTCCTTCATTTCGTGAGGCACCCCGAGGGGTCTGCGAAGGGCCGCCCCATATTACCATTTGTGCAAGGATAATTTAAATATATAAATAAGGAAATTTCACGCAAGGAGCTGTTCAATTTAAACCTTGAATGAAAGTTTTAAAATAAATAGAAGGAGTCTAGGTATTCCATCTGGGCATCCTCCAACTGGATGGCATTAATATCCTTCTCTTAGCACCCCCTTCCCCATCTATCCCTATTCCTCTCGCTGTCTCCTTTCCTTTAGCTCTGCCTTCACAAAGCAACCCCGTCCCCCAATCAATTCTCACCTTTCCCCTCCTGTCCTCCAATCCATGTCTAATTATCACTTTTTTTCTGTTGGCCTGTGCTTTCTCCTGCCCTTTCCCTCTCCCCAGGCTTAATGTTCAGGCACCTGCCTGCTTTTTGCTTACACCTCGAAGAAGACCTCATCAGTCCTGAAACGTTAGTTTTATAACTTTACCTGTCTGAAAAATTGAGGCACTGCCGGAACCACTGTAATGGCAGTGCTGCCGCAGACCTGCGGGGAGCGAGGAGCAGAGATACAGAGCTCCTGTGGGGTCCAACCACCCAGTCAACTGCCGTCAGCTCCGCATCAGCTTTGAACGACCTGTTAAAGGAACAGTAGTTTTATTTAAAATCCCGCGACCACGGGGATCTGCGCCCAAAATGGCGGTGCCCATGATTAGCAGCAGCCACGAGGGGTTGCAGACTCCAGGAGAGTGGAGGACTGGCCCAGGGCACCATAAAACGGGGAGATGATTCCCCCATCTGAAAAGAAGCAGAGGAGACGACCCAAGGGATGGTGACCACAGCAGCGAACCAGTGAGAGGGCTCTGCGCCCGAAAGACCCACGCATGCAGCGGACTGCTGGCGACCTGAGGCGAGGAACCCACGGAGACTGGGGGCTGCTGTCGGGAAACTTACCCCAGGCTGCGGACTGCTGGAGACTGGCTGGTAACTGACTAAAGGGGTACCAGGTATTGGACCTGGGATGTGAGGGGTTGTCGAAGGCACTGAGGGTTCCTGACCGTGTTGGAGGTTCTGATCTGGAGCTTGGGTTGCCAATGGTTTGGACTGGACTTTGTGTGGATGCAGAGGCACTGGAGGCAAATTTCCAGGTACCCGGTGACTCTCCTTTGCTTCTCTTTCTCTGACTGTAAGAGGCACTTAGGCAATTTCTGCCAATGGTGAATCTGTCTGCCTTACAACAGGCAACCGCAATTTCATGTAACATGACACTGTTTTATTACAATGACAATAAATTGAATCATGAATCTGGATGAGGCAAGACCCAAGACTCACCAGCATTTCTATGCTTTTACTATAATCACAGCATTTGCAGACTTGAGTTTCACTCTGGTTCCATTGGTAACTGGAATTTAGTTTGAAATCCACAATTTTGTTCATTTGTTTATATTTGTGTTTTCATTTGCATTTCAACATGAGAAAATAGTGACTGAACATCGGAGTTACTGGAGTCTCATGGGCAAATTGCAGTGAATTGCAAATATTAAATGCTATCTTGAAATTACATAGCACCACCATCAGGTAGAAGTTTTTGATTAAATGCATTAATCATATACTAGATTTAAAGCACCCTTTTTTGGTCCTGCAGAGTTATGATCAAGTGCAATAATCTGATCAAACGATGGAACAAGAGTTTAGTTTCACAAGAACAAAACCAATTAGGGAAACTGTCAGTGTATGGGAGGAAGGTAACCAAACTAATAAAGCTACCATGTTCGCTCACTCATTGCATCCTTTTATAAATTGACCTCATTAGTAACCATATTGGGTGACAAATTATCGAGACTATTGAATATTATTTTAATTAATACCTTAACAATTTAAATTTTTATTTCAAAATAAAGCAAAAAAGCAGGTCAGCACAAATCATTTTTGGAGTAAAGTAACTTTTGAACCTTCAATAAAATCAAACATTACGTAGTTTTGGAGCCATTAAAAATACACGCCTTTTATGGACAAATAAGCAATATTTCTTCAAATTTAAATTGTTAAATTTAGATATACAGCACTGTAACAGGCCAATTCGTCCCTACGAGTCCGTGCTGCCCAATTTACACCTTATAAACCTACAGCCAGATACTTTTTTTGAAGGGTGGGAGAAAACCCAAGTAGACACGGGGAAAACGTACAAACTCCTTACAGACAGTGCGAGATTTGAACCCAGGTCTGGTCCCAATCATTTGGTGCTCTCGAGGCATTGCACTAACTGCTACGCCAACCAAATAATAAAACTACACTATATTACAGGATTTAAGCATTTTGATTTTATTTGATAGAAAACACTGGAAATAGTTGCAGTTAAACATTGAAATAAATGCAAGAATTATTACTTATTGCCAACTTTGTGATATTTAGATCTGAAGACAATAAAATATTTAACCAAATGTCTGACTTGCTTTGTGAGATCTTGTTGCAGGTATGGGTTTCAGGTCACTTGCAATGCAGCTTAGGCCAAACAAACCAACTCTGACTACACCTCTCACGGTCTCAGATAAGTTGCCAACATATTAAAGAACCCATCCCACTGCAGTTATTCTCTCTTCTTCACACATTCAGGCAGATGAAAATGTGTTTGATCCTACAGATTGAAGGAGTTTGTTTTCTGATGGGCCAGATGTCCTTCTCCGTCTCCTATTTTTTGTCTTTTTTTAAATGTTCTTATAACTCAGATCCAAACAGGCCACAGCCCTTCGAGTATATATCTAGACATTGTTTCAATCCAAAGACCAATTCAATATATTTACCACCTTTTAAGCAGTAAATTCCATATCCCGACATCCCTGCATTTAAAGATACTTTCCCTTATCTCTTCTTTTATTCTTCTCCCATTTATTTCAATCTCTGCCTCTACTTTCTGACACCTCAAAGGGAGATAGACCTTGCATTTTCTCTATCCACACAGTCAAATGAATCTTCCCTCATCCTCCTCTGTTGCAAAGAAAACCTTAATCCTTACAGTTTACCTGCCCTGTTACCTGTTGTTTTGAGGAAAACATTTTATAAATACAATCTTGGGTCACTCACCTTTAAATAGCACTTAAACTGACTTTACAGGGTGCATCAAATCAATGTACAGTTCTCCCCCCCTCCCCCCCCACCCCACAGGCTTCATGCAAGGGAAGTTCATTGCCCGTGAAACCACTCCATCACTGTTATAGAGTAGTACGGTACAGAAAGAGGTCCTTTGGCCCAACTAATCTATGCCAACCAGTCATCTATCTGAGCTCATCCCATTTGCTAGTGTTTGGGCCATATCCCTCAAAACCTTCTCTACTCGCATACCCATCCCACTGTCTTTTAAATGTTGTAAATCCCACCTCAACTCTTCCACTGGTATTTCGTTCAAGATATGCACCACCCTCGCTGTAGAAAAAGTTGTTTTTAAGGTCCCCTTTTAATGTTTCTGGGCTCTAATCAGCTTGTCAATTAAATTTCAAGTCGATTTTAAAAAAAATTAAGCTAGTAATTTGCATTAACTTTAACTGATCAAACCAAATTACTCAATTGGCATCTAAATGTCTTAAACTCCAGTCCATTCAACTTAAATCAGATGAGAGGAGTGGGGCAGTGAAGGAGTGGAGACTTGGGACTTTGGCTCGAGGGACTTCGGTAAGGAGCTCCCTGTGTGGTAAGGTGTCCTTTTTGGTTAGTCTTTTAGTATTATTTGTTTAGTTTTTCTTTTAAATAACATATATATATATGTATATATATATATATATATATATATATATATTAAGAAAGGAGGTAATGGAGTCAGCTGGAGTAGTCAAATGCTCCAATTGTGGGATGTGGGAAGTCAGAGACACCACAGCTGTTCCTGACGATTACACCTGCAAAAGGTGCATCCAGTTGCAACTCATGAGCGACCGTGTTAGGGAGCTTGAGTTGCAATTGGATGAACTGAGGATCATAAGGGAAGCAGAGGCAGTGATAGAGAGGAGTTACAGGGAGACAGTCACCCCTAGAATGCAGGAGTCAGGGAATTGGGTGACTGTAAGGAAAGGAGGGAGAGTGCCAGTGCAGAGTACCCCTGTGGAAGTGCCCCTCAGCAACATGTATTCGGCATTGGATACTGCTGGGGGGAACAGCCTATCAGGGATGAGTCGTGGGGGGTCAGGTCTCTGGCACAGGGGTTGCCCCTGAGGCTCAGAAGGGAAGGAGGGATAAAAACAGGGTAATTTTGGTTGGGGACTCACTTGTCAGAGGGACAGATAGGAGGTTTGTTGGACGAGATTGGGGATCCAAGTTGGTCTGTTGCCTCCCTGGTGCTAGGGTCAGGTATGTCTCTGATTGAGTTCACAGAATTCTGCAAGGAGAAGGTGAGCAGCCAGAAGTCATGGTCCATGTGGGGACCAATGACTTAGTTAGAAGTGGGGATGAGGTCCTGAAACAGGAATACATAGAATTAGCCAGGAAGTTAAAAAACAGGACCTCTAAGGTAGTAATCTCTGGATTGCTGCCGGTGCCACGCGCCAGAGAGGGTAGTAATAGGAGGATGTGGAGGATGAATGTGTGGCTAAAGAGATGGTGCAGGGGGCAGGGGATAAGATTTTTGGATCATTGGGATCTCTTCTGGGGAAAGTCGGACCTGTACAAAAGGGACAGGCTCCACTTGAACTGGAGGGGGACCAATATCCTGGCAAGCAGATTTGCTAGAGCTGTGGGGGAGGGTTTAAACTAGTTTGGCTGGGGGGTGGGGAGCAGAGTTTGCGAACAGTGTCTAGGGTGCATGGCCACCTAGTTAAGAATGATAAAGATAACAAAGGAAGGATGGAGGTTAAGGTAAAAGGTAGAATAGGGAATATATGTGAGGGTCATTCTCTGAAATGCATGTACTTTAATGCAAGAAGCATAGTGAACAAGGTAGATGAGCTCAGAGCATGGATTGGCACTAGGAATCATGATGTTGTGGCAATTAGTGAGACCTGATTACAGGAGGGACAGGACTGGCAACTAAATATTCCAGAATACAAATGTTTTAGATGTGATAGAACAGGGGGTAAAAAAGTGGGAGGAGTTGCTCTGCTTGTTAAGAAGGACATTACTGCTGTGAGGTGGCAGGATGGTTTGGAGGGATCGTCCAGTGATGCTGTTTGGGTGGAATTGAGCGGTGGAGGAGGCATGAGGGCACTAATAGGAGTGTATTGTAGACCACCAAATGGGCCAAGAAAATTGGAAGAACAAATTTGTAAGGAGATAGCATATATGTGTAATAAACATAAGGTAGTGATCATGGGAGATTTTAACTTCCCTCACATTGATTGGGATACCCATACAGTAAGAGGGCTGGATGGGCTAGAGTTTGTCAAATGTGTACAAGATAGTTTTCTTAATCAATACGTAGAGGAACTGACTCGGGATGGTGTAATACTGGATCTCCTGTTAGGGAACGAGATAGGTCAGGTGTCTGAGGTTAATGTTGGAAAACAAATTGGGTCTAGTGATCATAACTCTATTAAATAGTTTTAGGGAAGAGCAAAGAAGGGCCCAAAGTTAAGGTTCTGGATTGGAGAAAAGCAAATTTCGAAGGAATAAGAATGGATTTGGGGAGTATTGAGTGGGACATGATTTTTTCAGGAAAGGATGTAAATGAAAAATGGAGAATATTCAAAGAAGAAATTTTGAGAGTAAAGTAGATATGTCCCAGTGAGGATCAAAGGAAAGGCTGGAAGTCATAGGGAGCCTTGGTTTTCGAGGAATATTAGAAATTTGGTTAGAAGAAAGAGGGAGGTGATCAAGAGGTATAAACAGCAGGGTGATGAGAAATTGAAAGAGGACTACAAGGAGTGTAGAAAAAAATCTTAAGAAAGAAATTAGAAAGGCCAAAAAGAGGCACGAAGAGGCTTTGGCAGGCAGAGTAAGAATAAATCCAAAAGGTTTCTATAGGTACATTAAAAGTAAAAGATTAGTGAGGGATAGAATTGGACCCCTTGTAGATAGGGAGGGTAGGCTATGTGAAAAGTCAGAGGAGATGAGGGAAATTTTAAATGATTTATTTTCCTCGGTATTCACTAGGGAAAAAATATTGTACCAGTTGAAGTAAAGAAAAATAGTGGGGAGGTCATGAATCATATAAGGATAACCGAGGAGGTAGTGATGGCAGTGTTAAAAAAGATAAAGGTGGACAAATCTCCGGGTCCAGACAAAGTATTCCCAAGGACACTCAGGGAGACTAGTGTACAGATAATGGGGCCATTAACAGAGATATTTAGGATGTCACTGGTCACAGGGTTAGTGCCAGAGGATTGGAGGGTGGCTCATGTTGTTCCACTGTTTAAGAAAGGGTCCAAATGTAAGCCTGGAAATTATAGACCTGTGAGTCTGATGTCTGTGGTGGGTAAGTTGATGGAAAGTGTTCTGAGGGATGGCATTTACAAATATTTGGAAGAACAGGGATTGATAGGTAGTAGTCAGCATGTTTTTTTCAGGGGTAGATCATGCTTAACAAACCTTATAGTTTTTCGAGGGGGTTACAAAAAAGAATGATGAAGGGAAGGCTGTGGATGTTGTCTATTTAGACTTTAGTAAAGCTTTTGACAAAGTTCCCCACAGGAAGTTAGGAAAAAAGGTGGAGGCATTAGGTATAAATAAGGAGGTAGTGAAATGGATTCAGCAATGGTTGGATGGGAGGTGTCAGGGAGTACTAGTAGAAAATTGTTTGTCAAATTGGAGGCCGATGACTAGTGGAGTTCCTCAGGGATCGGTCCTGGGTCCACTATTGTTTGTTATATTATATTAACGATCTGGAAGAAGGGGTGGTGAATTGGATAAGTAAGTTTGCAGATGATACAAAGATTGGTGGTATTGTGGACAGTGAGGAAGATTACCGTAGCTTAAAAAGAGATATAGGAAAGCTAGAGGAGTGGGCTGAGAAATGGCTGATGGAATTTAATACGGATAAGTGTGAAGTGTTGCATTTTGGAAAGGCAAATCTAAATAGGTCATATACATTGAATGGTAGACAATTGAGGAGTGCAGAGCAACAAAGGGATTTAGGAGTTATGGTAAATAGTACCCTCAAAGTTGATACTCAGGTAGTTAAGAGTGGTGAAGAAGGCATTTGGAATGTTGGCCGCCATAAATCGGAGTATTGAATTCAAGAGTTGGGATGTTATGATGAAATTGTACAAAGCATTGGTGAGGCCAAGTTTGGAATACTGTGTGCAGTTTTGATCACCAAATTATAGGAAGGATATAAACAAAATAGAGAGAGTGCAGAGAAGGTTCACGAGAATGTTGACAGGATGTCAGGGTTTGAGTTACCGAGAAAGGTTGAGCAACCTGGGGCTTTTTGCTCTGGAGCGTAGAAGAGTGAGGGGGGATTTGATGGAGGTGTTCAAGATTTAAAAAGGGACAGAGAGAGTCAACGTGGATAGGCTTTTTCAATTAAGAGTGGGGGATATTCAAACCAGAGGCCGTGGTTTGAGATTGAAGGGGGAAAATTATAAGGGGAACATGAGGTGAAATTTCTTCACGCAAAGGGCGGTTGGGATGTGGAATATGCTTCCGGCAGAGGTGGCTGAAGCAGGGACTTTATTTACATTTAAGGAAAGACTGGAAAATTACATGGAGGGGAGAGGATTGGAGGGGTATGGACCAGATGCTGGTCAGTGCGACTAGGAGGGTGGGGATTTGTTCCGGCATGGACTAGTAGGGCCAAACTGGCCTGTTCTGTGCTGTATATGGTTATATGGTTAAAATGCCCTTTCCCCAAAAAAATTAAAACCTCAATGGAATTTAAGATTTGAATACAGCCAATGTCAGACTTTGCAATTTAATGAATTAACTTCTAGTTGCTCTGTGAAAATCAAATGAAAAAAAATTATTTTTTTTTTTAATCACTTCTTATAGTTGGAACCTCCTTGGAAATTGAAGAAAAATTCCAAAATATTTGTCCACATTCAGCCCACAACAGGGCAACTGCATGTCAGTTTAGAAAAACAAAACCTGTTTGTAAGCAGAAGATACTGAATTGAATTATTGTCACATGTACCTAGATTCAGGGCAAAGCTTTGTTTTGCATGCTATTCAGGCAAGTCAACCCATACTTAAGTACAACAGGTGGTGCAATTATCAAACAAAAATGCAAGGTACCAAAACATCAATTAAGATGCTTTCAGGTTTCACTCTGTACAATAAATATCTACCTTAGTTATTTATTCAGAATTGTTCCATTTTAGATCTGAGACAAAAACTCTTGATTTATTTTGGAATAAGTAAAGCAAGAAATCCAGGATAAGTCTGTTTTTGAAGAATTGAAAGTGAGTGTACAAACCTTTTTATTTTGCCAAGTGTGAGAATGAAGGTTCTGAAGTGATCTCTTCAAATAAAATATAGCACACTTACATCTGAGAGAACATGTATCCGTGAAACTGTGCCACAATTCATAATCAAAATCCATGGATCTCTGGTCCCATGATCAGTCAAATTTGGAGTGCCCTCGACCAGGTACTGCGACTAACCCGTCTATAGAGTATGCTAGTAAAGTCTGATGGAAAAAAAACCCAATGAAAAAGACTTCAAATGCACAGAATCACTTTTGTCAATATGAAAATTTACATCAAATACTTTAAAAAAAAATCTGTGAATACTACTTAATTAAACATTGGAAAGGTGAGCTCTAATCTATTATTTCATTGGAAGGAAATAAATTCACAAGATTCCACTTACACTTTCAAAGACTTTTATTTTTAGGTTTTACTTTAATATTCAAATACAGAGTGTGGGCGAATGTATGCAGTTCAAATGTTATTTTTTTTAAATTTACTTTGACAGCCTCATTTTATATCCATAAAAGGTAAAGCACCTATTACAAGGCTGAATGTCGGTACATAGCTAAGAGTCTTAGTGAAGGCTGGTTCAATTGTGTAACATTCTTCTGCCAGCTTAGAGCTTTCTTTTGGCAATGAACAAGTCTTTTCCTTTTTGGTATATTTGATATATGCAAAGATGCTAATATTTAATCACTTATGAATGTTGATGCTAAATAAAATGATGCAAGTCTGCACAATATAACTTGTGAAAAAATTCAAACTATTTCATGACCATAAAATCCAAATATTTTCTTTTTATTATATTCCATAGTGCATACTTCCAATCAATTTAGCACAATACTAAATAAGCAAGACAATATTTTGTAAACATAATTGAGATTATTGCACCCATCGACTGATTAGTCACCACAGATTGATTCACTTTTGCTTGGTAATTGGAGCAGCAAGTTGTACTACTGCCTCACGAGTCTCAAACTGTGCAAATGACTGGAACAGGTCTGTGTCAGTCTCAACACGGTGACCATGTGCTTAGCAAATAATGTCTGTAGAGTTTGGGCCTCAATGGTTATGCAAGGTTCATTTAGAGCACTAGTGTGAAAGACTGTCCAATCTGGCTTTAACAGAGTGAACATGATCTCAGTATTGCAGTTTGTTACGAGATCTCAGTATTGCAGTTCATGCATGCACAAATGTGGAATTGTTCTTTATCTTTGATTTTGAAATGTACATTTTTAAGAAAATAGTTTAGAAAATTTAAATATTTGATCATCGTGATGGGAAGGTCAGCATTTAGCAGCCTCCTAATTTTTGAATATACAGGCTGTTGAATGAACACACAAGCAAAGACACCTTGACTTAAAATGTTCCTATTTACACTTCATTTGCAAGGTCACTTAGGCCCAAAGCAAAATTTGAGCAGCTATGGGTCAGAATGACCAGATGTTGCTGAACAGATGTCATCCAGTGACAAAACATTTAGAATTGATCCAGTGAACAGCTCCTGAGCAAAATAAAGTGATGGCAGTAAATTAGTGTAATTCAAGGTACAACTCTCATTTGTTACTGCATATGGCCCAGGATTGGTCACCCAAAGTAGTTCCTTTTACAGCTATCCTAAACCTATTTGCACATTTTAGTGAAATTGCTCCCATCCATTCTAAATTCGTTGGTAACAGTTTAGCTTCAGTCTGAGAGAATACAATTTCAAATATTTCTGAATGTTGGTAATAAAAAATAAATGTAAACACAATTGTTCATTTAAAAAGTGATTTCGATGATCATATTTACATAATCATCAGATTGAGTTCAACAGTTTAAATAAATGAAAGGAAGTTAATTAGATGCTTATTAAAGTACAGGCTCATGACATCACATTTCCATGCAAATGATGAGGGGTGGGGTATTCATAGATACCAAGTCTGCACTCAAAGCATTTAAGAAAGATCAATTTAATTCAGTAATCACCGTAATCATTTTTTTTTGGTCAGAAATGGATGAAATTATTCAACTACATTAAGATTGGCAAAACCCATCCTGTGGCTCAAATGACTGTGAGAGAGTGGTGAATGAGAAGAATACCATTGTAATTCCCACCCAGGGTTTGCTGAGATGAAGAATTATCATGGCATGGGGAGAGCAAGTCTCCAAATGATAGGGAAAAAATATTAAATGGAGACAGTCACTCCGAATGAAGTATTATTGACTGGATGTGCACCCAAAAAGGATTTAGTTTCTTATCTACAAATATTTCACGAGACTGCCATTTAACTTTTTCCTCCGTTAAATGCAGGAATATTTAAGTACCGATTCAAACACTGTGAGGTGGGGCATAGCAGATGTGAACCAGAGATCATGTGTTTAAGAATAATATCAACACCACTAAACAAAATTAATTTTGAACATAACATGCCAGAATAAATCTAGTGAAAGAGGAAAACAGATTCAGCATGACTGATTAAAAGCAATTTTCACTTTAATTACCATTTTTATCAAAATGAAGCTTGAGCATAATTTGCTGAGTATATGTACCATTTTTATTTTTTCCTTCCCCCAAGAGCTCATATCATCCATAATGAGCAAGTATCTTTGCCTCCTCCAATCTTTAGCCAATGTTATTCCAAAAATGTTCTGAAATTGCCCTGGATAAGCACCTTATGTCATTGCAATTATGATTTACCTTGATAAAATCCCAAGCACAAATTCATTTGCACATTTTCTCCACCATTCCATGAGTTCGGTTCTAATGTTATGTCACTATAGCATGCAATCAAGATCAAATATTGTACACATTCCTCTATGCTCCTTCTGGAGGTAAAAAAATACTTTTGTTGATCTAGTTTAAACCAGTTAATAACAAATCAACTCAAAACATACAAATTTGAATGTGCCTTCGCACCATCAGACAGATTTGGTCTTTTGGCTTTTCAGTAGGATGTGGAAATGGTGGTCATAAAACTGAATCAAGAGGCCTACACAAAGGATTCAACAAAAACTGGTTCTCAGTGATCTTCTGCAAGACTAACATGGATCAGTGGGTGAAAAACCCCCCAAAAGCAAAAAAATCTTCCAGAAACAGTTCATCTGACAAAGTATTTCAGCAAACTGATCTAAAGACAATGATTGAATTAGCATAGTAGAATATATAAATAATCAAAGACGTTTGACAATAGTTTAACTGTATAAACTTCTTTACTAGAATACTACTTTTTGAGATCCTTCCAGCATCCTGAGAACCCATTTTAAATTATTGGCACTGGTTCAATTACAAGAACTTTGAAGCCCTTTCCAAGAGTTGATACGTTTGATGCTTCTGTTGAAGGTGCATTGATTAAAGTGCCTTGGTGCTTGTGGAAGGGACAGTGTGGGAAGCTGGTTTCTGTGGGTAACGATCATAGTAGTAAACTTGAAAAAGAATAGTAATGTCAACAAAAACTTGCAGTAATCCACATATCCAGAACTGGAAAGGTGCCTGATTCAGAATGAAGTAAGCAGTCTTGAAAGTGTCACCACTCGTCCACATCAACACCATTGTGATACTTTATGGGGAGAAAAAAAAACATTATAAATTAGTTATCCTTCACTTACTAGACTTGTGTACTCAAATATATCTAAGGTAACATGATTTATATTATAGCATATACAGTACCTGCTTCATTAATAGGCCAGATAACCTACTCTTTTTATTGCTGGCAAGTTCCACAAAACCATTTACTGGCCCCTCAGCTTGACTGAACTTGACTAATTGAGTTCTGATTAATACTTTTGAAAAATTAACGTTTAGAATGAGGGTAAAAAAAAATCAGAGGGCGTCCTGGATAGTGTAGCAGTTAGAACAATGCTGATACAGTCACAGCAACCGTGGTTCAAATCCGGCACTGTCTACAAGGAGCTTGTATGTTGTCCTTGTGTCTGCGTAGGTAATCTCCGGGTGCTACGGATTCTTTCCACCCTTCAAAAGGGTTGTAGCCTAATTGGATGTCATGGGCTCATGGTCTAGAAGAGGCTGTTACAATGCAGTATGGCAAAATTTTTTTAAAAGTACAGTAATTATTTGCTGTGGTTCAATTGGTAGCAACCTTGCCGTTCTTTCCCTTCTGCAAAGAAAGCACAAAATGTTGGTGTTCCTTTACAGTAATGGGAGAGTCTTGCTCTACTAAAAGGGTCATTTTTTTTGGATGAGCTGTCAAACCAAGATATCAGATGGATAGAAATGAGCTTAAGGAAATGTCTTGAAGTGGAGCAGGAGAGTCCTTTCTGACATCCAAAGCAATCATTTAGTCAAGGTTATGAAAAGCATATAGTTGGGTCCTTGACTTGATGATTGTGGGATTCCACTGTGCATTTCCTACATTAGAATAAGTAGTTTGATGGCAGGTATATGTTTAGGGAATTGAAATGCACATCTTTTTCCCCCATGGCACATCAGGACAGAAACTATTTCACATTTGCATCATCCTGCCTCAGCCAAATCTCATCTCAGCATTATTCCCCATTCTTCCTAGAACTTTTGACTGATCACATTAAAAATAGCAACAGCTTGTATGTGGAACAATCCATGATTTTGGATTCAAACAGGAGGATGAAAAGCTCCAGATGACAAGATTAAAGTACAATCATTAAACAAAAATCAAGTTTCAAGCAGTGACTTTAAAGTAAAATGGCAAACTGAAAGACTGCAAATCCATTTAAAAGAATAGGTTTTATTCATGGCAGCATCTTTTTTAAAAATTGTGAGTTTCTCTTGGCAAGGAACAACAATTATGATGAACATTCAAATAACTTGAAAATTTAGCTTATTTTGCTCATCCCTTGTGCCAAATGTCAATCAAGTTTAAAAACAATGTTGAAGTTTTTGCTGTGAGAAATACAGCTGCAGAGATGAATGTTTCTGATCTGTCTTGATTCTCTTTGTCATGTTTTTCTAAAACAGATTTCATTTGACAAGCTGACAAATCTAGGGCTTCTGAAATTGTTCTGACTAGTAAATTAAGATATTCCTCAGATTTGCCCCTTCCATTAGTGTCCCATTATAAAATAGGCCTAGTTACTTAAATACTGTATCCTAACAAGTGATCTCCAGCACTTCCCCATAATTACTCCATTCCCTCATGACATTCTTCCTCATGCATTGTTTATAACAATTAAAGATAAACCATCTGGATTAAAGATGATCAAAGATAAACAACAATCACTTTTGAGAGCAGAACCTCAAGAAAGACTGACTGGCTGAGTTGGGTAGATTCACAGAAACCACTATCAGAATGTACAGGATGAGACAAATCCTGTGGGTCCAAACAGAGTTCATAATTGTTGATCGCACTGGAAATTGATGGGTGATCCAAAGTAATTTAGAAGAATAAAGTTTTGTTTTATAAATGATCTATAGCTTCATATGTACAGAGGATCCTGAATGATGAACAAATATCCCAGAGTAAGCTACTTTGCTGACTAATACATCAAGTTGTGAGCCACCCTTGAACCCAACAACACTGGACAACAAAGATTTTGCATCCTGAACACTTTTGGGTGTATTTTATGGATTTGGGGCTGCTTATCATGAAAATCACCTTAAAATTTTCTATCACATACCTTTTTTAGATATTACCTATTTTTGTGATTTCCTGACATATTTTAAGTCTACTTCAAGCTTACAAATCTATGAAGTACAACATGTCATTAAAAATTCAATTTCAGCATTCATACTTGGACTTCGTCCCTGCTGATCTTGGTGCAGTCAGTGTCAAAAATGGTGAAAGGTTTCACCAGGACATTGCAAAAGTGATCAGGGCAACTGGGAGCCATCAATGCAATCCGACTATTGTTGGACACTGACTGACATGAGAGGCATCAGATGCATAGTACCAGCAAAAATCAGGGGCAAAACATTTTTAGGTCAGTTGAACTAACGCAATGCGTCAGCATCATTGGGCGATTAAACAGTCTAAATTCAATAGAGGTTCATTTAAAGTTTCTCCAACTTCCTACGTGATACAGCAAATATGAAATTATCTTTGAGCTCAGCTCAAAGTTGTCTATCATGATCCCCAATTTTTTTCAGGAAGCAAACCTTTTGAAAACATGTTGTCCTTTGTAATTTTATGATGAAATGCAGCTCAAGAGGAGTACATCAATTTGACATTTGTAGGATAGGAAAACGGACCCATTACTGTATTTGCTTGCTCTATGGAGTTTGTTAATTTAGAAGTTTACACTTGTCTTTCTGGTTTAGATTCCAAGTTGCAACTACAAGAAAACAAGGATTGAAGCACATAGCCATCGTACAAAAGCAGAAGTTCATGCTTTGATCTCAAGCTCTTGCTAACTTAAATAAATAAGCAGATAAAGATATAAAATATAAATGAGGATAATTTAAGGAATTATCATCGACAATGAGAGCTCACGAGTGAAACAAAATCTACAGATGCTCTGACTACAGTAACAACAAAAATGTTGGAGGAACTCAGCACGTTTCACAGTGTACATAGGAGGACAAGATATATAAAGGCTTCAGGCCTGAGCTCTTCTTTAAGGTATGAGTAAAAAGCAGGCAAGCATCTGAATTAAAAGAGCAAGGTGTTGTTTGGGGGAGTGGGGGGGAGAAAGAGAATGGGGCAGGGAATTAAAATAGGAGGCCACTGGGACATTCTGCTATTGCGGAGGACAGAGGCAAGGTACTGAACGAAGTGATCTCCCAGTCTGTGCCCAGTCACTCTGATGTGGAGACGCCTGCCTGCTTCTTATTCATACCTTGAATAAGGACAAATTCCTGAAACGTCATTTATATATCTTTGCCTCCTATGGACGCTGTGAGACCTGCTGAGTTCCTCCAGGATTTCTGTGAATATATTCATGGAGCCTACCTAATACAAACAGTATCAAAATGTATTGTATGCAGTTCTGGTTGCCGTGCCATAGGATGTCACTAAGCTAAAAGGGTGTGAAAAGATTCACAAGAATTTCACTGGGACTGGAGGACTTGAGTTACAAGAAACTGGATAGGCTTGGAGATTTTTCACTGGACACAGGAGTCTGAAGTGCAACCTTAGAGAGATACATAAAATCATCAATGGTATAGATAAAGTGAATGGTTTGGTCTTTTTGGCATAGCAGAGGACCCTAAAACTAGAAGGCATGCATTTAAGATGAAAAAGGGAGCAATTTTTCCAAGTAAATGGAATGAGCTGCCAAAGGAAATTGTAGAGGCAGGCACAATTATAACATTTAAAAGACATTTGGATTAGGGAAGGGTTAGAAGGTATGGGCCAAATGCAAGCAAGTAGGCTAGCTAATGTAGGTCCCTTGGTCAGCATGGATGAGTTGGGCCAAAGGGTCTGGTTCCATATTGCATTGCTCTATAACTAAAATAGAATCAAAACTGATTCTAGATAAATTTTCAACCTGATTTACATTTCAGACATTTACGATTGTTGCCCTCTGGAACAGCTTCAACAGATACCAAATTTGCTCTGCAAGTGCTCAGACTATGTCATGGTAGCAATGCACATCGTTAACAAGGAGCTGAGAAGAAAGCAAGACAACTGATTCCAAAAATAATTGAAATTAAAGATTTATAATTCAGGAAAAAATACACTCAAGAAGTTACCTTAATGAAGTAGTTATTTTGTGTAGAAGAGCTGACAGGAGTTAGAAATGGGAGAAAACAGGTCAATAGAATGGGCATGGAAATGAGAAAGTACTACATTAAGAACAGACAAGCCAAGGAATTAAAGAAAATATATTTTTGGCAAAGACTGAGTCAGAATAATAAGAGTTAATACAGGAAGTACAAACTTCAAATGCTAAAAGGGCACCAGAATAATAAATGCTTAAAAGAAAAATCACATTTTTTTTTCTCATTTCTGAATTTCCATACTTCAAAAAAAAAATGATGAGCTTAGTGAGAGATCTTTTAACAAACGAAGGACTATTTTGGGGAGACCCAAGCACACTTGGTCTATCAGCAGCCTTTATCCAAAGGTAGTATGCCGCTGTATTATTAATTGCAAATTTAAGCTTGCTTCAATAGGACTATAACTCTCACTTTTGCGTTATGAAATATTCAAACCAGAGTCCAGAACCAGAACTTCCTAAGGTAAGCTGATAGTTCAATGTAGTACTGAGTTAGCAGTTCCAGCTGGGGTGTGAAATGCAGTAAGGTGTAAAATGGAGAATTCTTCTGATATCTTGACCAATATTTGCCCATTTACTTTCAACAAAGAACATCTTCATTACCATCTTTATGGCCTTGCTGAACCTCCAAACATAACCAGAAAACTCAACGGTGCAGGAATTGGCGGAAGCTTCAACCCACTATAGTTCCGCTTTAAAAAGATAATAGCCAAGCTAAACACAATAAATAGATTTGTGCTTTCCATAAAGATGTTATTAGCATTGCTCTTACCTCATGCCTTCTGTGGATTTGTTCTCATAGTTGCGATACAACTGCGGTGTGCCGAGCATGGCTTCAGTGAAGACAGCACAGAATCCAAGTGTTTCCACAAAGAGTGAAGAGTCCATAAGGAGGTAGGTTATGTATGCAGCAACAACGGTGAAAGCCAACACACACTGGACATAATCAATAAATCTGCTCCACTGCCAAAAGTATTGTAGATCAAAGTCTAAAGCAGAAACAAAATGTTAAGGAAAGTGCCATGCAAATTTCTAGAATTTTATTAGTCCTAGATTTTATCACAATGAATTAAACATGTCACATTCAACTGTTATACAAGCAAATGAACATAAAGATTTAAACTGTACAACTTGCTATATTTGTTTTCCTGTTTAATGAAATGGCATTATCTATGCAACAATGACACGTCGTCCCAATTCAATTTTTTTGTTCCTCTTTTTTAATCACAGTACATATGACACTACATTCATTATCTATATTGTCAGTCCCTATGAAAACAATTTAGTTACAAATACTGATGTCACTAACTTCTACAAAACGAGAGTTCTTAATCTGACACTGAAGATGAACTCTTATCTAGAATGTATTGTTGTACAGGGACATTAACGTCAGAACAAAATGATAAAACACTCCAGAGAAGCAAACTGGGAATTATTTGTACCAAACCAAAGCAGGATATGTTTTAAAAAAAAACAATGTTACTGAAATAGACAGGCTTTAAGAAAGGTTGAAGAACAGAACTTTGGACAGTGGCAAGGTTTAGGGAGAAATTCAAAAGGTTTAAATCTAAACACCTCATGACAGGTGAAGATTGGAGAAACCCAGGAAGAGAGCAATTTTTTTTTTAAAGTTTGAACATTGCAAAGGTTACAGAAATGATGAGATGAGGCTATCTTAGCTTTTTGAAAGGTTTGAGAGGGGATCAGGTCAGTGACTGAGGTACTGGCAGAGGAGCCCTGACATTGGTACAAACAAGATACAAGCTTTAGATCTTTGCACAAAATGAAATTAGAAAGTAAAAGGAGCCTATTCAGCCCCTTACATTTATCCTTCATTCTAATAAATCACAGATGATCTTTCATTCACCTTTTCATAAATCCTTTGATAGATTCACCTGACTTAAAAAAACATAAATGCTGTATAATAGTCTTTTCATTTTTCTCCTGCTGGAAGTACACAGTAGAGAAAATAGCCCATCTGTGTTTATCCCTGAAGGCCCTTTCATACAGTCAAGAAGCTAGAGTGTAAGGAAGAAATTCTCCGCTCTTATGTTGGGAGACTTACCTCCAAGGCACTGACTGCGATCCTCTTGGGGGAAGGGTCAGTGGCGGAGCCACCTAGCATTAATGCAATGCTCCTGCAGGCAGGGATGGGCTAATAACATTGCAATGACACCGTGACCCATTTTCCCTCTCCCTCCATGACCCCATAAGGGCAGGGGCGAACGGTGCGGGGGACGTCAGGCCAGGGACGGCCGATGTAGGCTGTGATAGCTCCACCAGCTGCTCCAACACTTCACTGGGCTGCTTTGACCTTCAGGGCTGGCAGTGTCAGCTGCTCAAAATGTGGCAGAGCAATGGCATTCTTCCCTACCCATAATGCCTCATGCAGCTGGAACCGCTCCAGGAAATGAAGAGCAGTTCCAGCTGCATGGGGGAATTATGGGTAGGGAAGACAGCCATTGCTCTGACACGCATTTATGTCAGGCAGTGCCAAGGCAATAGTCGCCCTGTCGACAGCGGCTCCAGACAAAGCCTTTTAGGGCTGCTCCCTGAACAGCTAAGTTTAAAAATTTTATCTGCCTCTGCAGCCAGCCTAAAAGTGGAGGCCCAGCATGAAAACACCAAGAAATGTCTTCAACATTTGAAATAACTCAAATTTATCACTCATCTCCCTTCAAAACTGAAGAATGCAAATGGTTTCTGAAATTGTTCGTTACACTGGACTACAAAGATACTGCTTCCTGAACATTTTTGGGTGTATTTTATACAAGGTCAATGCCAGAACAAGTGTTAGAGGGGGACATTAGGGTATCTGGGATTGGGAATGGGGGGCACAGTCCAACAGTCGTAAACTCATTCAGCAAGGGGGAGTGCACTGGTGGTCTACCTGCCATTTGGATGTAAACCTCCTCCGTGCCTCTGCCATAGCAGCCAAGCGCTGTTTTTATTGCATGGAGAGTCACTAGTGTGTGCTGGTGACTCCTGTCTCACAGTAGTGACGTGGGTGGGGCAGGTGGTAATTCACTAGTGTGCGTCAAGCTAGACGCTAGAGATGCTTGACGCACGCTAGAGATGTGGACGGGGCTGATGGCAAGCGAGCCTGTCATTTTTTTTTTTGTGATTTCCTGCCTTGTTTTAAGTCTACTTAAAGCATATAAAACCATAAAATGCAACATGTTATAAAAAACTCATTTTCGGCATTTATACTTGGGACTTCTTCTCTGCTAATCTTGGTGCAGTCAGTGACGAACATGGTGAAACATTTCACCAAGACATTGTGACCATGGAAAACTGGTATCAGGGCAACTAGAAGCCATCAATGTTGGTCGACTATTGTTGGACACTGATACGAGAGGCATCAGATGCGTAGTACCAGCAAAAATCAGCGGCAAAACATCTATAGGTCAGTTGAACTGATGCAATGTGTCAGCATTATTATACGATTAAACATGCTAAATTCAATAAAAGTTCATTTAATGTTTCTCCAACTTCCTATGTGCTACAGCAAATCTGAAATCATATTTATGTTAAGCTTGAAGTTGTCTATCATACTCCACAATTTTTTTTTCCCAGGAAGCAAACCTTTTGGAAAAGAAATGTTGTCCAGTATAATCAACCTCGTGTCTCAAAACCCAAATCCCTTAACTCCATGAGTTCTTCCAGAAATAGGTTCCTGTGCATCTTTATCAAAGTCCGTCTATATTGTGAGGATTTTACCATATTGAAAATTGTGTATCCTGTTCATAAAGGGTGGCACGGTTGGCGTACCAGCAAGTGCAATGCCTTTATAACACCAGTGCTCGGGACCAGTCCAGGGTTCGAGCCCCACGCTGTCTGTAAGAAGTTTGTACGTTCTCCCCATGTCTGCGTGAGTTTCTCTGGAGGCTCCTGTTTCCTCCCACCATTCAAAACATACTAGGGGTGTAGGTTAATGTGGTGTAAATTAGGCGGTTACAGTAATGGCCTGTTACTGTGCTATTTGTCTAAATATAAGAGTTATATTTAAAAAAATTTAAAACAGAGAACAAATCCAGACTGGCTATTTTTTGCCAAGTCACAATGACATCTAAAGAGGATTTACCTAGCACAGGTATGAACACTGGAATTTTAGTTGTCCTCAGTTCAAAAATAGTTGGATCCAAACTTGATCTGAACATTGAATTCCAGAAGTGAGAGCGAATGAAATGAATATATTTGACTCAAAGTAGCATAAAGGAATCTTGTTAAAGTTGATGTTAACGTTAATGGGATCAAGGGTAAACACTACAATGTTCACACAAAACATTATGGGAGATTGTTAGAAGCCAACCATTCTAGCTCAGGAACTTTGCTGCAGGAGTTCCTCAGAGAACATGCTAATAAATCGTAACTAACATTTACTGCACAAAAGTACCAAGCAGGAGCATTTCAGGTAAGAGAATCCTAATCCTGACATTCAATACTATTACTCTTGTTGAGTACCTCCAGCCCAAACAACATCTTAGACCAGGGAACAAAAAAAGGGGATGGGAGAAAGAGGAGAAGGTGAAATAGGATCAAAACTCAAATCTAAATTGGACCAGCCACATAAATATAGTGGCTGCAAGAGCAGGTCAAAGGATGGGGCTGTGAAGTAACCAACATGCTTTGTAATACTACAAGAACTTGCCATGGGTCAGGAAATTGTGTCAGGGAAATGTGAAATATTGTCCCCATTCCTAAATAAGCCTAGCACCAGCAACAGTTAAGAAGAACATCACGTTGCAGAAAATGAACAGGGTGCCTGCTGAGTACCCCCATCTGCTGCCCTAAAACATTCAAATCCTTTGATTCTACCACACAAGGCATCATGTTCACCATCTACAAAATGAATATAATCTTTACCATCAATGACAAAGCCAGGAGACTATCTGCACTCACCAACACATCCAAATTGTAGACCAACCCCCCCCCACCCCCACCCAGAAGCACTGGAAGAGCATCCTTACCTAGAGTGGGAAGTTCAAGGTGCAACTCCATCAGAACTTTGTTGAACTATTAGAGATGGACAATAAATTACAGCATTGTGCCCTTGAAAAATGAATTTTAAAAACCCTCCAAAGCAAAACAGACTTGGCAGGCAGAGATGAACACTGATGGGACCCCACCAAGACTAACAACTATAGCATCAATCTCTCACCATTTTAGTTCAACCTCCTTGAGTTCCAGTAACCTCTCAGATCAGGTTTTGTATCTATGACCAAGTTTCCGATTGGCATGGTCCATCAAAACACTGCCCTTGTACCGTTGTTGTTGAGGTCAATATGTGGATCCTCATACAAGTATGAATGAACTCTGGAATTTTAGTTGTCCTCAACGGCACACACTCAACACCCTGATGTAGATATCTTTCAGGCTCACTACCAGACTTAAGGGTGATTGACTTCAATGTCTCTGCATCCTATCTGATAATGTCCTCGACTCCATGTTCCTCTACCAATGTTCAGATGTGGTGCTCACTGTCTTAATCTAATCACAACAAGGTCTGAACTTTCTTGCTTTTCTCTGAATAATGCTACAACTTGACCTGTGGAGAACCAGTTCTCTTGCTTTGCCAATTTTATCTCACTTGACCCCTTGGGCCTTTCTGCAATAGAATAATGCAGTGACATTGGGAAGGGCAGGCACATCAACACACAAAATCCCCAAGTCTTGCCAAATCACTGTGCTTTTTGAGGCTCAGAAAAAATTCTGGGTCCTGATCAATCAGTAAAACAAGATCCCAATCAGTCTCTCTCCGATCCAAAGGTAATGATCTCTCGAGGTGAATTATGAATGGCATTGCTTTGCTCAATGCCAATTTTCAAACCTCTCATTCCATTTATACAACTTATTACAACTAATTAATAAAATAGGAACATTTTTGTTGGAAAAGTTTCCCTGACAATGTGTAATGCACCCTGCAAATTGTATAGGGTGCGCATATGATTTGCTGTATTGCTATTCAAGTATGCTGCCATTAAAAACAGAGATACATGTTGAGCACCTCACCAGAGAAGAGGTAAACAGAATCAATTAGCTATCGGGAAAGGAAAACAGATATATGGGGGTGGGGGGGACGGGGATGGGACTAAATTCTTCAAACTCTTAAACTAACAATAGCAGTTTATGTCTGGGTTTATATTTATTCATCTTAAAAAAGGTCTAAACAGATTCACTGACAAGGCTTCAGGATATTTTCCCCTCATTACATTAATTCTGGGCCATGTATAAATAGGTTTAAAAAAAACTAAGCAACATGTTAAAGGTTATCTTACGCAACAATAATTAGAGAATACTTGCTTTTACTCTCATATGTGCCAATTATTTCTGGTACTTTATGATGGAGGTTTACCAGCATCCAAACTGCATTTAAAGTTGGCTCTTTCCTTGTCACTCAGATACATTTTTTCATATTTAGGATGACAATTTGATTTCTGAAAAAGCTTCATATTCACAGAGAAATTATGCTCCACAATTTGATCCACATTGCATTACAATATTCAAACCCAATGTCAAAATGCCCTCTATCGGGTCCAAATCTTTGGTTTCAATACTTGCAAAAATATATATATATATTGTCCAAAGTAACACTTGTGTTAAAGTTTCTTCCACATCTCTGAGTATGGAACATTTGGAACAAATGTTTACATTTCAATGGAGATTCAAAAGCAGCTAAACAATAAGACAAAGAACCCTGATTTTGATTGGGGAAGATCAAAGATAAGAAATAGGAAAACAGAGCAGCCACAGGAGAAACAGCTTGGTGGCGCTGGATACCTAACTTTTGAAAGTAATGAATGGGCAACAGCTCATTTAACTAAGCTAAGCTTGGACAAATGGGTCTATAATGATGAAGCTGCAAACAAGTATAGAAAGGAAAGATATAAAGAAGTTTATGTTAAAAAGTTATAATGTACAGCACTGGGAAACTGGAAGATTGGGATAACTTTAAGAGACAACAAGGGGTTACAAAGCAGGTCATAAAAAATGGGAAAAAGGATTATGAAAGTAAATTGGCACAAAATATAAAAACAGAAAGCAAAAAATTTTTTAAATATATAAAAAGGAAGAGGGTGGCCAGAGTTAACATAGGACCCTTGGAGGAGGAGAAAGGAAAACTGGTAGCAAAAAATGAGGAAATGGCCGAGGCATTGAACAAATATTTTGTGTCAGTCTTCACGGTGGAAGACACGTCCAGCATGCCCAAGTGCAGAGTTAAGGATGCGAATGTTGGGGAGGGCCTTGATAAAATAGTTGTTACAAAGGAAGTAGTGATGGAGAAACTAATGGGACTAAAGCCAGACAAACCACCTGGTCCTGATGATATGCATCCAAGGGTTCTGAAGGAAATGGCAGAAGTTATAGTTGATGCATTGGTGGTCATATACCAAAATTCCTTTGATTCTGGGCAGGTCCCGGCAGACTGGAAGGCAGCAAATATCACGCCATTTTTAAAGAAGGGATGTAGGCAGAAGACTGGAAATTATCGGCCAATTAGTTTGACGTCTGTAGTTGGAAAAATGCTTAAAGATGAAATAGTGAAACTTTTGGAACATAAAGGTTCAATCAGGCAGACGCAGCATGGTTTTAGAAAGGGAAGATCTTGTTTGACAAACGTTAGGATTCTTTGAGGATATAATGGGTGCGGTGGACAGAGGGGAAGAGGTTGATGTTGTATATTTGGATTTCCAGAAAGCGTTTGATAAGGTGCTGCACAAGAGATTTATCAGCAAGTTACAGGAAAGTGGAGTCCGGGGAAGTATATTGGCATGGATCAAAAATTGGTTGTCTGACAGGAGGCAGAGAGTCAGGATAAGTGGGAGTTTTTCAGGTTGGCAGAGAGTGGTAGGTGGGGTGCCGCAGGGGTCAGTGCTAGGCCCACAACTGTTCATCATTTACATGGATGACTTGGAGACTTGGAGGAGGGGACAAAATTTGGTGTAACCAAGTTTACGGATGAGCAAATTGTAATGAGGATGTGGAGAGTCTGCAGAGGGATATAGTTAAGCTGGATGAGTGGGCAAAGGTCTGGCAGATGGAGTACAATGTTAGTAAGTGTGAGGTTATCCACTTTGGCAAGAAAAATAAAAGAGCTGAATATTATTTAAATGGTGCTTGTGCATGAATCGCAAAAAGTTAGGTAGCAGGTGCAGCAGGTTATTAAGAAGGCAAATGGAATGTTGGCCTTCATCACTAGAGGAAATGAATTCAGGAGTAGGGAGGTAATGTTGCAACTGTATAAGGTAATGGTGAGACTGCACCTGGAGTACTTGTCCAGTTCTGGTCTCCATATTTGAGGAAGGATATACTTGCTTTGGAGACGGTCCAGAGTTGGTTTACTAGGTTGATCCCTGGGATGAAGAGGTTGACTTATGATGAAAGATTAAATCGTCTAGGATTGTATTTGCTCGAGTTCAGAAGAATGAGAGGAGATCTTATAGAAACATAAAGGATTATGAAGGGTATGGATAGGATAGATGTAGGAAGGTTTTTTGAGCTGGCCGGGGAAACTAAAACCAGAGGACACAGTCTCAAGATTCGGGGGAGTAGATTTAGGTCAGAGATGAGGAAAAATAGTTTTTCCCAGAGAGTAGTAAATGTTTGGAATTCTCTATCCAGGGAAGTGGTTGAGGCTGCTTCATTAAACATATTTAAAATTCGGTTAGATAAATTTTTACATGATAGAGGAATTAGGGGATATGGGGAGAAGGCAGATAGGTGGAGTTAGGTCATAAATTAGATCAGCCATGATCTTACTGAATGGCGGAGCAGGCTCGATGGGCCATTTTTGGCCTACTCCTATTCCTACTTCCTATGTTCCTATTATGTCAGACCATTTAGCCCAAGAAATTTTCCATTTTGTTTGAACATTTGATTGAGACCTTATAGTGGGCAGAATGAGGAGATAATGCATGCAAAATAGTAACATAATGTCAGTCATTTGCCAATATTAATTCACAAATTTTTAAAATGCCAAAGTCAATAACACAGATGCAATAAGTATCTCAGCCCAGAAAATAAACAAACTCTCTACTTTCTTGTCCATTTCCTAGAACCATTGACTCCTCAGTAGACCAAAACCACCAACCATCACTCTCTAGAACAGGGGTGTCAAACTCAAATTCACGGAGGGCCAAAATTAAAAACTTGGACTAAGTCGAGGGCCGAACTAAATATTTATTGAAAATTTTCAACAACATCTGCATGTTTTCTCTTCTTTCAACATATGTAATGTTAAACTTTTTCTTATTAAAATAAATGTTTAATAATAGTTTTGGATAAACTCTTTCCAGAAGCATTAACAAATGAGAAATAAAATATTCAATAAATAATATTTCTCTATAGAGGATTTGTCAAATGTTGCTAGTGTGCTGTCGAATAGTAAAATCTGAGGGCTATTGAGAATGTGGGAGAATAACATGATTCCTGAAACAATCAAATGGGCATGAACTCTAGCAGGGTTATTTGCCATGCCCATTTTCCATTGGTACAGATATCCTTTGATTTACACACTTTTCAAGTTTTATGCCTAATGAGCTTGTATCCAGGTGCAGGACCATTTTTAACCAGGAATATATTTATCACTGTGACATGAAACTATTGGAAGATCATTTTATCCTGAGATTAAAGTTCATAATACTTACTCAGGCCTGTGTGCGGGAGGGCGGGGGTTTGTGGGCGATCGGGTTGGGCAACGACAGTGTGGGGGCATCGGCTCTCGCTGCAGGGCGGCATCTCGGCGGATCAGCGGCCCCGTCACCATGAGTCGTGGGTCGCCTGCGGCAGGGAGGGGGAGTGGGCAACGGTCCTGGCGAGGTCAGGCCCGAGGCCTCCGGTTCCGGGCGCTAGGAAGCGGCCTTGGCTTCCCCTGACACCGGCCATGCCGCGCTGCGGTGGGGGGGCGGGCGGGGGGACACGACAGTGCGGGGGCATCGGCTCTCGCTGTAGGGCGGCATCTCGGCGGATCAGCGGCCCCGTCACCGTGAGTCGCGGGTCGGCCTGCGGCAGGGAGGGGGAGTGGGCAACGGTCCTGGCGAGGTCAGGCCCGAGGCTTCCGGTTCCGGGCGCTGGGAAGCGGCCTTGGCTTCCCCCGACACCGGCCAGGCCCAAAACCAGAGTCCACGGTGAGACCCTGCAACGTAAACAGAGGAGGTGGGGGCGATTAGCGGGCTGACGCCAATGCATTCTGGGATTTGTTGTATTACTGTGCATGCGCTATACTGGCGCGGCGGCCAGCGGGCCACCTCTAATACATTTTTTAAATGATCTTGCGGGCCAAATATAATTATATTGCAGGCCAAATTTGGCCCGCGGGCCAGAGCTTGACATGTATGCTCTAGAATATGTTCAATGATTCAATTTCCACAGCTCTCTGGTGCAAAATTCATAGCCCAAGAGGGAAAAATAGTCCCTATCACCTCTCTCTTAGAAGGGCAATTCCGTATTCTAAAATAATGGCTTCTAGTTTTTGATTTTCATCAAGGGGAACCCCTTCACAGCATCCATCTCGCCAAGCTCCCTCAGGAACCTGAATATTTCATTAGGATCATTTCTTGTTTTTAAGACAAGGCAAACTTTTTCAAGCTTTCTTCATATTCCTCCATTGTCATCTATCCTTTATGAGAAAGGTGACAGAATCTGTACTGTGCTCCAGTATTCTGTACATCTTTCCAACATTCTGCAGTTGTGGAAAAACTTACTTTAAAAAAAAACTCTATTCTCTTTGCATTAACTTGCCATACTCACATGCTGACTTTCTAACTTACAAACGAGAGCACTTAGACTCCTTTTAAAACACTATCAAGTCTCCATTCAAACAGCATCTTGCTTTTCTACTCTTCCAAACGAGGTTTTGTCTCCTCACATCTTGCCCTCGCTTTCCCAGATTTTTCTCATTCACAATCTATATCTCTTTTCAGATTCTGATTTGTCTTCACATTATAATTTTTATCTTCTTTGTACTGCAATATTATGTCCCTTCATGCAAATCATTAATGCAGATTGCAAATAATTGAGACCCATGCTAATCCTTGTCTCGTCAGGCAGGGCCTCATTTGTTACTTCAGAACCCAGAAAAGTAGAGAGGAAGTTACTCTTGATCCCAGTTGACGGCCAACGGCAACACTAAATTTCCGATGTCATTTGCACATTGAGCTAAGTATTGTGTATGTGGTTTTATTAAGGGGTTCTCATTAGTAGCCACTAAGAAGTAACCCAAAATTTTTAAAGGAATCTGGTATTTTAGCAGTGCAAATTTGGCCAACGTAAACATTCAGGGCGTGGTTGGGGGGGGTGGGGGGGGGGAAAGAGTAGGGATTCAATTTGAAAATAAAGATTACCAGTACTTCATCTGTTGCTATTATCTTTCTTTTCAGCCACAGAGCGACAAAGTGACAAATTCATGAATGCTTTGTTCTCACCACCTAACACAATTATCCAGAAGCTTGATAATTTTCCACAAGTCCCATCATTTCTACTTCCTCCATCCCTCAAAAAAAACACCCACAGGATCATGCTTTTGGGGTACCATTCCAGTGGAAATGCACCCCACATTACAGAGTAATCAATTCTATTAGAAAAGCAGCTTTGGAACCTATCGCTTTACACCCACGCATAACATGGTTATGACAATTTGCAATTCTGTGCTATTGTTGACTTTGGCCAAGCACAGTCACTATGCAAGTGTATTAATTTTTTTATGGATTGTAATGTCAATATTTCTCCCAAAATTTATATTTCAAATATGCTTTGATTTAATTACTTTTTGCTTTCAGCTTCTATCCTACTCATTTTCCATGTTCACCAATTCTGCACATTAAGCCATTATTGAGTCTAAAAGCACGCATATCAAAAGCTTTTTGGAAAATGAAATCTTGATTCAACTACCATGAGGTAGCAACATAAAATCCTTTATTTAATACTCCATAAAGTGGTTAAGTTGATTAATAATTGTGTTATTTCTTTTTGGAACATGGAGATAATTTGTCAATGGGAATGGATGCTCAGTCTTGGATGACATGACTGTACTGTATGCCAACGATCCCCTTGAATCTACGCCCAACAACAACCTCGGTTGTAAAAGAAGATTTTGCCAACACAAACACTTGATCTTGGTATGGTTAAAGGATGAGCAGTTGCATCATTGCTTTGCTGTTAAGTGCACACCCTGTGCCAATGTTTCTGATGTGAATCCCACAATTTAATGCCCATGTTCTGCAAACAATGTAACAATGTAATGAAGAATAACATCAGAATAGATTGAACCATATTGGACTTTCCAGAGTTTTGCAGATAACACCACATTCAAACAGGCAGTCATCTGAAAAACACGAATCCCTCCTCATCATATCCTCACACAGATCACTAGATTTAACTCGTGCCATAGATCCTGGAATTTGTTACAATAGACAATAGGAGCTGGAGTAGGCCCTTCGGCCCATCGAGCCAGCACCGCCATTTTACAGATCATGGCTGATCACTACCATCAGTACCCCTTTCCAGCCTTATCCCCATAACCCTTAACTCCTTTGCCCACTAGAGTCTTATCTAACTCTCTTTTGAACATAATCAGCGAATCTGCCTCTACCACCCTCTGTGGCAGAGCATTCCACAGATTCACACTTCTCTGGGTAAAAAAATGTTTTCTCATCTCCGTCCTAAAGGGCCTACCCTGTATTCTTAAACAGTAATCAATTAGTTTATTTGCAGCATTATAGGGTGCCATCATCATCAGCTTTTATAGTTGAATTCACATTGCAATGTACTGTAAATTTGTTCCATTAATGTAGGCTTGCTGATTCCTTCTGAATTTCTTGTGCAAGCTGGCTTATCATTATAGTTTCCTCTCTCTAACGTACTCCTTCTCCCATTTGCTAACACCCATGTTGTTGGTGCTAATTAAGTGTGGGTTTCTCTTGAAATTGATTTTCCAAGGCTTGGCTTCATTAGTAAAAATCAGAATTTAATGTCTATCTCTCATTGTACTTGAACCAAAATGGTTTCATAGTCCTAAATATTGATGGAATTGGAGACACGTTTAAGTCAAACCAGGCAAGGATAGCATATTCCTTCCCTGAAGGACATTAGTGAACCGCATTGGTTTTACGGCAGTCTAATCATTTCCATGGTCTTCATTACTAATGACTCAGGTTTAGTTTGAGGCATCATACATATAATCAAATATTTAATTTCTGGTATGTTTGCAGCCTATTTCCATTCTGCTCACATTTTCACAACTTGCCTCATCCCTTTCTTCTCTTCCACCTCCACCTCAAAGGTTAGGGGCAATACCTATTACAAGACCTCAGATTCCCAAGTTTCTTGAGCTCCATTTCTTCCATTTTATTGAGACTTTCCAAGCCTGTGCTTCTGCCACGCATTGCTTTTTCTTTATCCATGGTTTCCCTCTGTCATAGTTGATTGTTATCTGCTCTCATCCCCTCGGCTTCCAGCAGAGGAAGTATAGGGTTCCCCTTGTCCTCACTTTCCACTCCATTTTCAACAGATCATCCTCTATGATTTCTACTTCCTTCAAATTATGATACCAACATTCACACCTTCCTCTCTCCTTTCAGTGTTCTGAATGGACCACTCCTATTGCAACTTGCTTGTTCACTCTCTACCAACTCTTCTCATATGCAACAGAGAAAATGCTACATTGGTCCTTTCGTCTCTTCCTTTCCCACGATCCAGCAATCCAAGCAGTTCTCTCACAAGCACTTCTTTCAATTTAGTGTTCTACACTCACAACATAGTTTCTTCTACAATGGAGAAATTAAAATGTTTTGCAGAGCATCCATCCCAGTCCTATTATTGGACACCCTACAATGTTCCAACGAGGCCCAATGCACATTTAAGAAACAGCACCACATTTTGAGTCGGACACAGTTGAAACAGTACAGAATTCAACAAATTCAGAGAAACCAGCCATTTCCCTTTATGGCTAAATGCAAAGCAAGATTGATTCACCTCTGACATTATATCAGTTTTCTCTCCAATAGATGTTAACTGATCGCAGTATCTCCAGCATTCTCTTTTACTTCACCTTTGCCACAATCACAGAGTTCTGCATGCCACAATTCCAAAGCATTTTCCTCTCTCTAGCACCAGTATTCTTCACCCTCCATTTGCACTCCTCTAAAAAAGATCAGCTGCGATTGACATGCATGTTAGCCACTGATATTGCAGTGGATAATTTGAGAGGAGAGAGTAACGAGTTGCATTCGAGGAAGTTCAAACAAAACTGTTAACTTTACAGGCGCACAGAACCTTTTAAAAAAAACCCATGAGACTGCATTGTGGCATTCGGCAGCTAGTTTGCTGGAATTTGCAGTGCTGCTACACATTTATCTCTTGTTTTTAAAGTGGCACCAACACCATTTTTGTCACTTAGACAATTTTGGTCTCTTCCCACCCAGACATCATAGATATACCCTTTGAACTCGTCATTCGACTCAGCAACTTAAAACAGTTTGACAAGTAATCATCATGTAATGCCAAATCCTTATCCATCTCCATAGAATGGAAATTTGAGACAGAGAAAAATTATCTGATCGTCTCCAGCCTTCTGCGTTAAATTTAAATTCGACATGAAGCATGGTCAGGCCCTTCCAGTCCGCAAGCTGTGCCCTCCAGATACATTAGTTAACTATAATCGCTGAACGTTTTTGAAGGATAGAAAGAAACTGAAGCACTCGGAGGAAACCCACACAGACATGGGGGGAACGTACAATCTCCTACAGACGGCGCCAGATTCGAACCCGCGTTGCTGGCGCTGTAATAGTGTTGCACTAACCACTACGCAAACTGCTCTGCCCAACTGGTACTCTCATTCAGACTTGCAGCAGTACTTTTTTTTTCAGCTTTTTGAAAGAAAGCAAAACAATTTAAATAATTATCTGATATTCTATTTTCATTCCAAATGGATGCAGTCATTGGAACTAAGCAGGGTAATAGATTGGCACAGACTAGATGGGCCGGAGGGCCTGTTTCAGTGCTTTACTATTCTATGATTCTATGGAAATGAAGGGGCCCTAAATAAGAAGATCAATAACTGAGGTCAACCTCAACCATAGAGCAATAGAAAGGTTTCCCAATATACACTAAAAGATAGATTGCCATATCTTTTATGTTGCATAGACAAGGCACAAGGAGATGCCAGAAAAGGAAAGCCCATGAAAAATGGTATATCAGTGACTTGTATAAGACTGATAATCTCTTTGTTAGATTCAATTTAATAATTCAACGTGATAGTAATCTTGCTCCAAATCCTCTAATGCTTTCATCACTTGGAGGAGGGAACAAAATGCAAGTTTGTCCGTGATGTAAAAAGAGTAGGGAAGGGCATACTGTGATAAGGACATTATGACTTGGATCATAGACCCAAACTTGCATAAATGGAACCTTCAGCCTAACCAAGCTATGCTGACCAAGTTGTCCATCGAAGCTAGCCTCATTTGCTTGTACTTAATTCTGCAATGCGATAATGGAAACATTAAGTGATATGGCATAAAAGTGTAAAGCCATAAACTTTGGTAAAAGAAGTTAAAAAGTGAATTATCAAAATGGAGATGAACTGAAACTGAGTGAAGTTTAGAAGAATTTAGGTGTTCTAAGGTTTAAATCATAAAAAGTTAACAGGCAGGTTGAACAAGTAGTGTAAAAAGCGTGGGATTGGAGCTTAAAAATAGGATGGTTTGGTTACAGTTGTACAGGACGCTGGTGAGGCCTCACCTCGAAAATTGAACACATACTTGACCTCTATATACAAAAGAAATACATGTTTGTAGGCAGCCTAAATTCAAGATGCCAATTCCTGGAATGCAAGGATCACCCTTTCAAAAGAGGCTGGAGAGATTGGGACTTCATTTTTTGGGGTTTAGAAGAATGATAGTGACCTTATTCAAACATACAAGATCCTAAAAGGGCCTGAGAGGGTAGATGTTGAGACGTTTGCACTGGTGAGAGAGTCAGGAAAAAAAGAGGTGGGGCATGGATACGAAATATAGCATTGGTCATTCGAAAACTAGGTGTACAGAAAAATCTCAGGTAGTAATGAATCTCCAGCATTCTCTTTCCCAAGGAGGGTGAAGGCCAGATTAATACATATGCTTAAGATAGAGATGAGTAAATATTTGAAAGGAATTGAGGGTTACAGCAGAACTGTTGCAGAAGAGGCCACTATAGATCAGTCATGATCACATTGAATGGTGATATCTGCTCGAAGGGCCAAATGGTTTACTCCTGCTCCTATTTTCTTGTGGCTTTTTTTGTGTTGGAAAGCTGTTATCTTAGGATCACAACTTTGTAATGGTCATCCTGCTGAACTATCTTTTCTGGAACCAGAGGCTTATTTCAATTGTTGTACAGATTCTCCTGAACATTCAGATTTAATGAAGATACCCTGGCAGGTGTCATCCAACCAATATCAGAATCTCCTCAGTTTTTAATCTCCAATTTCTTTAAGAATGTGCAGGACAAGGATGCCTCCATTTTGACCATTTCAGTTAGAGAATTTTATGATTTAACATCAGCAAAATCATTTGATTTAGAAATTGACAAAAGAAAATTTCATAAATGGTCCCCCCATCCGCCCACTATAAGCTATATTTGGAAGCACTCGGTTGTAGGTGCTGATCACCTTCCAATCTTCAGTTTGAATGGAGACACACCACATACATTTGTTAAGCATTTAAAAGTGTAATATAATGATACAACCCAAAACAAATAACAGTGCTTAAATGCTGGCCCTGTGTCAGACATCTTGAGGGCATATAACATGGAAAATCTTTCGGTAGAGGAAAACAGGATTTGTGCAAACATGAGACATAATATTTCTGTATGCACAGGAGTCAATCCTTGAAATGATAAATAACTTACTTCTCTTTGCTCAGTTTGAAAACTATGTTATTTGTGCCTGTTCATTAGCAGTATCTGAAAGGTAGGTATCAAGGTAACTCAGATGGTTTGATTTAGTTTACTATGCTTTTAGAACCAAGGAAAGAAATAAATGCACTTTTGCTGCAAAGTCTGAAAATATTCAGAAGAATCCCACTTGGCACTTAAAACAGGGAAGTCCAAAAAGAACTGAGGGGGAGTACAAAGCCAAAAGACATAGCAAAAAAATAGGCTATTCAGCCCATTGAGACTGCCCCACCATTCAATCTTGAGCCAATCAATTTTCCCCACTCTGCCCCACTGCCAGCCTTCTCACCATAACCTTTGCTGCCATGGCTAATGTGGAATCTATCAATCTTTGCCTTGAATACACCCAGACTTGGCCTCCAAAACCACCTGAGGTAACAAATTCTACAGATTCCTCACTCTCTGGCGAAATAAATTCCTCAACATCTCTGCTTTACGTGGACACTCTTCATTCCTGAAGTTGTGCCCTCTTGTCCTAAACTCTCCCACCATGGGAAACAACCTTTCCACATCTACTCTTCCATGCTTTTCAACATTCGAAATGTTTCAATGACAGCTGTCCTCATTCCCCAACAAGTACAGTCCAACAACAAGTCAACAAGCCATCAAACATTCCTCAAAGGTTAACCCTTTCATTCCTGAATCATCCCTATAAACTTCCTCTGAACTCTCTCCAACACCAGCACATCTATTCTTCAATGAAGAACCCAAATCTGCTCCCAATAATCCAAGTGAGATCTCACCAGTGCCTTGTGAAGCCTCATCATCACATCCCTGTTCTTATAATCTATTCCTCTTTAAATGAATGTCAGCATTGCATGTGCCTTCTTCACCACCGACGTTTACCTTCCAGGTTCGCGGCACGAAGATTCCAAGTCCCTTTGCATGTGACCATTTTCGAAAATGGTCGGCCCACTTATTTCTTCTACCAAAGTGCACGACTGTACACTTTCCAACATTCTATTTCATTTGCCATTTCTCGGCCCATTCTGCTAATCCATCTGTTCTTCTGCAGACTCCCCAGTTCCTCGATACTACTTGCTCCTCCACCTAATTTCATAGCATTAGCAAACTTGGCCACAAAATAATTCATTCCAGAATCTAAATCATCGATAACAATATAAAAAGCACCCCAACACCAAACCCTGTGGAAGACCACTAGCAACTGATATGATACCTGTATTCTGATTCTCTGGCTCCTGCCATTCATGCAATGCTCTACCCGCACTTATCTTGGTAAGTAACCTCATGTGTGGCACCTTGTCAAAGGCCTTCTAATTACTGAAATACACCACATCCACTGCATTTCCTTTATCTAGCCTACTTGTCACTTTAAAGAATTCCAATAGGTTTGTCAAGTAAATTTTCCCTTGTAGGAAACCATGCTGGCTTTGGACTATCTTGTCATGGGCCTCCAAGTATTCTGTAACCTCATGCTTGATAATCTCCAACATCTTCCCAACCACTGATGTCAGGCTAGCTGGTCTATAATTTCCTTTCTGCTGCCTTCTTGAATAGTGGGGTGACATTTGAGATTTCGAGTCCTCTGGAACCATGCCAGAATCTAGCGATTCCTGAAAGATCATTAACAATGCCCCCACAATCTCGGAGGGTGCAATCCATCTGCTCCAGCAGACTTACCCACCCTTAGACCTGCATTCACTTTCATTCCCTGATACACACTGATAATGTCTCCTTGTCTCCCATTATTATTTCTCCAAGCATCATTTTCTACTCGTCCTATGTCTATTCCTACTTCCATTTTATATACTTGAAAAAAAGTTTTTTGTATCCTGATATTATTTGCTAGTCTACTTTCATACTTCATATTTTCCCTCCTAATGAGGTTTATAGTTTTTAAAAGCGTCCAAATCCGCTATCCTCCCACTAATTTTTGCTTCCTTGTATGCCCTCTTTTTATGCTTTTAGATTGACTTTGAATTCCCTTGTCAGCTACAGTTGTGACATTTTTCCATTTAAATATTTTCTCCTTTTTGGTACGTATCTATCCTGCATCTTCCTCATTTCTCACAGAAACTTCATCCATTGCTGCTCTGCCATCCTCTCTACTAGTGCCCTCTTCCAATCTGCTTTGGCCATTTCCTCTCTCATCTCACTGTAATTCCCTTTACTCTACTAAAATACAGACACCTCTGACTTTAGTTTCTCCTTGATAAATTTCAAATTTGAACTCAATCATATGGTGATCACTTCCCCCTCATGGTTCATTTACCCTAAGCTCTCTAATCACCTCTGATGCATTACACAACACCCAATCCAGTACAGATGTTCCCTAGTGGGCTCATCCACAAGCTGCTCTAAAAAGCCATCTTGTGGTCATCTACAAATTCTCTCTCTTGACATTCATCCCAAACTGATTTTCCTAATTTGCTTGCATGTTAAAATTCCCCATGGTACCATAACATTACCCTTCTGACACACTTTTTCTATTCGCTGTTGAAATTTGTAGTCATTACCCCAGTTACTGTTTGGAAGTCTGTGTCTATAACTGCCAACAGTGTCCTTTTACATTTATCAGTTCTCAACTCAACCCACAGTGATTCTATATCTTCTAATACTATGTCACCTCTTTCTAATGATTTAATGTAATACCTTACCAATAGAGGAACCACCACTCTCTCTGCTTACCTGCCTATCCTTTCGATACACTGAACATCCTTGGACAGTCAGCTCCCAATGACATCCATCCTTTAGCTACAATTCTGTGATGGCCACAACATCATACCACCAATCCTACTACAAGGTCATCCACTTTATAACTTATGCTGTGTGCATTTAAATACTAAACTTTTACCCCTGTATTTGTTACATAAAAAAAAAATATGTTCTTGTTGTATTATAGCTCATCCCATTGGCTGCCTGTCCTTCCACCCCAACACCCTACCAAGTGTCTCTACTTGTGCACCAACTGCCTTTTCCTCAGTTCAAAGCCCTTGTGAATCCAGTTTAAACCACCTCCAACAGCATAAGTAAACCTCCCTATTAGAATACTGACTTCCCTCAGTTCAGGTGCAGCCCATCCCATTTGTATACATCATCCCTTCCCCAGAAAAGGTTCCAAAGATCCAAGAATTTGAAACCCTGGCCCATCTCCTCAGCCACTCATTTGTCTACTCTAACTTCCTGTTCTGACCTTACCTAGCTTGTGGCACCAGGAGTAATTCTAAGATTACCACCTTGGCGTTTCTGCTCTTTACCCTCTTTCCCAACTCCCTAAACTTGTTTTGTTGGACATCCCCCACCCCCCCCACCCCTTGCCTAAAACTTTGGTACCAATATGTACCATGACTCTGGCTGCTCACCCTCCACTTTGAGAATATTTTGCACCCACTTAATGACATCCTGGACCCAAGCAGCAACACACTATACTGGACTCTTTTTTTGTGGCAACAGAATTCTCCTATCTGTTCCCCCATCGACTCCCTTATGACTATCATTTCACCTGACTATCCTTCCCTTCTGAGGTTCAGAGCCAACCATCGTACCAAACCTCCTCCATCAGTATCCCCCACTTTGCAAAAGTTCACTTTACGCCACTTCACTTTTACAAAAGACCTACATTAGTACCTTTTTTTGCTATCTGAAAGAAATCAGATGAGGATTTTCACTTTTACAAAAAAAGCCGAAAAGCGAAAATAGCATTCAACATTTATTTTGCAGCAAGCCATTATAGAGGCAGAACGCATCCCGAGAAGCGAAAGCGGCACCACCAAGCTCCTTCCCCAGTATCTACACTCAGCATCAAGTCACCATAGCTTTGAACTGTCTGTGAATATTTGTGCTTTATCTTGATTTATTTTGTGCATCTGTTAGCAAGATATCTCCTAAGGTATCAGAAAAGCCCAAGAGAGCTCATAAAGGTGTTATGCTTAGCGTAAAACAGGATGTAATTAAGCGTTTTGATCATGGCGAATGAAATAAAAACATTGTGTGTGTGTGTTGAACTTGCCCCCGTCCACCATTCGTACTAATTACACACAGAGAGAAAGATTATGATTTATACATTAAGTAATTTAATACATTAGGTTTTATGTGTTATTTGCTAGGTTATTTTTTGGGTCTGGCAATGCTCAAAAATTATTCCCATATAAAATAATGGTAATTGCTTCTTTGCTTTACACCATTTCGGCTTAAGAAAGGCTTCATAGGAATGCTCTAATTTCAGATAGCAGGGGAAATCTGCACTTGTTGTTGAGAGGATCACACCTACTGTAAGGGTCCAAGACATTACATGTCAAGTCTCCAGCAGCTGGGAATAGCTGAAAAATCTGCAAGGATTTTTAAAAAATCTAAAACCGATTAAAGGAAAAACATTATTTTCTTTGACTTCTTAAGTTCAATTTTTTTTTGTTCTCATTTTCTCCTCTGCAGTTCAGTAAAAGAATGTGCATGCATGGACAATGTACAGAACTGCAAAAAACTTAGATCATAAAGTGACTATATGCAAGTCTGGTGTATATTAGCACTTTAACAGGCATCAAGTTTAGTTTTAAATTAAATTTATTTCAGATGCTTTCAGCAATATTACATGCCTTTAAGTAAAAACCCCAAAAGATATTGAATCAGATAATTAATAATTTAAGCAGATGAATTTTCATTGTTTATATTTAAATGCCTGTTTAAAAGTTACACATGTCAGATACATTGTGATCACTGTCAAAACCTGCCTCCTACAGGACAAAAAATGTATTACCCCTTTAAAAAAATTTCATCAGGCAAAAACTGAATCTCTCATTATTTAATGAAACAGATTTAAGGTCGCCATATCCTACATAGACATGCAGGCTTAGCAAAACTAATGAGCATTTATACTAAAACACCGAACACAATGTTCCCATATTTGAAAAACAGGTAGATACAACTTATACTCCGACTAATTCTTCCTACACTCCTATGCATAGGAATATGCACATGTTGGATGTCATTCAATGATTTGTTATATTTTCAATCTTATGGATCAGAGTTTGATCAAAGGAATTGTATATTTTCTTTGAATTATACTATTGATCCCAAATACTAGGGCTGCACGTCACAGCATCTCTATGTTCAAGAACAGTTTTTATCCAACAGCTATCAGTTTCTTGAATGTCTCCTTTCTAACCTAACCAGGATGAACAAAAGATCTGCAACATCAAAATGTCACTTATTTTGCACCAACTAAATCTGTAACTATTTCTCATTTATAATGTTATTTTCTTTTCTTTTCTTTTTCTCTCTTGGCAATATTGTGATAATATACTATTGGAGTTGGTGTGTGGTATATGCCCATTTGGCTGTAACAGGAACTTCAGTGCATCTGTACATGACAATAAATACTAATTGCTTAAAAAATGGTGGTATTGTCAGAGCTGCTGTAACAGCAGCATTGCTGCAGGTGCAGACACACAGAGAACAGCACTCCCCCGTCTGGTCCCACCGCTCAGTCCAGGATTTAAATGGCTTGTTAAAGCAGCTGACAGTGATTTATTTTAAAATCCTGCGACCACTGGGTCCAAATGTTACAGACTCTGGGGAAGTTGAGGACTGATACAGGGCACCAGAAAAAGCGAAGGTAATCCTCCATTTGAGAAGGAAACAGCCCATAGGACGGTGACCATGGAGCTCTGAAGGATGAAGAACACAGCTGATGGTGGGCTGTTGGTGACTTGAGGCGAGGAACCCACACAGTCAGTCGGCTCTCACCATGCTGCAGATGGCTAGAGACTGTTCAAGTCCGGCTGAAGGGATACCAGGTATTGGAACCTGGATGCAAGAAGTTGCTGAGGATGGGGTGGGAGGGTCAGTCCTGATTGTGTCAGAGGTTCCGTTCTGGAGCTTGGGTTGCTCATGGTTTGGACTAAAAACTGTGTAGCTACAGAAGTACTAGAGGCGAATCCATGGACACTCAGCAACTTGGGGGTGGGTCTCTCTTTGCTTCTCTTCCTCTAAAAGCAAGGGGAACCAGGCAATTTCTGCCGATGGAAAATTTTCGTCTGCCTTACGTAGACTTAAGGAAATTTCATGTAATTACTTTTTTTTTAAACAGAACAATAAAATAATCTAGAATTAATCACAAAAACACTAGAAATATGGAGTAGGTCCAGCAACATTATGCTTTATTAGAGCGAGCATAATGCCCCGGGTAAAAGAATAAGCAGTTCCACCTTTGTAACTGCTCTCCATTGAAGCTAATTTTCCTCCCAGCCTGTTGTCAAAAAAATGGTACACACACTACTGGAAACAGATTCCACGCAAGGCAGGCCCAAGGTCATGAGTAAACGATGCAAGTTGCAAATTCAGACAGAGCTCACTTTTGTCTTTTGAAAGGGGATAACCTTTCAAGAATTCTTCCTTCAGAGAATAAATTTTAAAAAATTCTGCCTTAGCACATACATTTTATTCATTCCACATGCACAAGAATAAAAGAGCAACATTATGGCAGAATCATCAACTTGATAGCATAACACCATGTGGAAATTTTTTGAAAGCCTATAATTTTTACTATTGACTAAGTTCACTTCAAATCAATTCAAAAAAATTTTGCTCCCATTGTTAGAGATTAAAATTTTACACCCACCAGAATGAAATACATTAAAAAATAATCTGAATATAAAAACAAAGTTAGAAATCAAATACAAGATACAAATTTATCTTAAAAACAAAACTTTTTCCAACTTTCCTTAGTCTTGGCATATATGCTATACCACTGGCCACGTTAATGCAATGGTTCTTGGATAACTAATTTACATTTTTCTTTACCAATTTTCAAATCGGAATCTCCAGGCACTGCCAGTCATTAGACTGATGCATCTGGTACTTTTGTTTCGGATTTCGAGCATTCAAGGTATATTTTCCTCCGATTAATTGGAACAATATGACGATTCTGGCTCTCTCTTTTACGTTCTTTCCCGACTTTCATTGACTTGCCCCATTAATGCCTCGTTAACTTGCACTACATTATATTTTTTTCATTTATTCTCTCCCACACTTACCTGATCACAGCCAATTTGCTTCCTTTCATCTTAAAATGTGCCTATATTTCCCAGCTCTGACAGAAGATAATTGGACAGATGCCACTTGTTTGCACAGATGTCACCTGTCTGCAATACCTTGATACTTCTTTCTGGCTTAATTTCAGATTTCCAACATCTGCAGCATTTTATTTCTTTCAATGTATTAATTTCCATGCATTCATGGAATATTACTACTGTGTTAACATTAAAAAAAAGATCTAATACAGGTTACCCTAGTAACATTGATCCCCATAGAAAGTTCAGTACACTCGATGACCTGATGCAAGTGTGATCGGTGAAATCCCATGAAAGGCATAACAAATCAGATTAAATCACTGAAGCATGTATTCTTGCTGCCAATGCAGATTAGTTCCTGCGATGAATGCAAGTCATGCAATAGACATGCTGGTTAAAAATAAACTACAAAGTTATAATATGCAGCATTACATTCCCAACAGATTATTGAACTCAAGAACGTGTGGGATAAGCGGTAACAACATCACCCAAAATAAATAAATGACTGCAAGTTGTCCGAAAAAGTTCCTTATCCAACTAAAAGTTTGTAGAAAGTATGCATCATCAGAGAGGCCAAGTCTTGATTATTCATCTCTAAATTTACTGATCTTGCTTTTCAAATTTCACTGGGGTTTTTTATGTTTAAGATCCTCAATACATTTAAATAAAATTATTGTCTGGTATATTTAAAATTAACTGGCCAATAGTGCAATTAAAGTGGCAAAATAATTTCATGCTCCTGGGTTAAGTTTTCATATGCTAATTCCCCAGTACAAATCAATTAAACAGCTGTTCCATAGCAGTCTTCAGAGCAGGGAAAATCATTCTTCATTAACATAGCATGCAAACTTCCCAGTCTCAGTCATTGTGGCAGGGGTAGCTTGGCAAGAGAGCGCATTCTGTTTTAAGGAAGGAACAGAAATCCTTGAATGTTAATGGGGAGGGGGAGAGGAAACTGTCACTCAGGAAATAGGAGAGTTCTTGCAGAATCATGTTAAAATAGTTATTTGGAAATCTTAACTTTTATAACAGCATCTCCAGTGTTAATTAGCCTGGCACAGCTGGAGAATTGCTACACAGTTAGGAACTCAGATGCTACATTATTTAATTTGAAAGATTTAAATTGCTATTTATGCCTTGGTGTAATCCAAATTTAGCTTTTAAATTTCCACACACTCAGTTTACTGAGACTACATAGGTATAATGATATTTCTGAATGAATTAAGACTTGAAATGCACAAATTTTCAGAGGAGAAAATTAAGTTGTATACCTATGTGCTCATTATTCTAGGGTTGGTGCCAGAACAATTCATAGCAGGAGCATTAGGGTAACCATTGGGGGCACAATCTGACCTTCAAAAATTTGCTCAGCCGGGGGACGGCCTACCTGCCTGCCTTCCATGAATCCCCCCCACCAACGTAGAACATAGCAGAAAAACGCTTTGCTTATATTGCCTATAGACTAGTGACGCCAAACGCTAGAGACTCTAGACTGCGCGTCACAATACCTCATTTAGAGGGCAATGGCTGTGAGCAGGTGGGGGAAGCACAATACCTCATTTGGGGGTGCAATGCCCATGAATGGCCCTCCTTGTCGCCAACCCTGCATTACTCCCTGATCAAGATGTCAAATATAGATAATTATAGACAATTAATACAGTACTTAGAAATAAAATAATTATCATAAGAAAATATGAATAATAATTGTACAGATTTAGGTGGTTTCTTTCTTTCTCTTTTTCTTTCTTTTCTTTTGGGGTGGGGAGGGAGGGAAGAAAATATAAAAGTTTTTGTATCATTTTGTATTATGTTATAATGTGGTATCTATATACATTGAGTTAATGTCTGTATTGATACAAATGATAAATAAAATTTTCCACAAAAAATGACAAATATTGTCAAGGCTTTCCAATGATCAGAATTACACAATTACTCCCATTTTATTTCAACATTGTGCAAACATTCCTTTCCAATGAACAAAAACACTGTGCGGGTCAAGTCTTAAAACCACACCAAAACAAGCATGCATTCAACAAAACAAAATTAAAATGGAAAAATGCAAGGGTCAAAGTATGGCTAAGGAATAAATCTTGGGTAATTGCACACTACATGGGTGTATACATACCCAAAAAGAACTTCCTAGGAGTTTTGAGTTCTTCATCTTTACTGTCTGATATGATAGACCAATAGCCCAAAAGAGAAGAGAACAAGAGCAAATTGATTTTGATTCAACCCACAGTTTTAGTGACCAATGCACAGTGCTACTTTGTTAGCAGAGCAGAAATGTTAGTAAAAAAAACTTGAATGTTAATCATTTCACCCATACTCCCCTCTCCTCCCCAGACACACCCGCAAAAATTATTTCCTCCTTTGCTGTAATTGGTTTTAACAATAGACCTTTCATGAAGTAGCTCCAATAATTGTCATTTTGTGTAAACCAAGAACAGAAAAGCTGTAAGTAGTTAACATGGTTAACACAGTCACAATAAAAAAAAACATTTTCTGCAAGGAAAATGTACCAGTTTCTTTTTCAAAAAGGTTGTTCAGCAAAAAGTACAAAGTAGCATTAAATCTCACCATGAAATGTAAAGAATGGGTTCGTGATATTACCATTCCCAGCTTGCACATATTCAGATGCATTTTTTTAAAATATTAACAGACGGCCTATTCTCATGTCAAAGAGTCTGAGCAATACATAACAGTAGAAGGCTCTTCGACTCAACTCACCCTGCCAACAAAATGCCTACAGTTAGTCCCATTTGCCCACGCTCACATCACTCAGAATCTTTCCTATTCATGTACCTGTCCAAATGCCTTTTAAACATTCATTTTATCTGACCCTACCATTTCCTCTGGCAGCTCGTTCCTTTAACCTATTACTCAGTGTGTAAAACAGGTGCCCTTTAAGTCCCTTTTAAGTCATTCACCTTAAATCCATACCTTCACGTCTTAGACTTTCTACCATGGGGTAAATCCTGTAACCATCCATTTATCTGTGCCCCTCATTATTTTATACACTTCCAAAGTCACCGCAGAACTTCCATTGCTCCAGGATAAACTGTCTCAGTCTTTATAACACGTGCCTCCCAATCCCAGCAATGTGCTTGTGAATCTTTTCTGCACACTTTCCAGCTGAATTATATCTTTCCAATAACCAGTGGACCAGAACTACAGGATTAGTATTCACTCCTTTTAAGAACATCTATTAAGAAGCAGTGCCTTAAGCAAGCAGCCCCCATTATCAAGGATCCTGACCACCTTTCTCACTTCTACCAAGAGGAAGGAGATACAGGAATCTGAAGACAAATACCCAATGACACAAAACAACATCTTCCCTCCGCCATCAGATTTCTGAATGGACAGTGAACCACTGACATCACCTCACTTTTTCTCTTCCTTTCTTTGCACTAATTTACTCATTTTTAAATAATGTGTTTATGGAAATGTAATTTATAGCACTGTTTGCACCTGCAATGCACAATAACTGCTGCCACAAAACAACAAATTGTGTGACATATTCATGACAATAAACCTGATAATATACTCCTTACAGTTTCACCTACATCTTGTACAGCTCTAACACAAATATTCCAAGTCCTGTATTCTCTGCTTTGAGTGACACCAAACACCTTCTTTAACACCTTGTCTATTCGTATCACAACTTTCAGAGAACTATGTACATGTACCCCTTGGTCTCTATTCTATAACCTTCTCTGAGGCTCTCCCATTTACTCTCCCATGCCTTGTCCTGTTCTAACTTGCCAAAATGCATTAGTTTGTGTTTAAGGGGTGGCACAGTTGGCGTAGCGGTTAGCACGCCTTTATAGCACTAGCGACTGGGATTCAATCCCGTGTTGTCTGTAAGGAGTTTGTACATTCTCCCAGGGTCTGTGTGGGTTTTATCTGGGGGGGGGGGCTTCAGTTTCCTCCCACCTTTCAAAATGTACTAGGGGTTGTAGTTTAATAGGGGGTAAATTGGGTGGCACAGGCTCATGGGCCAAAATGACCTGTACCGTGCTGTATATCTAAACTTAAAACAATATTTAAAAATGTTAATTCCATCCGCCAATACTTGGTCCACTTTCCCATTTCACCATGATCTCCCTGTAATCTTAGATTAACATCTGTAGTGCATTCTGAATATCCTCTACAGGGATGTTGTCCCCAATCATTGAACTTGTCAAATTCAGCAGATATTGACATCCTCCCATCATTCACAGCAATGACTATTTGGGACCCCAAACCTTTCTTCCCCTTGCACTTTATGCATCAATATTGGGGTGTCCCATCAAGTCAATTATTGTGGTGCAATTTAAAATTATACAGTCCAAGGTGGCTTGTCCACAGCTTGCTTATCTCAGGTACCAGAACTGCTGAATGGCACAGATAACCTTCAACTAATTTCTTCACGATGATTCAAAAGGGACCATTCATCAATCCCAGTTCAAATATGTGTACATTTAGCTCTGGGAGGAACAAGGTCAGATTCAGTTAAATTATGCCCATTGGTAAGAATAAAACAAAGGTATTTATCTCCTAGATACACAATCTGATAGAGGACACAAAATATATAGGGAACATGCAGCACTTCAAGTCACTGAGCCCTTTGAGCAGTGGTTCTCAACCTTTTTATTCCCCCATTCACATACCACTTTAACTATCCCCTATGCCATTGGTGCTCTGTAATTAGTAAGGGATTGCTTAAGGTGGTATGTGGGTGAAAAGAAAGAATGTGAAAACCACTGTTTTAATTGTACCTCATTGACTAGTTATGTGCACGGTTTCATAACTCCAAAAGAAATGGGCCAATGACAATTTTTCTTAAGCAAAAATATTTCAATAACAATTGGGTCTAGAGCAGTGAGTCTCAACCTTCCCTTCCCACTCGCGTACCACCTTAAGCAATCCCCTACAAATCAGAGCACCGATGGCATAGGGAATATGGGATGGGAGTGGAAAGAAAAAGGTTGAGAACTGATGTCTTAGAGGAAATTACACTTGGGGAAAATTTTATTCCTTCCCTCATTGGTTTTCATATATATGTATATGGATTAAGATCAATCTCAGCTAATACATGAAGTTCTGTTTAACTTTCAGTTGTACTTCCTACCACTCCCTTTGTAATCTTTCATTACATATCAAGGTAGAATATTGCCCAAATGCTACAACACGCTAAATTAAATTTGAAAACTTTTAAATTGAATGTTGATAGTGTACTTTCTGAGAAATAACAGGGTTTTATAATAAACCATCTCTTGGAAAACAATTAGCAGTTAAGCAAACAATGATACAAACAATGTTGCAAAGTATATATTAATCCGTAACAAGAATTATTTTAATGAGTCAATTTTATTGCTGCCTAATATTTAAATACTGGAAATATCTGAAACAATGACGAGGGCAGAGCACCAAACTACCAGATAATAACTTCAGTAGAATCAATAAAATTAAACATTACACAGTGTAATTGTACAATGCACATGATCAACAGTACAAAGATATGTGTTTCGGTATAGAGGATAAAGGACAACGGAGGTGAGAATGCTTTCAACCAGCAGCAGGATATGCTAGAAGATAAACTTCAACAATAACTCCTCTGGCTTTCTATCCCATGACAATTCAGTAAAGATATTGGATCCAAAAGAAAGAGCAATTACTACATTGCAATTGAGTTTTTTTTTAAATATTAAGACAACTAGACAGAGCATTTCTTTTGAAAGCAATTCCACCCTACCCAAAGAGAAACTCATTTATTGTGGAATCAGGAACTAAAGCTACTAGTTTTAATAAAACTGTCAGTTTATTTACACTGTTGCTTTCGTTTAAAAAGCTATCTTGATTAGTTACACAATAAAACACTTGGGGATGTGTTCATTACCTTGGCACTAACCTGTAAAGGCACGACGTCGTGTTGCAAGTTCGTTGGCCATTCGGACAGCTGTACATAGCTTCAACATCACTAACATGGTGAGGATTATAATAATACTTTGCAACAAGAGGGGTGGCTCAAAGTACCTTCCAAACCTTAAGTAAAGAACATATTTTGCAGATTAAACTGTAAAATCTTTTTGAAATTAAAATGAAAAATAAATAGTACCAAAGCAGGTCATTTATGCCTCTACATTGCCACACCTTCTCTCAAATTCATCAGTAGTACCTACTTTACATCCCTAAATTCTGCCAACATCCTACATTTTTTGTATTTTTAAACAAGTAAATATAATTCACAAAGTCAACCTTTATTGTCTTTCCCCTGCTGCCTTAGAGAAAATGAAGGTCAGCGACTTTGTTGAACTGCTCCAACAATGTTGTCAGTTCCAAGATTTACACCCAAACCGTGGTGAAGGAATGGGATACAGCAAAGTACAGGTTGGAAGTGGACACAATAGAAGCATTTAAAAGGCTTCCCGACGGACACACGAACATGCAGGGAATAGAGGGATATGCATCGCGTGCAATTAGCAGCCATCATTTAATTTGGGCATCCCGTTCTGTGCAGACAGGTGGGCCAAAAGGCCTGTTCCTGTGCTATACTGCTCTATGTTCTTAAATTCTTAGTTTTGGCATCACAGAAATAGCCCCAAATCCCAAAAACTGATTACCAATTTGAGGTAAATTAGAAGTACAGAATGTTTGCAAGCTATAATAAATAATTTAACACCTAATAAACTTAATATTTACTGATTTAAAAACTATCATGATCACATATAATGCATGTAACTGCTGTTTGCTGCTTCAGTGGTAACCAGCTACTGCAGATTGCAAGAAAGTTATTTTGCCCACTTGAAATAGCTTGTTTAGTCAGCGTAGCAAAGTAACCAACAACAATTTGCCAATGGCTTTTACCTCAACTGATATTACATTGTCCTGTTAAATTCCTATAAGTATTTATAGCTACAAAGGGGATGATTGAATTTACAAATGCACTTCGAGGGGAAGCACATCATGTTCCTGTGAGTCTGCTGCCTTTCTCTTTTCAGATGGTAAAAGGAGTTTGGAAGCTGCTATTGGAGCAGTCCAGGAGAGCAAGTCCAGTGCATTCTGTCAACAGTACTCTCTGCAACCCTTGTGTGCTGGACATGATGGGAATGATTGTTTAAGGTGATGGATGGATTCCCAATTAAACTATTTTATCTGGATGGTGCAAAGTTTCTTCATGGTGTTGGAGCTGCACTGTTCCAAGTTACTGGAAAACATTCCACCACACTCCTTGTTGATAGTGGAAAGGCTTTGTAGAGTTAGGAAGTCACTAGTAAGGCAGCAGCCTTTGATCTGCCCCCGTGGGCAATAGTATTGCCAGACTACTTGATTTTGAATCAAAAGTCATTCCTGATAAGTTGTCAGGGGTCAGACACAAAGATAGTAATTTCATTGACTATCAAAGAGAGGTGGTTAGAGGTCATTTTGCTGACGTGATCATTGCTTCAATCTGTGTGGTAGGAAAGTTAATTGACAAGATTTAAACCTGCCTTATTATTTTTCAATGCCTTGCTCTGTGCAGCATGGACTATTTCATTTGGAACTGCCGAGAAATTGAACATTTGTAGTGAGTTGTGAGAAAGCGGCTGTGCAGACTGGAGACACAGGTTGCTAGCTTGGGTATCACCATGGAATGTTTATTTAAAACTCGCGCGCTTGCTTTTCAGGCCGAGAAAGTGCACACTGATGCAAGTGCACACGCCAATTTCTGGCCTGGTCTGGAAGAGATGGATGTGTGCCGCCATCTTCACCGTGGCTGCCGCACTGACCGCGCATAACAAGCGGAGCCGGTTCATCCAGACACACCTGTATGTCACCACACAAAACCCCCCCCCAAACCAGCACCGGTAGTGTCCTGTTGCACTGATGGCAGATGTTGTTGCTTTGACAGCTTGCTTCCGTAGGTTGGCTGCTGGACCATGACCGGCTGGGATATATCCAAGTGTGTGGGCTTCAGGCAGTCCATGGTGAAAAGCTCCTCTCTGCCCCAAATTTCCAAGGGAAAAGTGGAATCCGTTCTGTGGAGCACTCTGTAGGGTCGCTCATAGGGATGATGAAAAGGTGCTCTACGACCACCCCGGTGTACAAAGACATAAGCACAATTCATTAGATTGCGGGGAACACGAGAGGGAGGCTGGCAGCGTTGTGAGGGTGGATGGGGTGCCAGGGACTGCAGCTTGTCCCTTAAGCACTCTAGGGTGCTCCCTGGGTGCAGGGTTGGGCTGGGGGCAGGAACCAGGAACTGGGAGAGTGAGGGGCTCCCCATAAAGCAACTCAGCAATCGAGGCATGTAGGTCATATTTGTGCATTGTATGGATATCCAGGAGGACCCATGAGAGCTTGTCTGCTCAGTTCAGACCCTTGAATCACACCATGAGGGCTGATATCAGGTGTCGGTGGAAACACTCCTCCAGGCCATTGGACTAGGTGTGATAGAATGGTGTGTGGTGTAGCTGGGTCCCCAGGAGTTTCAAAAGTTCACCCCTAAGGTGGATGTGAACTGCACACCACAATTGGTGGACGGGGACGTCGAAACAGGAGATCCAGGTTGCCAAGAAAGCCCTAGTGCACATCAGCAGTTATGTCGGGAAGTGGGGGTCACCTCCGGCCACTGGGTGAATCTGTCCACTATGATGAGCAGGTAGCGGTATCCCCTCGAAACAGGCAGGGGGGTCCATGATGTTCACGAGAACATGTTCGAATCGGCGTGTCGGGTTCAAACTGCTGGATAGGCGGTCGTGAGTGCATCTGCATCTTTGCCATCTGGCAGTCCACACATGCTCTTGCCTACTCTGTGATCTCTTTGCAAAGGCCATGCCAGATGAACCGGACAAAAATCATATGAACTGTTGTACGGTTGGAGGGCATGTATGAGGTCAAAGACCACTTTCTGTCACTTAGCTGGTACCACTGGAAGGGGGCTTCCTGTTGCAACATCACACAGGATGGTGGTGGTGCCATTGTCCAGGGGTAGGTCTTGCAGTTGTAGGCCAGTGATGCCATGCGGAAACATTTTGTGCAGGTCAGATTGTTGGGCCCGGGTCAGCTTGTAGAAGTCAACACCCTGCGACAGGGTGCATACCGCTGGCCTGGCCTGGTCTGCGACTATGTTGAGAGATGGTAGATTGAGGTAGTAAACTCCGAAATGTACGGCAGATGCCGCTGTTGGCGGGCAGACCTACCATGGATCTGAAACTTTGTGGAAGGCGAAGGTTAGCGGCTTGTGGTCAGTGTAGACCGTGAAAGGCCGGCCTTCCAGAAAATAGTGGAAATGGTGAACCACAAGGAAGAGGGCGAGTAGCTCCCTGTCTATGGTGCTATACTTGTGTTCTGGTGGACGGAGATAGCAACTGAAGTATCTCCCACAGTGGTGCCAGATGCATCGACCATGAGTGTTGTGGGTGCGACCATCCGTGGGTACGCTAGCATAGTCGAAAGTGCCAGGGCCTCCTTAGTACTTGTGAAAGCGGCTGACGCTTTTTCTGTCCAATCAAGGTCTGTGGTGGATGCAGTCGTCAGGTTGAAGATAGCGGCTGCTGTGGGGATGAATCTGTTGTAAAAGTTCACCATCCCCACGAACTCCTGAAGGCCTTTGAGAGTAAATAGACTTGAGAACTGGCAGATGGCCTCTACCTTGTCCGGGAGTGGCATTGCGCCATCTTTGGTGATGCAGTGGCCCAAGAAATCAACCTCCACGTGGCTGAACTCATACTCTGCGGGGTTGATGGTGAAACCAAACTGTGCCAGTCAAGTGAATAGTTGTCGTAGGTGCGCCACATGTTCCTCTTGAGTGCTGCTTGCCACCAGGACGTTGTCAAGGTAAATGAAAAGAAACAGAAGGTCACATCCTACCGCATCCATCAACCTCTGGAACATCTGTGTGGCATTCTTCAGGCCAAATGGCATCCTCAGGAACTCAAAAAGGTCAAATAGAGTGATGATGGCCATCCTCTGGACGTCATCTGGGTGGACCAGGATCTGATTATACCCTTGGATCACGTCAACTTTGGAGAACAGGTGGGCGTCATGAAGGTTGGCCGTGAAGTCTTGAATGTGAGGCATTGGGTAGCAGTCCGGAATTGTAGCCTCATTCAAACGATGATAGTCTTCACAGGGTCACCAACTGTCATTGGCTTTAAGCACCATGTGGAGGGGTGATGCCCAGCTCCTCTATATGAGTGAACTCCTCCTTGGTCAGTCTGAGTTTGTTTAGTGCCAGCCGGCAGGCTCGCGAGTGGATGGGGGATGCATTGGTCACAATGTGATGCTGGACGCTGTGCCATGATTGTGTAGAGGTGAACTACGGGTGCAGAATGGTCGGGTAGTTGGTGAGCAGGCAGGTGTAACGGTCGCCTGAGGTCGCCACAGCGGCTAGGTGGGTGGCTGGCTCATCAGATGTTCTGAGTGGTCCCGTCTGGAAGGTCTCCACATGGACAAGACATCTGCCATGCAGGTCCACCAGTAATGAGTGAGCCCGAAAGAAATACGCACCCAGCAGGGGTTTGTCCACTGCCATCAGCGTGAACTGCCGCTGAAAGTCCATCTCCTTGAAATGCAGAGGTATGCGCTTCCAGCCAAAGGTCCAGATGGTCGAGTTGTTGGCCAATCGTAGGGTTGGGCCGTGTGGTCTTGTGCGCATTTCCAGTGAAGTGGGTGGAATAATGCTGATCTCGGCTCCTGTATCAATAAGGAACCCATGGCCCGAGATGTTGTCCCACACATGAAGTAGGCTGTTCTGCCGGCCAGCTATCGTGGCCACTAACGGTGGATGGCCCATTCATTTCCCTGAAATGAGCAGGCTTGTCAACATTTTCGTGCCTCGGCCCCCCCCCCCAACGTTGATTGTAGAAACACAGATGTTGATCTGTGAAGGCTTGGCTTTGACAGCTGTTGCAGCGCTCCGTTGGGGGGGGGGCTTGCCTTCCTGGTGGACTCGTGCTGTGGCCTGGTCACTCGGTTTACAGTCTTGGGGGTCTTGCGCGTGGTGTGGTAGAGGGCGTCGGCCTTTGCTGCGACTTTACGCGGGTCACTAAAATCAGCGTCCACGAGAAAGAGCCTAAGTTCTCCGGCATTTGTTCCAGGAAGGCTTGCTCAAATATGAGGCATGCATATGGCCTACTGCCAGCGTAAGCATTTCACCCATAAGTGTAGACGACGTCCTGTCCCCAGGCCATCTAACTGCAGGAGTCTAGCGGCCCTCTCATGTTGGGAAAGGCAATACGTGCTGATAAGGAGGTTTTTTTAAAGCCATATATTTACCCTCTTCTGGCCGCTCTTGGATGAGATGGTCTACGTGGGCAGCAGTTTCCTTATTGAGAGAGCTAACAATGAAGAAATACCTCGTTGAATCGGAAGTGATTTGCTTTATCTGGAGCTGGGCCCCCGCTTGGCCGAATCAAATGCGGGGCCGGATAGTCTAGAAGGTTGCCAGCTTTAACGCTACAGCACCTACTGCTGCGGGGTCCACCTTGTTGAGTCTTCAGGGTGCCGAGACACGTTGGGGTCACCACTGTAGTGAGTTGCGAGAGAACAGCTGTTCAGACTGGAGATTCAGGCTGCTAGTTCGGGTATCACAACAGAAGGTTTATTTAAAATTCACGCACTTCCTTTTCAGGCCGAGAGTTGAACCGCACGTACATCCCGCCGCTTGTGTCATGCTGATGCAAGCACGCGCCAACTTCCGGCCTGGACTGGAAGAGATGGATGTGCACCACCATCTTCGCCACAGCTGTCCCGCGTGTAACAAGCAGGGCCTGTTCGTCCTGGCCCACCTGTGCATCGCCACACATTGATCAAAGAACATTCCCCACGTATCATGAAAGACGTTCGATGTAGCAGCCCAAGAGGATTCTTCACTTCAGAAAATAATTTAATATATTCTAATGACTAAGTTTTGACAAAGGGTCTTCAACCCAGAACATTAACCATTTCTCTTTCTAGAGATGCTGTCTGCTCTGCTCCACATTTCCAGTGTTTCTGTTTTTGTTCAAGAGTTACTGTTTCAGGTCAAACACCCCATGTCAGAACTAGGAAGGAGAGAAAATAATACTGTCAGGCAGGAGTGGGGGGATGGATTTGACAAAGGAAATGTCTTTGATGGGATGAGGGAAATCGAGGAGAGAGAACATAATTTCCATTCATTAAAAATTATGAACTGAGGGCAGTTAACAATTGCAAACACATAAAGGAATGCAGAATGCGTGAAATGCAGGGGGCAGGATTTTCCCAAGTGATCAGATTGCATTCATAAAAAGGTAAGAAATGAGCCAACACCACAGATGGACGTTTTTCTAATGCAGAGAAAGTGACGTACCTGATTGCGTCAGAAAGGCTACTTAGATAGAGAAGGCGGTGTTGTTGCTGAACCTTACAATAGGCTGAGTACAGTGCAACAGACCACAGATAGATAGGTTAGGGTGGGAAACTATAGCGTGTCAAGTAACAGAAGGCACTGCCTTATCAGTTTAGACAGCGCTTGAGCATTTCAGGCATTCCAGAAAGCCATAAACACCACCTTTGTTTTGTTTCTCCAGTGTACAGAAGACCATAGTATGAATACTGAATACAGAACTCTGAAATGGAAGAAGTGCAAGTGATCTCTGTGTTTCATCTCCTGCGGTTGCATCATAAGGTGCTACAAGAAGAACAGACCAGGGAGTCATGAACAGAATGGCCTTTTCAAATGCTAAAAGAGGGAAAGAGAAGATGTGTCTGGTGGTAGCAACTCATTGAATGTGGCTGAAGTTGGCAAAGTTAATCCGTTGAAGGTAGAGGCTAGTAAGAGGAAGGCGAGTACTAGGAGAATTGTATCCTTGCTCTGTCCAGGAGGAGAAGGTGTACAAGCAAAGGTGCAGGAAATAGATGTGACCAAATTAAGTTATCGGACATCAAATGGAATTTACAGAAAAGAAATCCAAACTTTTAGCGTCCTTTTTCTAACTTCACACCTGAACATTTCTATGTTATTATCCTGTTTCCGGTCTGAAGCAATCATCCACATCAGATATGCATACTGACACACACAAACATGGAACAAATTCATCTGCAGATACTCAAAAACATTTCTAATTTGCCTAACTCAAAATTTAGCTGAAAGTTCAGGTATCATACTAGTAAATCCACACTGTGTTCTGTCAAGTGGCTACGACGTTCTTCAAAAATGTTTGATCGGAGAACTTCAGTCAGCTTGAAACACTTGGTCTGGGGGGCGTGGCAAGATGGCATAGGAAACAGACGTGCCTTCCAGACCTCTCCTGACTCTGATTTACTGTTTTGTCTTTAAGTGCCCGTTAAAGTTCTTTTAAAAGTTTATAAATAATAAGAGGTGCGGGATTAATACCTAATGGTTTATATGCAAAAAAAGGTAAAAGAAAACATCAACAGACTGTTAAAAAACTACATTTTCCGAAATTATCTGAGCCTACTTGTTTACAAGAAGCCAGGACTCAACGTAGAATGGATCCAGAAGAAGATGTACAGAATTCGGCATTGAAACTCCGTTTTATACTGGTAAGGCTCTTTGAAGGTCGCACTCAGCAGCTTTCAGAACAAAGAGCTGGCCGGGTGCAAGTATTTTACACAATGGCCACTGTGAGTGCTGTTACTGAGACTTGACAGTTGAATCAACTGGGGCGCCACCAGCTGGAGAGTTAAAGAGCTGTCATTCGACTGCTACAGTGGTGGCGCTGCAAAATGCATCTTCAATTACAACGGTTTTTCCAGACATCGATTCAGTGAAGATGATTAAAGAGATTTGGCTTAAAGATAACCCTGATCTTCAGTCTCCTGGCATTGCTGGGGTGACTTTGAGAGGGATTTTTATACGAAGTCAAACTGCTAGAAAAGGTACTAAATTAAGGGAAGGGACAGAAGATCCCGTGGTCTCTAAGGAACAGCAAGACCACATTATGCCTGAATCTACTTCTGTTTAAATGTTTGTTAAGGATCTTGAAGATAAGATATATTCTGCATTGAGTCACAGCTAATTTTGTGAACCCGTTTATTTCCAAGATTAATGTGATGGCGGAAGCCATTAATGGAGCTTTTAAGCTTGAAACCATTGAAAGATTTGAAATGTGTGATCAAGGTTTAGTCGATGTACAGGATCAACTGCAAGATGAAAATAGAATAATTGAAACATTGCAGATCCAAAATAAAAATTTAGCAAAAAAGGTTGATTATTTGGAGAATCAATCTAGACGGAACAACGTGAAAATTGTTGGTTTGCCAGAAGGCATAGAAGGACCAGATCCAAGAAAATTTTTTACTGAATGGATTCCACGAGTGTTAGGACAGGATAAATTCCCTGAAGGTTTAATACTGGAACGTGCTCATAGAGTTTTAAGAAGAAAATCTTTTTCAGGACAGAATCCAAGACCTGTTCTGGTCCGTTGTTTAAACTATGGTGACAGAGAGACAATTTTACATACGGCTATTAGAAATGCCCAGCAAAATAGATCTCCTTTGATGGTTCAGAATAATCCTGTTTTCTTCTATCAAGATTTGAGTCAAGAAATTATGTTTCAACGACGCAAATTTAATTCTGTGAAAGAACGGTTGTGGAAAAAAAGACATAAGGCAACATTCAGGTATCCTGCGGTACTGAAGATTTTTCAGGATGGAAATCAGCCAAAGTTCTTTGACAATCCTAAAGAGGTTATGGACTTTGCTCAGTCTCTACCAATCATGCAGTTTCAGGAACGATGTAGTCCTTCAAGGTCTCCAAAGAGAGTAGAGATGTAAGGTGGGATCCAGATTTTTAAAAGAAATGGAAGCAATGGTGACCGAAGTGGTAATGTTGATTTAAAAAAATAAATCTTTTATCTTTTTTTTTGAGAAGAGTTTAAATAGTTTAAATAATTATGATAGTTTAATGAAATGGGAATTGGGATAGGGAACTGGGTGGGCACTAGTTTCCAGAAGTCATCAGCTACCTGTGAGTTATCTCACACCCAATATTTTGGGGGAGTTACCGCTTTGGGCGGTTTAAACAGGAGGAGGTAGTCGTGACCTCCGACCTGTTTTTTTTTCTTTTTAATTTTTGGGTTAAGAAATGAAGGGTTTTTTTTAATTTTTTTTTTTAAATAAATAAATTTTTTTTAAACTCTTTTTGTTTTCTGATTGCAATTGAGAGGGAATTAGGAGGTTTTTTTCTCTCTTTTTTTGGGTTTTTTTTTCTTTCTTAAGAGGATGATGTCACAGAAGATAAGTCAAAAATTGAGAATGTTGAATTAGATGAAGAGGAAGATGAGGGGAAAGGTGATAAGAAGAAAAAGAAGAAAACCAAGTACAAATACATTGAAGGAGAAGCGTTTAATAAAATTAAGTTAATTTTGATAGAGAATTTTGAAGATGTTATAAATGAAGAATTTGGAGAATTTTATAAGAGTTTGAACTTTTTTTTCTTTTTTATATAACGGGAGGGGAAGGGAATAAAAAGTTTATCTGATTGTTTTTCTAAGGGATGTTTTTGTTCTCTCGATGAATTATAAAGGAAACTTGGTATTAATGGAAATTCTGTATTTATGTATTATTAATTATGATTTTTTTGTATAACAGATATGTGGTTGATATATGATTTTAATATTTGAACTTAGTTTTAAAGTGGATTTCATTTGTTAAATACATGTATTATGTTTGATTTAAATATATGTTTAAGGGTATTATTTTAGTATTGATATTTTTTTTTGTTGTTAAGTTTTATCCTTTTTTTGTAAGTGGGTTTTTTTCTATTTTATTTACAATATTGTTAATTAATTCTTCACTCTTTATTTTGGGTATTATTTAAGTATTGATTTTTTTTTGTTGTTAAGTTTTATCCTTTTTTTGTAAGTGGGGTTTTTTCTATTTTATTTACAACATTGTTAATTAATTCTTCACTCTTTATTTTGGGGGGAAGGGTTGGACTAATTTTAAATTAGACGATTAATGTTGTGTTATAATTATTGGGGGGGGGGGTTAATTTGTGTAGTTTAATGATGTAGTATCCTAATTTTTATTATCTTATTTTTTATTATTTCTTTAAATGTAATTTTTATTTTATTCATGTCATAAAATTTTAAATAAAGTTTAAAAAAAAACACTTGGTCTGAAAGGCCTCTCTTTTATGTGACCTAGTTAGCTCTGTAAACCATCTTGAAGCTTATCACAATGAATGGCAGAGTGGGTTCGAGGGGCCAAGTGATCCACCATCCACTTCTGCTCCTTTATTTTTATATATTCAGATATTCTAATTACTATTCATTGACTCCCAGTTGGCAATGGACATCTGAATTATATCTAGTTGAGAGACACAACCAGTCACTCTTCTTCCTATCTAAGAACAAATTACTTTAGACATCCATATCCATACATCATCCAAGCAACATTAGTTTGGAACAGTTTGCCAGTCACTCTGTGACTGGTCTGTTCACAATCCCCTTGCCCAATGTGACATTATAAAACATTGATATTCTCACTTCCTGAAAATTAAAAACACTATTGCCCCTTTTCCACTGGCACCCTGTCCCAGGAATTAACTGGAAATTTACCAGGACAAGGTCCAGTGGAAAAAGAACATTGTTCGAACGCTGGTTTCAAATGACATTATTTTACACTGGGGATTAACCATCTCTACCTCTACTCATATTCCTAGCATTTGCTGGTGCCAGCTTGCTGATAAAACCAGTAGAAAAGGGACAGCAGAAAGTCACCCATTTCCAGTTGAAGGTAGAACTCTCCGATCCCTACGGATGAATGCATTCAGTGGAAAGCAATTAGTGTCCCAATTAAGGGTGACTCAGTGGACACAGCACAAAGGGCTTACTATCCGAGGACACTGCACAGCCAATTCATTGGGATGGCAATGGAAAAGGGGCCTATGACATCACATTCAAGGTTAAACTGCAGTGTTCATTGGTATCCAAATACCACAATCACGGAATCAGAACATAAGAAATAGGACCAGGAGTAGGCCATCCAGCCCATTGAACAGTTCTGCCATTCAATGAGATCATGGCTGATCTAATTATAGGCTCATCTCCACCTACTTGCCTTTTCCCCACAATCCTTAATTCCCCTACTTTCTCTAAAGAATCTATCCAACCTTATCTTAACTATATTTAAAGATGGAGTCACATGATGGAGTTGGCCAGTTGGGTAAAACCAGCCCCCTCCAGAAAAAAAAGAAAAAAAGTTAGGAAAAGACAAAGCTCAACAAATATAAAATATAAGAAATAGAAGATAAAGTTACAGAGAAGAGAAAGAAGATGGCACCCAAGAAGAAAGAAGAAGGCCTTACCTGCATGAAGGAATAGAGAGCTGTGGTGGCGAGGAGCACCCAATCCCAGAAGTCGTGACCTCCCGACCAGTGGACTTCAAAAATGGCTCTCGAAGCCAAACAAAATTGCGCAACTGCGCATGCACAATCAAAGGAAAAAGGAAAAAAACGACGGGAGGGGGGCTCAGCAGAGGAGTGGGCAGCCACAGCGCGACCAGCTGAGGGACACTCAACACCAGGGCACTCAGCTTGAGGATGGTGGCAGGGGAGGGAGCGAGGAAACAGACGAGGGAGAAAGACAGGGGGGTGACCGACAAGAGGATCAACGGCAAGAGGCCCGCAAGATGGGCAGCCCAGGAGGGGAGGACCAACAGCAAGAGGACCAGGAAGAGGAGACCCGACAAAGAGATATAAGCAACTCATCAGGAAAAACAGAAGAGACACAGACACTAAGAGAAGAAGACATAAACAAAGGTACAGACACAGAAGAAGAAGAAGAAGAGGAAGAAGAAGACCAAGATCTTCACAGAGAAATAGAAGGTAAAACAGATGGACAGAATATAGATAAAGCCTTTTTTGAAGAACAAATGAGATCATTAAAAGAATGGTAATCATTAGAATTTAGTGCAATTAAAAGAAAAATGAAAAGAGCAGAAGATAAAATGCAAAGTTTAGAACTGGTCATGACAGAAATAGGGAAAAGAATAGAGAATGTGGAAAAGCGGGAAATGGCTGTAGAAATGGAAGTAAATGAATCAAGAGAAAAACTGGAAGTGACAAAAAATTTAGAGACACAAGAGTTGTTATCTCATAAAATCGATATGTTGGAAAATTATAGTAGGCGAAACAACATAAAAATAGTGGGCCTGAAGGAAGGTGAAGGCAGCACAGACATGAAGGAATTTATAAAAGGATGGATCTTGAAGGTCCTGGGAATGACAGAAATGCAGGAAGAAATGGAAATAGAAAGGGCACATAGAGCACTAGCTCCGAAACCACAGAAACATCAAAAACCAAGATCCATCTTAGTAAAATTTTTGAGATATACAACAAGAGAAAATATACTGGAGCGGGCAAGGAATAAAGTTAGAGTAGATAATAAGCCATTGGAATACAAGGGTCAAAAATTATTTTTTTACCCAGACACGTTTTCAACTTTTAAAGAAGTTTAAGAGGAAGGAGTTTAAAAAACGATTTTATGGAAAAAAGGTTATAAATTCATGTTAAGACATTCAGCCGTACTTAAAATATTTATACCCAGGGAGCAAAACAAATTGTTCTCAGATCCGGAGGAAGCACAAGAATTCACAGAACATTTGCAGATCATTTGCAGGACTGAAGAAGAGATGAAGAGATGTAACAAGAAAGAGGAATGGCGATAAAGTGTATATATAAAGATGTAAAAACAATGTATATGTAAAGAACTAAAGAGGGAAAAGAGAAAGGAAGGAAGGGGGAAAAAAAGAGAGCTTTGTTATATGTGTTTAAAAAAAAGTATTTTCTAGGGGGGGCTGAGGGGAGAGGGAATAACCATCACTGCAAAATCAGTTGACGCTTGTGAGCAAGATCACAATCCAAATGGAAAGGGGAGTTGTGGTTGCCTGGCGAGGGATAAGGGGCAACTCAGAGAGGGGGGGAGCTTTTGGGGTTAAGGTATTATTGGGTGTCGGAATTGTTGGAGTATTTTATGTTTTAAATGTGTTGTTTTACATTGAGTTTAAAAAGGGAAAACTAAGAGATAAAAATGGGAAAAAGGGGGATGGAGGTGGCGAGGAAGTGGAAAAGAGGTGTAAGCAAGATATAAGATGGCCACGTTGAACTATATGGCTATAAACATTAATGGAATACATAACCAAATTAAAAGGAAGAGGTGACTAAATTTACTGAAGAAAGAAAAAAATAGATATAGCATTTGTGCAGGAAACGCATCTAACTGAAGTGGAACATAACAAATTAAAGAGAGATTGGGTAGGACACGTAGCGGCAGCGTCATATAATTCAAAAGCTAGAGGTGTAGCTATATTAATTGATAAAAATGTACCAATCAAAATAGAGGAGGAAATAATAGATCCAGCAGGAAGGTATGTAATGCTAAAGTGTCAGATATACTCAGAATTTTGGAATTTGCTCAATATTTATGCACCTAATGAGGAGGATCAAAAGTTTATGCAGGATATTTTTTTGAAGATTGCAGACACACAAGGAAATATATTGATAGGAGGGGATTTTAACCTTAATTTGGATCCAATGTTGGATAAAACTGGACAAAAGACAAGCAAAAAGAATAAAGTGGCCGAATTTATGGTTAAATCAATGCAGGAAATTAAACTTATGGAGGCAACACACAAGAGAGAAGGAATATTCATATTATTTGAGTAGGCATAAAACATACTCAAGGATTGATATGATTTTGTTGTCGGCCCATATTCAAGGGAGCCTTAGGAAAACTGAATATAAAGCTAGATTACTATCTGATCACTCACCCCTGTTATTAGCAATAGAACTGGAAGACATCCCACCAAGAACATATAGATGGAGGTTAAACTCCATGCTACTTAAAAGGCAGGAATTTAGAGAGTTTATTGAACTCCAAATTAAAACATATTTTGAAATAAACACAGAATCAGTGAAAGACAAATTTTATGGGATGTAATGAAAACCTTCATTAGAGGACAGATAAAGTTATGTAAGTAAGATGAAAAAAGGATTACAATCGAGAAATAGAGCAGTTGGAAAGGGAGATAGTAAGTACAGAAAAGGAACTAGTAAAAAGGGATGATATAACAAAAAAGAGAGAATTGGCAGACAAAAAAAATAAAATACGAAACATTACAAATGTACAAGGTGGAGAAGAACATAATGAAAACAAAGCAAAAGTATTACGAACTGGGAGAAAAAACACATAAAATATTAGCCTGGCAACTTAAAACAGAACAAGTTAAAAGAACTGTAATGTGGATTATACAGAATTTAAAAAAGAATCACCATTTAAATGGCAAGCACAAGCAATCCAATACCTAGGGATCAGGTTAGATAATAATTTAAGCCACTTGTACAAACTAAATTATCAGCCACTAATAAAGAAATTGCAGGAAGACTTAGAACATTGGAAAGGATTACTGCTAATGTTGATAGGGAGGGTAAATTGCATTAAAATGAACGTGTTCCCAAGGATACAATACTTATTTCAAACGTTACCAATTTCTTTAACAGAAAAATTCTTTAATGAACTAAAGAGAAACTAAGGAACTAATGAAATTTTTGTGGAAAGGGAGGAAGCCGAGGGTAGCGTTAGATAAATTAACAGAGAGGAATAACCAAGGTGGTTTGCAGTTATCAAACTTTTGAAATTATTATAGAGCCGCACAATTAAGGTATTTATCAGATTTTTACCAGACAAGGGAAAAACCATACTGGACTAAAAAAGAACTAGATAAAATAGGGGAGAAGGTACCGGAAAATATACTTTATAAGTAGGATGAAAAGTTGGTGCAATATAAAAGCTCACCAGTATTGCATCATTTACTTAATATATGGAAAAAGATCCACTTAGAAAGGAAAAAAATGAATTACCAACTACCAAAATTATTATTGACGCAAAATCCACTAATCCCTTTTACAATAGATAACCTTTCCTTTAGAGAATGGGAGAGAAAAGGAATCAAAAGAATAGAAAATTGTTTTTTGGGAAATAATTTATTAACATCTGAACAGTTGAAGTACAAATATGGAGTAACTCATGGTACAATGTTTGTATATCATCAACTGAAAGCTTACTTAAAGGATAAATTGGGAAACAGATTGATATTACCAGAAGGAAGCAGCTTTGAATATGTGATTACAGACACAATGATAATTAAAAGATTTATAACGAAGATGTACATTAAGCTGCAAGATAAGGAAAATGATGAAATAAATGATAAACCTAAACAAAAGTGGGAAAAGGATTTAAACATAAAGATAAAAAATGAAACATGGGAAAAGTTATGTTCTGGAACTATGAAGAATATAATAAACACAAGGTTACGCATGATACAGTATAATTGGTTACACAGGTTATATATCATGCCTCAAAAGTTTAAAAAAATGGGATCCAACATTATCAGATAGATGTTTTCGCTGTAAGAAGGAAATGGGAACAACAGTACATGCAATTTGGGCATGTAAGAAAGTGAAAATATTTTGGGAAGATCTAAATCAGATATTAAATAAAATCACAAAAAATAACATGCCAAAAAATCCAGAGATCTTTTTTCTATGTAATACAAGAAGTAAGGAATTAGGCCTCAAATTGGATAAAGCGCAAAAAAGATTTATTATGATAGCCTTAGCAGTAGCAAAAAAATGTATAATGTCAACTTGGAAAATGGAAGAGAGCCTGAGAATACACCAATGGTACATGGAAATGAATAAATGTATTCCATTGGAAAAAAAAACCATATAATTTAAAATATAAAGTCACATTGTTTGCACAAATTTGGGAACCGTACATGGAACATAACAGAGAGGGCTTGCCTTGGACCTCCAACCCCTAAAATGATCCTCCATCTCCTAAAATGATAAGACAAAACGACTTGATTCAGTGTGTCACAAATAGATGACGCATTTTTCTTGTTTATTTTCCTTTGTGTGAAGATATTGTTTTATGGTTTTATTGTATTTATGGGTTTTGGAGTGGGGGGGGGGGGGTGGGAAGAGGGGAGGGAGGGAAAGGGAGAAAAATGCCACTGTGTATATTCACTGAGAAACGTTTGTACATAGTTTGGTTGAGATGGTTGACAGTGTGAAAATTTTTTAATTTTTTTAAAAACTGCTTCAAGGGGCAGCGAATTGCATGGATCCACCACCCTCTGGGAAAAGCAGATCCTCCTCATCTCCGTCCTAAATGGACTACACTGGATCCCCTGGGTCTCGTCTCCCCCACCAATGGAAACATCTTGCCCGCCTATCTCATCTCTGCCTTTCATAACTTTCTCTGTTCCTTTGGGATCCCTCTCATTCGTCTTAATTCCAGCCAGGAGCCCCCAATAAAACATCCCCTGGGCAAAAAGCACATTGAAACCAAACTGTTTGTGCCAAAAGTTTTAGCTCTCACTTACCAGAACAAGATTCTTAATATATTGGCCACAAGCAGCACCAAGCAAACGTGGATGGAGAAGCCCTCTGCATTCTGGCTGCGTCGGATGTCTCTGTACTGAGGAATGTAAGGCAACACACCTCCGAATATCATTGCCACCGCCGCTATCCAGGAAGCCAACTTGCTGACAGGTAGGGCGAACAGCTCGAGAGAGCGGAGACCCTCTTCCATTTTCGCCCCCCCCCCCCCCCCCCCCAAACTCCAGGTGAAGCCGCGCACAGCGATCCGCCCCTTCAATCGCCCAGTCTGGACGCGTCAACCGGCTGGAACATTGGGTGGCTGGAGCCTTGGCGCAAGGTCCGGCGGCCGCCTCGTCAGTGGGGGCGAGGGGGTGTGCGGAGATGTGCGCCGCGGAGCCAGGGGCACGGCCGTAAAATCTCTCGCGATGTCACTGAAGCATCCGGATTTCCTCCACGCCACGCCAGCAACTGAAATGTTTAAAGCAAGAGATGATTTTCTGGAAGAGGGGGGGGATCAATAAAACAAGCCCCGCGGCCGTGGAAAGGACGGGCTGCACGGCGAGTGGTTCCGAGACGTCCCGATCCCTTGGAGGAAGTTATACAACTCCTTCCCTTCCTTTCACAGACCATTAAAAGAAAGCAATTGCAAGATAGGAGATCATAAAGGTTGATACGCGTTATCTGCGACTGATAGAAGGCAAACATGGATCTTCCTTGCACCCTCGGTCCCAACTTTGTTCACTAACTATCCAGCCCCATGGGAAATTATAGTTTTAAATGGAGCCGAGCTTTCTCCTCCCTTCTTTTGTTGTCACGACGTAGCAGATGGAGGTCACTGGCCCGGTTGGGGCCATGACATGCTATCATAGGTCACTGGCGTCAGGTTCAACTCCACCCCATCACCCTTCATTTTCAATGTGGACATCCAGCATGGTAACAGGCCCGCCAGCCCGTTCGGAAAGGTGGAAGCCCACACTGACAAATTCCTTCCAGGTAGCGCTGGATTCGAACTCGGGAGCTACCACAGCGTTGCCCCTTTGTATTTTTTAAAAAATCTGTATTTTGATACATTCAATGAATGCTTCCTTGGGCAGAGTTCCAGGGATTCACTCTGCTCTGGGAAAAGTAGTTGCTCTTCATCTCGCCCCAATTCTAGACACACCTACCAGTGCAAACAACCTCCCTGCATCTATCTTTATACCTTTCGTAAGTGAGTGTGTTTCTTCAAGCTCCCTTCTCATCCTTCCAAGCTGAAATGAGTTTATTCCCAGCTGCTCCATCTCTCCTCTTAAGATTCCCAGAATCAACCTGTGCTGAAGCTCCCCTGCCACCTCTCAAATGCCAGCAAGTACTTCCTTTCTCAGGAAACGAGAAGACTCAAGAGACTCCACGTGGGGTCTCAGCAGAACAGGATACAGTTGGAGCAGAAGCTTCCCCCTCTTAAATTCAACCCCGCTAGCAATGAGGGACAACATGTCTTGTGAGGCAAAGCTGACAGGCTCTTTGCAGCAAGGAAAGATGAAAGGTGATTTAAGAGAGGTACATAAAATTATGGGGCACATCGATAAGGTGGGCAGCCTGCACCTTTTTCCTGGTTTGACAGTCGCAAATACCAGGGAACATCTTTTTAAGGTGAGCGGAGGAAAGTTTAGGGGCGATGTCAGAGATCAGTTTTTTTTAAAAAAGAGTGGTGGGTTCTTATAACACATTACTGGGTATGATGGTGACACCAGATACAATAGGGATATTCAAAAGACTTACATGGAAGGTACAAGGTGGGGAAAGATTAGATCAGGGGTGGCCAACTTTTTAATTTAGACATCCAGCACTGTAAAAGGCCATTTCGGCCCACGAGTCCATGCAACCCAATTAACCTACACCCCCTGGATTAGATTACTCAGGCTGGCATAACATCGTGAACTGAAGGTCATTTCTTGTAATGTTTTGTATAACAACCTATTTGACTCCTTCATTACCTGCTGCACCTGCAAAGACTTTTTGCAATTCATGCTCAAGCACTCCAAGATGCACAACATCCTGCAATTTTTCACCTTTAAATAGTAGTCAGATCTCTTATCTTTCTTTCCAAAGTGGATGACCCACACTTATTGACATACTCCATCTGCCAGACCCTTGCCTGCTCATTTAACCCATTACCTCTCTGTCCTTGACACAATTTCCTTTTCCGTTCAATTTAGTGTCATCAGCAAACTTAGATGCACAGCACTTGGTCCTCTTCTCCAAGTTACTTAAATATGTTATAAACAGTTGTGGACCCAGCACTAATCCCTGCAGCACACTATTATCCATTCACTGTCAACCAGAGAAATACTCATTCATCCTAACTCTGTTTTCCATTGGTCAACCAATTTTCTATCCATGCCAATTCATTACCCGCAAATCTGTGTTACGTATATACACCTTCGTGTTTATGATGCCATATCTATTGTGTGCTACAGGAAGCCATTTTAATTTGAGATAAACAATGAATAAAACATCATGTCTCTGTGCGCTAGTGTATTTCTAAGGCTAGAATACATCACATATTGGCTACGAGGATCAAAACAAACTTACCCTATGCTCCAAATAGTGGAATGAAGATTTAAAAGGGAAAAACAAGATTTTCATCACAGTGAGCCCCACAGGCTCAGGCACAGGGAACAAAAGAAAGAAGATTCAAAATGGAGAGACAGTTTAGAAAATTTGTGGACTCAGAAGAATCCTGATATGACTATGTAGAAAGATTTAATCATCACTGTCTTGCCCAACACACTGCCTTTGAACCAAAAAGATCACTATTTCTGAGCCAAGTGGGAAGCAAGACATTTAAACTGATGAAATCTCTGTTAGCACCTGAAAGACCAGGTACAAAACCTTAGGTAGAGTTATGTGGTATAATAGGAGCACATCAAAGTCCAAAACCACTGGCTTTAGCAGAAAGACAAATATTTTATTTCAGAAAACAGAGAACAGGTGAATCTGTAAGCAAATTTTTGCTGAATTATGAAGACTGTCAGAACACTGTGAGTTGTGTGCATTCTTAAACAAAGCATTAAGAGACAGGTTAGACTGCAGTACCAGACAAGTGATGGCTAAGTCCAAATGTAACCCTTAATTCAGCATATGATCCAGCCCTGAATTTTGAGAGGGCCGATAACAACTTGGACATCGGCCAAAGTGAACCACCAGTGGTGGAAACTTTTTTCAAGAATGCTTTCGCTGTGGAAAAAGCAACCACAACCCAGATAATTGTTCTTTCAGAAAATCTAGATGTTACCTATGTGACAAAGAGGAGAACATCATAGCCAAGTGTCCAAGAAAGAAAGAAAGTGGGAAAGCAAAGACCTATATTTGAAAAACTTCCCTCAGGAGTAAGAAACGTGGAGGAGGATGAAAACCCCAACAATTAAACAAACAACTCAGAGGAAGACAAAATATGGGAAGTCACGTATATTTCCGGAATAAAGGATAAAAATTCATAAAAATCAACATTCAGGTGAAAATCAACAATGAACAAATGGAATTGGACACAGGGGCAGCAATGTCATTAATGCCACTGAAGTTAAAAATCCGACTGTTACCCCACCTCACCATTAAAGAGTCTGACATGATGTTGTAAACTGTCACAGGGGAGGAAATCAAGGTGTTTGGAAAATGCAGCATAACTGTGGAATATAAAGGACAGACACTGAAAAGATTACCTCTCTACATTGTTGACACCAAAGGGCTGTTCAGACATTCAATTAAATTGGATATGTAATGAATGCATGCCTGGAAGATAAGGCTAAGCCAAAACTGGAAAAAGTGCTCAAGAGTATCAGGCTATTTTCAAAAAGGCCTGAAAAAATCCAAGGAATCCAGGCAAAATCAAGTGTTGAACCCAAGTTCTTTAAGCCCAGAATGATATTGTTTGCAATAAAGGGAAAGATTGAATCAGAAATTAACAGATTGGGAAATGAAGAAATACTAGAAAGAATTCAAAACAGCAGCTCCTATCGTACAAGTGTGAAAAATCAATGGAAAAGTCTGAACTTGCGATGATTACAAAGTCACCATTAATCAGGCTTTGCAAATACATGAACATCCTATGCCCAAAGCAGAGGAATTATTTCAGGCCTGAACGAGGGAAAGAAATTCATGAAGCTGGACTTATAGAGTTGAATGAGGCCTCAAAAAATATGTGGCAATCAATACTCATTTGAGGTTATTCACCTAGACCTGAATGGCATATGGAATATTAGCAGCCCCAGCCATATTTCAAGATGTCATGGACAAATGATTGCATGGCATAAATGTAGGATGCTATCTTGATTACAGGCCGAGATTACTTGGAGCACCTATCTAACCAGAAAGAGTCCTTAATCAACTGCAACAAGCAAACATTCACCTGCATCAGGACAAATGTGTATTTGTGGTATCTTCTGTAACATATTTAAGCTTCCCAATTAACAGTGAAGAAATCCGAATGAATACTGTTGGTACCGAAGCCGGCTGCAGAGCACCCTTTCTAACAAATCGAGCCAATTTGCAGTCGATCCTGGGTTTGGTTAACCATTATTGGAAACACATTCCAAATATGTCAACATTGTGCAGTTCGTTGAACCAATTGTTAAAAGATCTGGAACGAAGAGACTAGTAACATGGTCGATTGCTTGAAAGAACTACTAACGTCATGTGACAATGTTCTTGTCCACGATGACCCAGAAAAGGAAATAACCATTGCAGTCAATGCTTCCCCAGTGGGATTAGGTGGTGTTGTCACAAGGGGAACAACTGGTGGCCTACACCTCAGTCTTTAACGGTATGCACAATTGAAAAAGAAGGGCTTGCCATAATATTTGTGTCAAACGATTCCACCAATACTTGTACGGTAGGAAGTTTACCTTAGTAACAGACAACAAACCACTAAGTTTGACTCTAGGCCCTAAAAAAAGGGATACCAGTGCTAGCTGCAACAAGAATTCAAAGATGGGCCATGCTGCTCGCTCCATATGATTACGATCTGAAACATAAACCAGAAACACAAAACAGCCATGCTGATGCTCTATTTCACTTACTGCACTGTAACATGAACAGAAAAGACAAGATAATTAAATGGACGGTGGAGGCTACTGCAATTAATCAAGAACAACTCATCGCTTACCAATTACAGCAAAGAAGAATGGAAAGAAGAAACACTGTCAAAGGTCCTACATTTCACATTAAATGGGTGTCCGAGACCAAAGCCATCTTTCCCGAACTGAAACCTTATTGTACATTGCATAATGAGATATCCATTGAAAAATGTTGTTTATTATGTGGACCCAGGACAATCATTTCTACAAATGGCAGACTGCCATGTTATCAGAGCTTCACAACAACCACCCAGGCATTGTTTGGATGAAAGCTTTGGCACATATACATGCCTGGTGTTCCTTATTATACATTGATAATGAACAGACGGTAAGAAGATGTGCCATTTGTCAGAGTAGCAACCCAAAGCTCCTCAAGCCGAAGTTAACCCATGGAGATGGCCATCATGACCATGGCACAGGATTCACATAGATTTTGCTGGTTCATTTATGGAAGAAAATTTCCTAATTTGTTGCCGATGTACACTCTAAATGGCCAGTGATGTCACACATGAAGAAAACAACAACAGACCAGACAATTGAACTCTCTGATAATGGGCCACAGTTTGCATTGGATGCCTTTAAAATGTTCTTATGTAATGACAATATATAACACATCTTGTCAGCACCCTACCACAAATGGGGAAGTGGAACATTTTGTACAAAACTTTTAAAAAGGTAACGAAAACTAAAAATCTCAAAAATATCACAGATTTCCTGTTAGGATACAGAAATACACGGCACTCTACGACCAAACGAACACCAGCAGAATTGATGTTTGGACGTAACTTAAGAACAAGGCTTTCCACATTGGCCTTCACATGGAACAATCCACGTCTCTCCAAATAAATCTACGAGGTCTCTGCAAGTAGGAGTCTGGCTCGGGACTACTGAGACAATAGGGAGTCATAGGTGATAGGAGTGATTCTTAAAAAATTGAGTCCCTGTTCTTATTCTATACTGGTGGGTAGTAAAATATGGAAGCGGCACATCGAGCAGTTGAGAGCGGTGGATGATCCTATGGCCACACTCACTGTTCATGATCCCGATGAAATTCCAAATGAGATTCCATGGGCTCATTCCCCTGTTGACGATCCAGAAATATCTTTGGGAAGTGAGCCCCCTTCAAGGATGACTGTTCAACAGGGCAGTCCTACCATTCTACTAAGCACTCCTACCGCTCAGCAGCGCAGCCCTCAGCAACATCCAAATGTGGCACGCCAAATACAAGGTTCACAGTCTTTAACACAACTGAAGTACTACCTGAAAAGGCAAAGAGTCTGGAGAAGTCACAAAGTATTCTGGTTGATTCTACCTCATTGAGACAATCCAAAAGGGAAAAAATCCTCCAGAATGGCTGAGAGAGTATGTACAGTGAGTTGGCTGCTTAACATGTCATACTTACATTATGGTGTCATTGCAATTCTCACCATTAGTCTATGGGCACCATGTAGTTATCATAGTTTAGTATACAGTAAGTGCTGTCTATATGTTATTTTCACAAAGCATTTATTTTGTGTGGGGGGGGGGGAGAAGAGTGTAATGTATATACACCTGTGTGTGTGTATGGCATCATCAGCTCGATGTGATGACATTGCCACTCATATATGTGTATAATTCACTGGGTGCTGCAGGGAACCATTTTAGATTTGCAATAAACAATGAATAAAGCATCACTTCTCCATGTGCTAGTTATTTTTAAACCTAGAATACACAACACTGTGCATCCTATTCTCATGAAGAAGTCTTTGTGTAGTATCTTATTAAACACCTTCTGCAAATTTAAGTATACCACATCCACCTGCTCCTCTCAATCCACTGCACTTGTTATATCCTCAAACAACTCCTGTGAAGTAGTTACATATGACATATACATTGCTTGGTGGCACAATTTCAAAGTCTCACTATTACTTCCCATTACCCCTTCCAAATAATCAGTGGCTAAGAGACCAAATGATTTAGCTATAAATAGCCAAACTAATTAGAATACAAGGGGACTCGTTTTTCCTGCCTTGGGTTTTACCATTTCACCATTCGTACAGTCTAAAGTTTTTAAACTAATTGAAAACTTGCAAGTTATAGCATCATGCCTCATGCCTGACGGCCAAACCAATCATAGAGGGGCAATAATCTCTCTAGAAACACAAATGGAAGAAAAAACCTGGCACTGAAAATATATGCACTCACAGGCAAACCTGTAAAATTAGGACCGTGATAACAGTGCTTGCTGGTGGTAAAGAAAACTGCCAAAAGATCTAATTATACGAGTCACATGTTTAATCTTTCTGACATCGATTTATACTTGACGTCCATTCAAAAAGAAGCATGGCATCCAGCATCTCTGATAACATCAAGCAGCCTGGGGTGCAAAAAACACTCGCGTTGAAGAATTCTCTGAGCAAAACAGGAAGGATTTTGGAGGAATATTTTAAAATAACTGTCGCCATCAATTTCACAATAAGATTATAAAGTTCATTAGTTTCACCAACATATGCTGAGATTCTTTATGGCGAAACAGGATAGTAAAACTTGCAACAATTATATTATACTTATGAGGGGATTCATGTCAGGAAAGAAGTGGAATAAACAGAAAGATAAGGCAGTCCAAGATATAAATCTGGATGGAAAATAATTTATTTATTGGATTGTTAGTTTGCTTATTTCCAATTTTTTTTGGCACAGAGTTACATATTAACAATGTCACATCAGTGTTCCAGCTCCAATTTTCTTTGGGTTCAATTCTGCCTTAAAGCTAAAAATGAGTTTGTGATCCACTTTAGATACATGCATGTAAAATAGGATCAACAGCAGAGCATTCAATGGCATCAAGTTCTTGATTAATTACAAACTTTTCCTGTAATAAATAAATTAATCCTTGCTCTATTAAACATTACAATTGTACAACATTTTGCATTATGAAACTTAAGCTATATAATTAGCTGCACCACATGTGGTATGTATTTATTTTTAAATGGGCTGTATTTCAGGATCATAAAGACTTCAGTTATGATCACATCCCTCCACAAACTCAATGGCACTCAACTTTAACACTTCACATTTCCTGCTGTGTATTTTGCTCGCCACATCACAGTACTAAATATTCCCCAAACTCCAATAGCAGTTTTAAAATGCATGTTCAACGGCAAGCTCAGAACCTCCTGCAAAAAATTAATACATTATCATATTTCCTCATGACAAAAGAGATAATTCAGTTCAACTACAGTGGAAAATATTTTTTTCCCCCAAAAGGTTTGCTTCCTGGAAAAAAATGGGGATTATCACAGACAACTTCAAGCTGAACACAAGGATATTTTCAGATTTGCTGAATCACACAGGCAATTGGAGCAATATTAAGTGAACTTTTATTAAATTTAACATGTTTAATCACATAATGATATTGAGCCAAGCTCTCAGGTTGACTGCACATATTGCACAACAAATGTGAGGAGCCCAGGGTTTGACTTGGTCATCAATTTTGCAACCCAAGTAAACTCATAGACTTTCTTAACAAGTGCAATCATGCTGTGTCTTGGAACTCTCCACAAATGTAACAGAATGTATTGCACCTGTTGCAACATTGACGAGATATTTCTGCTATATTGAATCTTTCTGAAGACGATAAATGCCATTGTTAAGTACACTCATTTTGCTATTACCTGAAGAACATGTGTTCAATCTATAATCGATGTAATCCACAGCATTTGTACACGTGAGCTGCTTTTTTTTTATAAAAGCTTGTTTGCGCCTATCCTAAGCAAGCCCTGGCTTAAGTCAACATTTTCAAAGCACTTGCACTGAGTGTATGCCCAGATATACTTTGAACAAAACAGCTGCCATTTATACGAGACAAAATATGACATGAAATCACAAAAATAGGTTATATCTTAAAAAAAGGCATGTGATAGGAAAATTTTTAAATGATTTTCATGATCAACAATCCAAACTCCATAAAATACACCCAAAAAAGTTCAGGAAGAAAAATCTTCGTTGTTCAGTGCTATCAGAGCAATCTCAATTACTCACTTATTTCCCTATAGCCTTTTCTTTACACATAGGAACATAGGAAGTAGGAACAGGAGTAGGCCAAAAATGGCCTATCAAGCCTGCTCCGCCATTTAATACGATCATGGCTGATCTAATTTATGACCTAACTCCATCTACCTGCCTTTTCAGCATATCACCTAATTCCTCTATCATGTAAAAAATTATCTAACCGAATTTTAAATATGTTTAATGAAGCTGCCTGGTTAGAGAATTCCAAACATTCACTACTCTCTGGGAAAAACTATTTTTCCTCATCTCTGTCCTAAATCTACTCCCCCGAATCTTGAGACTGTGTCCTCTGGTTTTAGTTTCCCCGGCCAGCTCAAAAAACCTTCCTACATCCATCCTATCCATACCCTTCATAATCCTATATGTTTCTATAAGATCTCCTCTCATTCTTCTGCACTTGTTCTTCTGAACATACTGTTTAATGGTTGGCGTAGAGGTTTAATTGGGCAGCATGGGCTCGTGGGCTGAAATGGCCTGTTACCATGATGAATGTCTAAAAAAATCTCCCGGATTCTCTCATGTTACCACACATCCAAGCAGTAATCAACATTATCCAATTAATCAACACCTTTGGAATCTAGGAGGAATCTGGAGCATTTTGGAGAAACCCACATGGTCACAAAAAGCCCTTTCAGGTGGCCCAAACCTCACCTCACCGCCCACCCCCCCCCCCCCACGTAAAGCCACAAATTATCCCTCCTTGCAGTTAAATACCTACTTACCTGAATGCACCCAGAGTACCTCCAAGGCGCTGATGCCAACCATCCTCGGGGAGGAATAATCAGCAGAGCACTGGGCTCCGCCGATGCACCTGAATTAGGGGTGGGCTGATGACTCCATGCTACCTGACAGCACTGGGATGGGGAGGTCTGCCGGGGCGGCCGGTAGGGGATGCTAGGGGCCGCAAGGGAGGCCAGTGCGGAATGTTTCAGCCCGGCTGGCCGTTCTGGCACCTCACTGGGCGCTTCGGACTTTGAGGCTGCTCTCTGCGGCACAAAACACGGCACAGCAATGGCGGTCTTCCCTACCCATAACCTCCCATGCAGATAGAACTGTTCTGAGAAACACAGAGTGGTTCCATCTGCGTGGGGGATTATGGGTAGGGAAGACTGCCATTGCTATGCTGCATATTTATTATGGGTGGCGCTGCAGATCCAGTCGTCCCGCATCCATCAGATCCGGAGGGCACTACGAGGCGCCTCTGGATAGGAATGGGAAGCTCAAGCAGCTTTTTAGGGCTGCTGCCTGAAAGGTAAGTTCTTGGTTTTCAATCCGCTCCTGTCGCTGGTCTCAAGGCAGAGCATTCACCTGAAGTGGCCTAAAGAGAATGTGCCAACTTCCATATAGTTGTACATGAGTTGCAGGAATTGAGAGACACTGCAATACCTACTGCATCTTTGTGCCACCCTATATATATATATATTGCCATTTAAGCAAACTCAACAGCTTGCATTCTAACTCATATTCATTGATCACACCATTGAGGGGCAAAGATCAGAACAGCTATGATTTTGTTGATTGGTTAAGCAAGCATGAGGAGTTGGAGAATTCACTCCTACACCCATTCTTATGGACTTAACTGAATGATGTAGAACTGTCAACCTTCAGTTTAGATCATTCTAGCTCAGTCCTTCCTTCTGAATCTTTACTCCTTCAACTCAGACCTCTTGCACATCTCCAATTTTCAGTGATTCATCAGGTCATCTTGTTGTCAGCTGCTTTTCAAAAAAAAATATAATTCACCCAATGTGGACGTTGCTAGTAAAGCCAAAATTTGGCAAGGTGGCGGTGACTTGCCTTCTTGAATCTCTGTAAGCCACTTACATACACCATTCCCGTATTTCAAGAGTGAAAAAAGATCAGAATCAGGATTTATTGTCATGAACGAGTCACAAAATTTGTTGTTTTGCAGCAGCTTCATTCTGTAAACACTCAAATAAACCACCCTACCATACATCAGATGGAAGCTCATTCCACACTAAATAAAAATTACAGCCTCAATAATAAGAGCAGGAAAAGTCAAAGTAAGACAGTTTGGTTCAGTGATCATTCAGGAATCTGATGGCAGTAGGAAAGAAGCTGTCCTTGTGCCGCTAAGTGCCTCTCTTTAGGCTCCTGTACCTTTTTCCTGATGGTAGCAGAGTGAAGAGGGCCTGGCCTGGTTGGTGGGGGTCCTTGAGGATAGAGGCTGCTTTCTTACAACACCGCCTCCTGTAGATGTCCTGGATGGATTGAAATCTGGTGCCGAGTTAACAACCCCCTGGAGATTTTTCTTGTCCTGAGAATTGGCACCTCTGTTGGCAAGCAGCCAGAATGCTCTCCATGGTACATATGTTCAAGAGTCTTCGGTGACACACCGAATCTCCTCAAACGTCTCACAAAGCATTGCCGCTCGCAAGCCTTTGTGATTGTATCACCGTGAAGGTTTCAGGACAGATCCTTGGACGCATTGACCCCCAAAAATTTGAAGGTCTTGACCCTCTCCACTACTGAGCCCTCGATAAGAACTTGATCGGGTTCTCCTGACTTCTTCCTGATGTCCACAATCATCTTTTTGATTCTGCTAATATTCAGCACAAGGTTGTTGGTGTGATATCACTCAACAAGCTGATCCATTTCCCTCCTGTACACTTCCTCATTGCTGTTTTGTGATTCTCCCAACAACTGTGGAGTCATTGGCAAATTTGAAGATACCATTGTCATTGTGCCTCACTCATGGGTGTATAGTAAGTAGGACAGTGGGCTAAACATGTATCCTTGGCATGCACCTGCGTTGATAGTCAATAAGGGGGAGATGTTGTTTCCAATTCATACCGACTGTGGTCTTCCGATGAGGAAGTCAAGGATCCAGTTGCAGAGGGGGGGTGCAGTCACCCAGGGTTTGGAGCTTCTTGACCAGCACTGAGGGGATAATGATGTCGAAGGCGGACCTCTAGTCTATGAAGAGCACCCTTGTGTACGAGTTGCTGTTTTCGAGGTGATCCAGAGCTTGGTGGAGAGCCAGCAATATTCTGTCTGCTATGGAGTGGTTGTGATGCGTCAATGATGCATTTCAAAGTCAGAATGTTTACAAACTTAAAAAGGCAACATGCTGGTTCTATAGTTCCTACATGTCCTGGATGGTAGAAGTTGGAGGTATCCTTCAACACAACCTTTTACCAAATTCTTTAAGCTGTAGCTCTGTTAAATTTTCATCCACAACACATAAATGCAATGTTATTGCAAAGCCATTTTTCTCTTATAAATTATGTTACTATAGTCCATGTAAATACAGATAAAATATATCCCAGCCTATTACTTGAATTATATTCTTGGAAATAAAAGATTTACTGTGAAGGTATGAGAATGTTTCAAATTTTCTTTGATGGTCTGTCCTGGGAAGCAGCAGCCAAAGACAGCATTTTGCTTGGAAATAGTTAAATGTACAAGCTCCTTGCACTGATGTCCCATTGGGATCTTGTAATAACTAAAGGTCATGAGGTGGAACTATATCATGGTTCTGCAAGTTGATAATGTGAACATGTATTGTTCTCATATAAATCCCAAGTAATATGCTGGGTTTTTTTTAATGGAAAAATAAATCCATCCCCTTCCTTCTCGCACCATATATGCCCTTTTCCATCAATACTCCACACCACATCAGATCCCCCAAACACACCCTTTTCCTCACAACCCCAAACTCCTCAACAATCTTTCTCAGGCTAAGCTCCCTACACAATCCCCTCAACCCTTGATCCATGACGCACAACCCACTTCCATCCCTCTTCTCTCCTAGACACACAAGGCCCTTCAAGCTGCCGTGTGAAATGGGATTAACCGGGCAATTTGCCTGGTTAAGGCTCCACTCACACAGGAGGTTGAAAGGATCCAACCGGTCAGGGTCGTCATAATTCAACCGGGTCCCTGCCTACATAGGAGGCAGTCAGGGAACCCAGTAATACTCACCAAGGTCAAGTCCTTCTGCACCTTGAAACCCAGTCTTACTGACCCACACCCATTCACTCTCCCTCCCCCCCAGTGTCACTGACCCGCACCCTCTCCCCAACTCAATGACCCACACCCTCTCCCCATCTCAATGACTCACACCCTCTCCCCATCACAATGACCCACACCCTCTCCCCATCTCAATGACCCACACCCTCTCCCCATCTCAATGACCCACACCCTCTCCCCATCTCAATGACCCACACCCTCTCCCCATCTCAATGACCCACACCCTCTCCCCATCTCAATGACCCAACCCTCTCCCCATCTCAATGACCCACACCCTCTCCCCATCTCACTGACCCACACCCTCTCCCCATCTCACTGACCCACACCCTCTCCCCATCTCAATGACCCACACCCTCTCTCCATCTCAATGACCCACACCCTCTCTCCATCTCAATGACCCACACCCTCTCCCCATCTCAATGACCCACACCCTCTCCCCATCTCAATGACCCACACCCTCTCCCCATCTCAATGACCCACACCCTCTCCCCATCTCAATGACCCACACCCTCTCCCCATCTCAATGACTCACACCCTCTCCCCATCTCAATGACCCACACCCTCTCCCCATCTCAATGACCCAACCCTCTCCCCATCTCAATGACCCAACCCTCTCCCCATCTCAATGACCCAACCCTCTCCCCATCTCAATGGCCCACACCCTCTCTCCATCTCACTGACCCACACCCTCTCCCCATCTCAATGACCCACACCCTCTCCCCATCTCAATGACCCACACCCTCTCTCCATCTCAATGACCCACACCCTCTCTCCATCTCAATGACCCACACCCTCTCTCCATCTCAATGACCCACACCCTCTCTCCATCTCAATGACCCACACCCTCTCCCCATCTCACTGACCCACACCCTCTCCCCATCTCAATGACCCACACCCTCTCTCCATCTCAATGACCCACACCCTCTCTCCATCTCAATGACCCACACCCTCTCCCCATCTCACTGACCCACACCCTCTCCCCATTTCAATGACCCACACCCTCTCTCCATCTCAATGACCCACACCCTCTCCCCATCTCAATGGCCCACACCCTCTCTCCATCTCACTGACCCACACCCTCTCCCCATCTCAATGACCCACACCCTCTCCCCATCTCAATGACCCACACCCTCTCTCCATCTCAATGACCCACACCCTCTCTCCATCTCAATGACCCACACCCTCTCTCCATCTCAATGACCCACACCCTCTCTCCATCTCAATGACCCACACCCTCTCCCCATCTCACTGACCCACACCCTCTCCCCATCTCAATGACCCACACCCTCTCTCCATCTCAATGACCCACACCCTCTCTCCATCTCAATGACCCACACCCTCTCCCCATCTCACTGACCCACACCCTCTCCCCATTTCAATGACCCACACCCTCTCTCCATCTCAATGACCCACACCCTCTCTCCATCTCAATGACCCACACCCTCTCTCCATCTCAATGACCCACACCCTCTCTCCATCTCAATGACCCACACCCTCTCTCCATCTCAATGACCCACACCCTCTCCCCATCTCACTGACCCACACCCTCTCTCCATCTCAATGACCCACACCCTCTCTCCATCTCAATGACCCACACCCTCTCTCCATCTCACTGACCCACACCCTCTCCCCATCTCACTGACCCACACCCTCTCCCCATCTCAATGACCCACACCCTCTCCCTCCCCATCCTAACTACCACCCTAGCCCCGGTCTCACTGCCGACCATCCCGCCGTCCTCACTCCCCCCTGCCCTTTGCCGAAACCTCACTCGTCGCACTTTTTTTCCTCCCCTTGCCACCGCAGCCGTCTCACTCACCCAGGCCCATCTCCTCTCTAATTGACGTTCATGTACCAGCCGCCAGATCTTCCCGCTGCGCATGCGGCCTTTTCAGAGACGCCGCCGCAGGGTCTTCACGCCCTCCCGTCACGGAAACGAACGCGGATGAGCAGAGGCTCCGGGCTGAAGACACACAGGAGATTGCCGGTGCTGGGATCGGAAGCGAGTGGAAGTGTGCGGGTCGAACAGCATCCGTGGGAGAAGAGTAAGCGGCTGCATTTCGTGCGGAGCTGGGATCTCTGTCCATCACATGAAGTTACTCTCAAGGTGTTTTCCTTCTCAATGGATTTTTATGGCTTTAGTCGATTTTTATTTCTAACACGGCTCGGCTGATTTGATGGATCATTTTTGGGAGGAAAAGGCAGGTATTTAATAGTAATCAGGCCATAAGATCGCCTTTGGACCTCATCACTCTGGCATCTAACTGCAGTTCAATTACAGGTTATCTGCGGTGCCCGCGGAAGAGTGAAAATTGATTTTGAGAGAAAACTTGCATGTATTACCATAAACCAAACAAGTTTCTATGGCGATGGGTGAGGTGGGTGTGGAACATCAAGACCATGATTCGTTATCAATTTACCAGCCTCAGAGAAACAGCAAATGTGTTATCAGAAGTAAATCACAAAATTCTGTAGATACCGTGGATGAAGTAAAAGCATAGGATGCTGGAGCAGCAAAGGCAAAGATGCATCACCAAAGTTTCGGCATTGAGCCCTCCATCAAAGTATGAGAAGATGCTGGAACAAAATGGGGGGGGGGGGTGTTGGCAAAGGCAGGAGATGATGGGTGGAGAAAGGAGACAGCAGCAATGAGAGGGGGGGGGGAATGGCTGGGCTGAGTGAAAGAACTGGAAGTACAGGAAAGGGGAAAGAAAAGAATTAGCAGGTTTAAAGGAAAGCAATAATGTCCATGCCAATGTGGCTGGAGGGAGCCCATACAGAAAATAAGGGGTTGTTCCTCCAATCTGCGGGTGGTCAGGGTGGGACAGTACATATGGCCATGGACAGACACGAGTGTGACCTCGAATTGAAATGGTTACCCACTGGGAGATCGCTGTGGTTGCGATCGGAGAGGGGGTGCTGAACGAAGCGATCTCCCAATCTTTAAGATGTAAAGAATGCAGTAAATAAGTCCTCTGGATGTACAAGTGTTGCTTCAGGTGAAAAGCCTGTTTGGAGCCCCGGACCGTGATGAGAGAGGAAGTGTGGGCACAAGTGTTGTACCTCCTGCGGGCTCAGGGGAAGGTGCCGGGGGGGGGGGGGGATGAATGCACGAAGGAATTACGGAGGGAGCAGTCCCTGTGGAAGGACGAGAGGGGAGAAGGAAAAATGTGTCTGATAAGATCATGTAGTAAGTGCTGGAAATACCCACGGATAATATGTTGGATGCGGTGGCTGTTGGGGTGACAGGTGAGTGGGGGGGGATTCTATGTTTGTTGCGTTTGGGGGCAGAGGGGGCCAGGACAGATGAGTGAGAAATGGAGGAGATGCAGGGTGAGGGCTGAGTTGATAGAGGTGGAGGGGAATCCATGTTTGTGGAAGAAGACTGACATTTTAGAAGCTCTGGACTGGAAGACCTCATCTTGGGAACAGATGCGGCAGAGAAAGACATTGAAAGAAGGGAATGGAATCCTTGCAGAGGGACGGGTGTGAGGAAGTGTTGTCCAGGTAGTTGTGGGAGTTGGAGGGTTTGTAGTATGTTGTATCAGTCTTCACCATGGACAATACTGAAAATATTCCTAGCTAACAAATAAAAATCCCAAAATAGTTTACCAAGAAACGATGTTTACACATTTAAATCCAGCCTAAATAGTTATTTTCTATCATTCAGCAATTGAAATAACCCAACCACAAGATAAACAAAACACGGTAGATGCTGGAAATCTAAGATTAATGAATAACATTGAACAAAGAAGACTTTGCTTCCTGAAAACTTTTGTGTGCATTTTATGGATTTTGGGTTGCTGATCACAAAAATCACCTTAAAATCTTCTTATCACATGCCTTTGTTTTAAAAAAAAGTAAAATATGACAGCACATAACAAAAATAGGTTTTAAGTGTATATTGCCCACAAACCATATAACCATATAACCACTTACAGCACAGAACAGGCCAGTTCGGCTACTAGTCCATGCCATAGCAAATCCCCACCCTCCTAGTCCCACTGACCAGCACCCAGTCCATACCCCTCTAGTCCCCTCCTATCCATGTAACGATCCAGTCTTTCCTTAAATGTAACCAATGATCCCGCCTCGACCACGTCTGGCGGAAGCTCATTCCACATCCCCACCACCCTCTGCGTAAAGAAATTTCCCCTCATGTTCCCCTTATAATTTCCCCCTTCAATCTTAAACCATGTCCTCTAGTTTGAATCTCCCCCTTTCTTAATTGAAAAAGCCTATCCACATTTACTCTGTCTGTCCCTTTTAAAATCCTAATCACCTCTATCAAGTCCCCTCTCAATCTTCTACGTTCCAGAGAAAAAAAGCCCCAGTCTGCACAACCTTTCCTTGTAACTCAGACCCTGAAATTCTGTCAACATTCTCGTGAACCTTCTCTGCACTCTCTCTATTTTGTTTTGGTCAGTCCAAGCATACCTGGGCTTACACTCAGTGCAGGTGCAAAATAAAGATTGTCTAAGACCTGAACATGCTTGGAAAGCATTTAAAGATGTTGAGAATTTTTTTTTTTTTTGAAACTACAGATCACTAAACTACACCCAGCTGATTGTCAACATCCTGCAAGCATACATATCGATGAAGTGCAACAAATTTCCCCACTTCAAAACAATCTTCATCTTTTTAAATCCCTGGTTGTTTCCATATCTTCAAAATCTAAATATTAATAGTAGAAGTAAAAAGCTTATTTTGATATAAAGGCATTTTTGATGAAATCTTACCTTTTCTACCTATCTCATAATCATTTTTATTCCACATTTCAATTAAGTACTTCAATATTGGTGGATCTCTACCAATTAACAATTCTGAATTCCATTTATAGATAAATTCTTGCATACACTTCTCATCAATTTTAGCCAACTCTATATTTCCCCAAACTGAGGATTTATTTAAGTCAAACATTCCTCTAATAAATTTCAATTGTGCAGCTTTATAATTCTGAAAATGTGGAAGTTGTAAGCAACCTAATTCAAATTTCCAAGTTAATTTCTTCAAGGATACTCTAACCATTTTATAACAATTGAATTGAGATCTTTGAAAACTTTTTTGAGGTATTGGACAAGGAATAGACTGAAAAAGATATTGAATCCTTGGAAAAATATTCATTTTAATACAATTCACTCTATTAAAATTATAGGTAAATCATTCCACCTACTTAAGTCATCTTTAATTTTATTAAATAACAGTAGTTTAACATATAAAGTATCTAAATTTCTATCAATTTTAATACTTAAATATTTAATCAGATTTTGTGTCCATTTAAATTGAGCAATTTTTATAAAAGTATGGAGACCAGATTTAAAAATCCTTGGTTTGAAGATTTGATCTTCCAATCTGTTCTGGTGTGGTGTCTTGTTTTTCACAGCTGAATAGTTGAATATTTGTAAATAATGGTCTCCTTTCTTTTTAGTGGATAGATATAGGGGGAGGGGGAGAGAGAGGTTTGTGGGGGTTTTACTTATATATTTTCTGTATATGAATTTATTATAATCAATGTTGTTATGGTTTTTAAAATTTTAAATAAAATATTAAAAAAAAAGGAAATTCATTTTCTGCATTCAGACTTGGACTTCTTCCTTGCTGAACTTGGGGTAGTCAGTGATGAACCTGATAAAAGGTTTCACCAGGACATTGCAACCATGGAAAAGTGCTATCAGAGCAAATGGTGTCCTTGAATGCAGGCTGACATTTGCTGGACACTGACACAAGAGACATCAGATGCTGAGTACAGATGAAAATCATTTTTAGATCAGTGGAATGAACACAATGTGTCAGCATCATTGTGCAATTAAACATGCTCCCTTCACTAAAAGTTAATGTTTCTCCAACGTCCTATGTGATACAGAAAATCCCAAACTATATTTGTGTTAATCTTAGTTTATCATAATCCCAATTTTTTTTCAGAGGCAAACCTTTTGAAACAAAATTGTTGTCCAGTATAATCGCCGCATGTTTTTGAAGGGTGAAAGGAAACTAGAGCTCGGAGGAAACCCATACACAGGGAGAACACACAAACTCCTACAGATAGCAATGGATTCAAACCAGTGTCACATGTGCTTTAATAACGTTGCGCTAACCACTACACTAACCGTGCTGCCAATTCCTGCTATGTTTGTTTCAAATTTTCAGCAGTTCTTTTATTTTGCTTTTTGAAAGCAGCAACACGAATAAAGGGACTCTAAAGAAGTTCAATGATTATTGAGATCAACTTCAACGAAGGTTAGATAATGTACACATTCCCAGGTCATTTATAAAAATCACAAGGACTAGAGATCCCAGAACAGATTCGCATGGAATTTCACTTGTCGCTGTGCTCCAGGCAGAATATGTTCCATCTATTACTACGCTTTGCTTTCTACAAGTAAGCCAATTCTGAATCCACAAGGCCAAGGTTCCATGGATCTCATGCCTCATGACTTCCTGAACGAGTCTACCATGCAGGACCTTGTCAAATACCTTACTAAATCCATATGCACAAAATCTACTGCCCTACTTTCATCAATTTGTTTTGTTACTTCTGCAAAAAAATTCAATTATGCTGTGAGGCACGACCTGCTCTTCATAAAGCCATGCTAAATTTTCTTGAGCAGATTATGGTTCTGTAGATGCTTGTAAATCCTGACCCTAAGAATCCTTTCCAAGAGTTTGCATATCATTGACATAAGATTAATGATTTATAATTCCCAGGATTCTCCCTACTACCTTTACATGCCATTCTCCAACCCAATGTACCTCCCCTATAGGGAGGATGCAAAGATCTTTGCTAATGTCCTGGCTGGTCCTATTTTTAAGAAGGTCTTGCATGTCCTCTTAACTTCAACTTACTCCAGCACAAAAGCTTGTTCTATATTGACTTCACATTGTTCAAGTTCCCTTTCTCTGGTGAACATAAGCTAAGTATTTGTTTAGGACAGTGACCAAAATCAACTGTTTGAAACATCATCAAGAAGAAAGAGCAGACTAATGATCTCAGTGATCGGAAGGGGACTGGTGGGCCAGGAAGACTCCACTGCTGATGACAGAAGAATTCTCATCATAATGAAGAAAAGTCCCCAAGTGCCTGTCTGACAGATCAGAAACATCCTTCAGGAGGCAGGTGCGGATGTGTCAATGACTTTTTAGGCAGAGAAGAGGGCGCACAAAATCGGTGAACCGGTGTGGACTCGAAAGGCCTGTTTCCGCTCCGTAAATGGTTAGATGGTTATTGACAACCCAGTCACTGTTGATTATGCTCCCTCCCTCGCTGGTATGCATATAACCACTGATTATAATCAGTGCTCAAGCAGCAGCTGTAGAGAACTGATATTTTTGTGTTGATCAGAAACTTAGCAAAAGGTCATTGATCTGAAACATTAATTCAGTTTTGCTTGCCACAAAACTATCACACCCATGTACTTTCAGCATTTTACTCCCAATAACTCAACGTGTTCAGGTTACACAAGGGAATTGTGCATCTTTTTTCATCTCACTTTCATTTTTTTTTAGAAAAAAAAGACAGAATTTGACCACAAATTGTGATTTTGCAATTTGGCATTCCTAAGGGTTTAGTAATTATGGATCTGATCCCTATTATTAGATTAATTCCCCACCGCACCCCCATAAGATTCTCTCATTACAGAAAATATGTCTTGGGTTTGTTAGAACCACTACATAATCTGTATAGTCATGCAAGACTCTACTATCCATCTCTAAAATTCCCTTTGCAAAATAAATAGAGGGTATGTAGTTTTAGATAAAAAAAATCAACATTGCAAATTCTATGCTCAATATATTATCTAAAGGATTTTTTGATAACAATCCCCTGTAACATTTATAAAAACATTTGTTTTCTTCTGAATCCTATCCATAACTTTGTGGGATTACTTATTAGTATGGTAAACAACAGCTGAAAATACTAATAATAGTATATTTATATTGAGGGACTCTTTATAATCTACATCTTCAGAAAACCAGGTACCATATGGCAAAATACAAAAACATAGGTGGCTTGTAAAAGCAACTAATATACAACTTCTGTTGGGAATAGAGATGATGACATTTGCTTTTCCAATCACTTTATCAGAGCAACATTTAAACAATCCATCAGTCATGAGCCATTCTTCTTGTATAATTTTACTTGTATATCCAAAAGGCACAATCTATCATGATTGAAATCACTAACTAAAAATATAATTTATTACCATATTTAGGTCACAGAAATGTAAGGAAAGTTACGATGGCAAATAGTCAAAAGTTTCTTCAAAGGACAAGAGAAAACAGACAAACACAATTTTCCAATCGAGTAGCACAAGGCAAAAATAAAACAATGAGGTATCCAGTGCAAATGTTAAAGCAGAAATGAAATTGAAAAAATACTGATATTTTATTTACAATGGTAAAAATCCAGGATGAAGTACGTGGCAAATTGTTCAATGGTGCATGCACAAGATCTCAATATCTGTATTTTGTAGAGTAGTCTTTTGGAGAAACCACAAGACCCCGTCCCTTGCGAGCTCCTCTGTAAACTGTTTCAACAATATCAATCATCTCCTGCTTGTCTTCCATTGGCCAATTAATTTTGTTGTTGTTGCCCGTGCCCAAATCAATCATGATGTGCTTGTTTCTGAAAAGAACAAAAATTTGTCAAGGATTTTTTTTTTAAACTTTCTGCTGTTTAAGTGATAGCAAAGGAAATAGCTGCTTTAATATTTTTTTCAATTCCCCAGTTACACAAATGAGAGACAGGATCTCCGATAACCTATAAGTTGGGCACATACTACACTCATCCATATGTGAATCACAATGTATAGAGTCTGCAAATCTCAGATTAAATGAAAGTATTGTTTTTTATTTACCACTCCCTGGATCAAAGGAGAAACAACTAACCATTTAATTTACTGAAAATGCACATGTAAATGCAAGATGAGTGGTAACTTTATCTACAATAAAACACCCAAAATTCACTGGGCAAAATATGGTATACTGAAGGTAGAGTTGCAAAGGATTAAAATGTTGTAGAAGGGAGATACAAAAAAAAACTTATTTGAATATGTTTGCATGAAGTAAAAAAATTACAAGAGTATTATTTTTGAGTTGTCCAATTCTTCAGGACTGAGTTAAAGTTCAAGTCCTGAAATAACATGGCACTGAAATGAATGAACAAAGTTTATCATTAACTCTCAGAACACCTCCAAACATCTGATTCATGGATACATGTTACAAGTAGATAGTATTCCTGTTGAAGAGTAACCATTATGATGTAACAGTGCTGAACCTTGGCATGCATTTCTATGTATGAATTAGATAGAAAAATCAGTCGGCCAGTAATCATAGATTACTCCATGACTATCTATGTCCACTTTGAGAGAAACCACCAAACAGTGCCTACTAGAATCCCTGAAAAGGCTGAGGACCCTGTGATATCTGTCTCTGAGAGTGACATCAGAACATGATTCAAGAGGGTGAACAAAGCGTCAGACCGACAGCATACCTGGCAGGGTACTGAAAATCTGCACTAACCAACTAGCTGGAATGTTCACGGACATTTTCAACCTCTCATTGTGTAGAGGTTCCCACCTGATTCAAAATGGCATCAATCATCCTGGTCCCCAAGAAGAGTAGTGTGAGCTGTCTCAACAACTACAGCCAAGAGGTACTAACTTCTGCTATGATGAAATGCTTTGAGAGGCTGGCCATGGCCAGAATTAATATGTACCTAAGCAAAGATCTGGACCCACTGCAATTCACCCATCATCACAATCGCTCCACAGCAGATGCAACATTGCGAGCTCTCCACTCAGCTTTCGATCACCTCGAAAACAGCAATTCATACGGCTGCTCTTCATCGACTACAGCTTGGCTTTCATTATTCCCTCCGTGCTGGTTAAGAAACCACAAACTCGAGGCCTCTGAGAGACTCCATCAAGGACATGTACATGAGGCAGTGTCTTAAAAAAAAAGCAGCCTCTATCCCCAAGGACCTCCACCATCCAGGCCATGCCCTCTTCTCTCTGCTACCATTGGGACAAAGGTACGAGCCTAAAGATGAGCACTCAGTTAGAAGGACAGCTTCTTCCCCGCTGCCATCAGATTCCTGAATAATCAATGAACCAAAGACACTTACTATTCGTGCAGTATTATTTTAATTTTTTTTTACAGTAATGTTGTAAGATGGCTCTATAATGCTGCTACAAAACACCGAATTTCATGTCTTGTTCATGACAGTAAAATTCTGATTCTGATTAGCTGCAAAGCAGTAAAACCAGGGAACACAAACTTGTGTCAGGTCTGCCCTCCACTGGCATTAGTGCCTTAAAACAGAAACAAAATGTCAAGACAATAATGAAAAATAGTTCAGATTTGGTAAAGAAATGCCAGCAGTTCTGCATATCACAAATGATACTCAACTTTGGGATTGACATGTGACACCTTATTCCACTTCTTGCAGAAGGGGTAACTTGGACATTTTGCCCTTTATTTACAGTCTGAACACTCTGAAACAATTTATTATGTTTGCTGCTCCTCTAACGTCAATGGAAGGAGACTAACATATGAGGCAATATGATATTTTAAATTTGTTTGGAGTTGCATTTTTTGATTACAAACATTTTCACTGATTTGAATAATTTCTTTTTGAATCTTTCTGAATGCCAGCCAGTTAAGTCAGAAGTAATTGCACAGCTGATCAAAGTTTACTGCCAACTTTTTTTTTAAAGGGTAAAATTAATTCTGCCACTGTTTGATCGTATTATGGCAGAGGAGACACTGGTCATGCCATGAAAGATCCAACCAGTTTCACCCTTAAGACCCTTTTCAGGACTGCAAACATCTTACCTCAAAACCTGAACCATATTTCTTCTAAAGTAAACCAGAACACGTTATGCACTCGCAAGTTTAGGTGGCAATTGGGAGGGAAAGGTGTATATGGAACACAGAAATAAGCCCTCAGTACCCATCTAAAAAAAAATCCCATTTACAAGCACTTGGTTCATAACCTTCTATGTCTCAGTGATAAATTTCTCATCCAGAAATTTAAAAGTTAAACATTATCACATGATACAGCATCACAAATACACTTGTTTTTATGAAAAGGTTGTTCCTCCCTTACAAATATTTTCCTTTGGAAAATCCTAAATAATTTATTTGTCACCTTGAATGGCACATTGTAGCAATTTCAATCATATTAGTCAACAATAACTGGGAAGCAGCAATTTTATTATTCACCTAAAAATAATTAAGATGATATTCAAACAACTGAAAAGTCTTAAGATATATTGTTTCTTCTGCCAGTAAAACCCATAAACGTGTTAGCAAAGACACAAAGAAATTCCTTATCGTTCATACTGTTAGGCTGACGTAATCTTGAAGATCAACAAATCATATTTCTCCTGCACAGCCTTAAATTCAATGGCAAGAACATTGATTTTTCTAATTTTAGGTAACCCTTCACCCCATCTGATTGCACGGTTTCCATTTCTTCTTTACCTATTTTTTCTCCAACTTTTCTTTCCTCACCTCCTTTACTAATGGTTTCTGCCTCTACCCATTTCTCTTCAGACCTATACTCTTATCACCTCTTGGATCCTTTTTCAACTTCTTTCCCCCTTACATTTATAATTTCACCTACTCTATCTTAGTCTTGATAAAGGGTCCAGACCTGAAACGTGGACTGATCATTTCTACCCACGGATGCTACCTGATCCAGTGAGTTCTTCCAACAATTCTTTGTCTGCTTGATTCCAGCCTCTGCAGCTTTTGCACTTCTTTGTTGTTGCACTACCTGCTGTACTTGGGCATGGGTTTATCTACCTGGACAGCATACAAAACAAAGCTTCTTGCTTGCATTTTGGTGCACATGATAATAAATAATTCAAGTTAAACTTTGTATTTGATGTGCATTTTTAAAACTCCAACAGCATGGGCATAGACTAGACTCTTACACGAGTGCAAGGCTGATGGAATCAGCTAGCTTCTGAAAATTTTATAAATTGCATTTTAATCAGAAACTGGACAAGTGGAGCACCAGACATGGAGATGTTTGATGTCAACAATAAGTTACAGAACTTGCTTGGTTCAATTAATAAAATTATAAATCTCATAAAAAATGTTCTAAGAGTTGTTTCTAATTTGTATCATGCCAATCTTGAACTGTAATTTTACATACCGGAAGAAAAACATAACAGTGCATGGATCGTACAACTCGTACATCTTGTTGAAGTCTGGTACCTCGGTGATATCCACAAGATAAATAACAGCAAAATTTTTCACCTAAAAAAAGAACACTGGTTACAGATTTTATATTGTATGAAATAAATCAAGTGAATATGACAAACCATGTAAAGTAAATTGCATATTTATCAAGAACCCAAAAGACATTTCAAATCATTGGAGCTTACTAAAAAGTGATTTAATAACTTAAACACTTGGCACTATAGCCAACATATAATTGTTTTACATGATTTTTCTTACATTATGCAATACTGAAAGTCAGATTTGTAAGTGATAGTTTGAAGCTGATACTGTATTAACAAAAGCAGAGTGTAGTGAAAACACAAAAATGCTGGAGGAACTCAACAGGTCACACAGCGTCCATAGAAGGTAAAGATATATAACCAATGTTTCAGGCCTGAGCCCTTCTTCAAAGTAGTGGGTGTACAGGTGATGACATCTGAATGGAAGCCTTAATGATCAGGGCTTCAAACTAGAAAGCACCAAATGGAGCCTAGGATATTTTTCTGAAGGATTGAGGAAAAAAAAGGAGGGAGTTGTAAAATTTGATTGTCCATGACCTCAACAAGTCAATGGAAAAAAAAATCAGTCAAGTTGTTTCTAGCTGTTCATCACAAGATCAGGAAAAATAGACTGATTCATTTATATGGCATGAAGAAAGTTAATTCAAAAGAGAAATTTTCAAATTGCTCTTTTTTAAAAAGTTGTGAACAGTATTCTTTGAAAAACACTACAATTTACAATTGGGCCAACACTCAGGGCAGCAAATGCAACCAGGAGCCAGCAGACCACGCCCCAGCAAGCGAACCGGCGGTCATATGGCTAAGGCAGCATAAGGGCCAGCATTCCCCACATGGCACTGGGCCCCACTGCACAGCCAACAGCTGGGGGATTGCACAGTGGGAAGAAGGTAATGTAATGCAAGAATGTTTGCGTGTGGGAAATCTGCTATTGTTATGTGGGCAGCGACATCAGTTGATGGAATGCCAACAGTATAAAAGCCAGGCTTCAGCCCCAATAAAGCAGAGAGCTATACCTCACTACACCCATGTGTGTCCTTCTTCGAGTAGTGCGCGGCTATAATTGAAGCCCCCAATGGTTTAGACAGCATCTAAACCCAACGATGAGTGAGCTGGTAGCAGTCCACACAGTTGTCCTGAGGCTGCTGACCTTCTGGACGAATTAGCCCCACGTCTGGTTTGACCAGGCTGAGGCACAGTTTCAGATCCGGCAGATTACAGTGGAGTCCACCTGGTACTACCTCGTGCTGAGTGCCCTGGACCGGGACACAGCGAGCCTGATAGCCAATTTCATCCAGGAACCACAGGGAAGGCTCCTACACTGCCTTTAAAAAGCTGCTTATCGAGACTTTCGGGCTCTCAAGGAGAGAGAAAGGGGCGCGTTTGCTCCACATAGATGGGCTGGGGGACAGGCCCCCATCGACCCTGATGAATGATATGTTTGCCCTAATTGGGAAGCATGCACCTTGCATAATGTTTGACCAGGTAATCTTAGAGTAATTACCTGAAATCATCCAACTGCTCCTGGCAGATGCCGACTTAAGTAACCCCGTAAAGTCACAGCATGAGCAGACATCTTGTGGAACCAAAAGAGAGAGTGCTCGGCATCGGTAGGGTTCATTGCCAAACTGCAGAGGGAGCAGCAATCCCACAAGGGAGGTGAGCCTAATTACCAGTGGTGCTTCTACCACCAGTGATAGGGCTCTGGAACCTGCCGATGCCAACCACCATGCACGTAACAGGGCCAGCTGGCTGTCCAACAAGATAGCCTCCTGTACATGAGGGACCATCAATCAGGGCAGTGGTTCTTTGTGAACACAGCAGCGGAGGTCAACGTCTGCCCCCGTTGGACAGGAAACCAGAAACAAGCAAGTGGGCCCCACGTTCAGATCTGCTAACAACAGCACCATCAGGTCCTATGGCACATGCAAGGTCCAAATGAAGTTAGGAGACAGCCTCTTCTTGTGGGTGTCCACGTTGGCAGCAGTGGAACAACTGCCCCTCGGGGCAGATTTCCTGTGTGCCCACAGTCTACTGGTGGACCAGAAAGGCCGGAAACTCGTCCATTCAAGGACGTTCCAGACTCCCAGACCCCCAACTGGACTCGGTGCAGCATTCCACAGATGAGTATGCCAAGATCTTAATGGAATTCCCGACAGTGCTTACCGCCCAGTTCACCTCAGAGATGCCCAAACACGGAGTGTGACATTACATCCTGACCCAGGGCTCACCGCTCCACGCAAGAGCCAGATGACTGCCCCGGAGAAACTCAAACTAGCTAAGAAGGAGTTCAAAAAGCTGGAAGAACTGGGCCTAGTGTGGTGGTCAGGCAGTCCATGGGCTTCTCCCCTGCAACATGGTGCCCAAAGCCACTAGGAGTTGGAGACCCTGCAGCAAGGCCACTACGTCGGATGGCTACCCCATGGCGCACATGCAGCACTTTCTCTAAAGTGGACCTCTTGCAGGGATACCATTAGATCCCTGTTAACCCTGACGACATCCCCAAGACCGGCTTGTTGGAATTCTTACGCATGCTGTTCGGGCTGAAGAATGCCATGCAAACCTTCCAGATGGATGCGGTGGGCCAAGACCTGGACGGCACTTTCATCTACCTCGACAACATCCTGGTGGCGAGCAAATACCATCAAGAACACTTGGTGCACCTCCGTAACCTCTACACCTGGCTGAGTGAGTTTGGACGGACGATCAACTCAGCCAAATGCCAGTTCGGTTTGGAGACCATTATCTTCCTAGGCCAGAGGATAACCAAAGGGTCACACCACTACCCAGCAAGGTGGAAGCCATCCAGAAGTTTTCTAGGCCCAGCATGACCAAGGGTCTGCAGGAGTTTATGGGGATATTCAATTTTTATAAGATTCATCACCTCAGTGGCTAGAATCATGCGGCCCTTATTTGCCCGGATGACGGACAAAGCAAGGACATAACCTGGGACACAGAGTTGGCAGAGGCCTTCGTAAAGGTCAAGGAAGCACCAGTGGGCACTGCTCTTTTGGCACACGCAGGGCAAACGCTCCAGCAGTCCTGACAGTGGACGCCTCAGGAACAGCGATTGGTGGAGTTCTGAAGCAGATCAGAGAGAGCTGGCGGCTGCTGGCTTTCTTCAGTCGGCATCTGTGACCTTCAGAACTGAAATACAGCACTTTCAACAGAGAGCTACTGGCGCTGTACTTATCCATTCGCCACTTCTAATACTTACTTGTTCAAGGGCAGGACTTTTACGGCCTCCACCAACCACAAACCCCTGACCTTCGCCCTAGCAAAAATTTCGGACCTTTGGCCAGCTCGCCAACAGCGTCATCTGTCGTATATCTCCGAGTACACCATGGATGTGCAACACATCTTGGGCAAAGACAACTTGGTGGCAGATGCACTGTAGAAGCAGACCATCCACACGTTATCGAAGGGAGTGGATTTTTTGGCACTGGCAAGAAATTTCGGGACTCCAACTCCAGGACATCCCAGTCAGCTCAGGTATCTCCACCCTCTTGTGAGATGTGGCCACCGGACAAATCAGACCTATCGTCTCTGCGGCTTGGTGACAACAAGTTTTCGATTCCATCCATGGGCTGGCTCACCTATTCATCAGGACCACAGTCTGGCTGGTGGCCAGCAAGCATGTGTAGCATAGTCTCCAAAAGCAAGTCAGCGGGTGGGTGAAGGCGTGAACGCAGTGACAGACAGCCAACATGCAGCGGCACACCAAGATCCCACCACAGCACTTCAGGTCCACAGAGCGAAGGTTTGACCACGTCCATGTGGACATCGTGGGACCCCTACCAATATCCCAGGGCTTCCACTACTTCTTCAAAATGGACAACTGTTTCACCAGGTGACCAGAAGCAGTCCCAATGGCAGACACCTCCATGACCTCCTGAACCAGAGCCCTCATCTCCTCCTGGGAAGCATGGTTCAGCATACCATCCCATTTCACATCGGACAGAGGGGCCCAATTCACCTCCAGCCTCTGGTCTGACCTAGTGAGTCTTTGGGGCGCACAGCTACACCACACTACTGCCTATCACCCACAATCAAACAGGCTAGTGGAGCACTTCCACAGACATCTCAAATCCACACTCATGGCCAGACTACAAGGACCCAACTGGGTGGATGAGCTACCATATGCACTGTTGGGGATCCGCACTGCACCCAAGAAGGACCTCAACACCTCTTCTGCTGTACTCGTGTACAGAGATCCACTGGATGTCTCCAAGGAATTTGCACCGTCCCTGGATAACAGAGCAGCACTCCTCCGCAGGCTACAGGAACGAGTCGACAACCTAGCCCCAACTCCACCGACAAGTGAGGAACCACATACCCAAAGACAGGGAGGATTGTGAATATGTTTTCATCTGCAGGGGCCCACACCGTCCACCGCTACAGAGGCCATACGAGGGTCCATTCCGAGTCGTATAAAACAACGGCGCCTTGTTCAAATTGGACGTTGGAGTAAAGATGGAGGCCTTCACTACAGACAGGTTGAAGCCAGCACAGATGCCCTATCAAGACTTCAGTACCATGCAAGAGAGGCAAACTGTCAAAGACGACAGAGTCTCTGCCTTCGGGCAGCAAAGACAAAACCACCAGTTCTTTTGGGGGGCGGGAGGGGTCATGTAGTGGCATACTGCCGCGTTAATCAGGCCAGCACTCAGGGCAGCAAGCGCAACGAGGAGCCAGCAGACCGCACAGCAGCACTGGCCTCAGCGAGCGAACCGGTGGTCGTACAGCTAAGGCAGCATAGGGGCCAGCATCCCCAACATGGTGCTGGCATCCACTGCACAGCCAACAGCTAGGGGATAGTGCACAGGGATGAAGGCATTGAAATGCAATAAGGGGGCCCCGCGCCTGGGAAACCCGCTATTGTTATGCGGGCAGTAAAGTCAGTTGATGGACAAACAGCAGGAACGGCAGAAGTATAAAAGCCAAGCTTCAGCCCCAATAAAACAGAAAGCTATACCTCACTACACCCGTGTGTGTCTTTCTTCAAGTAGCGTGCAGCTACACATTACTAATTTTTTTCACAAGCAATTTCATAAGACAATTACAAATCAACCAGGTTAGTAGATTTTCAGCTCCAAGTCAGTCAGAGAGTGGATTTTCTTTATGAAGGATGATTAATATATCAAAGGATTTTTTTTTTAATATACACGCTCATGGCCATCATTATTGATAATGAATTTTCATGACCTTGTTTACCTACTTATTTGAATTTAAACCCCACAACTCCCATGGTGTCTCCAGATCAACAGTCCAGGCTTCTGAAAACAAGTTCAGTAACTTCTCCTGACATTGCTATCCTCAGATTACATGAGAAGGAACCCACAGTTAATGTTTTTTTCTGGTATTTTACTTTAATATTATTGATGTTAAATCTTGCCTCATTTCTCGATATTTTCAAAGCTCACCTTTTCAGCTATACTGTACAAAACCTCGTCCATCTTCATGCATGTTGGATCCCAGTCATGACCAAAACGAATGACTACAACACGATCTTCTTCCGACAAAATGGCCTGGTCGACTTGCCAACCATTGTGGAGATGCGGTAGCATATACGACATTCTGGTAGAGATGAATTAGCTTCCGATACAAAGGAAAGCTTCCAATTATTATTACAAGTAAAGGATACAATTACTCAACTGGAAGGTTCAACCTAAAATCAACTGCTTTCTGGGACTGAGAGGGGCTTTTGAAAAAAAAGCATAAAAATAGAGATGGCTTAATGTGGCATGTGTTAAAGCATTTAAAGAATGACATCACAACTGTTACAGTAGTTGAAATAATGAAAATTGCAATTGTAAAAATGAAAATACTGCAGAATATCACCTATCATTTGCTCCCATAACATTCCACCTATGTTACTCCATTTAGTTAGAATGCACCACTAGAACTTTTAATATTATTCATCCATGGAATGAAAACAGTATATTTTAACTTAAAGGAACACCAACAATTTAAGTGTCCAGCTTTAAACAGTAAAAATGTTGATCGCTTAAATTGATGGGCGTGTAGCAAGCATGTTAACCGAGTGAAAGAATGAGGCCAGCAGTTAGTGGGCTTGTTGGAGCTCGTGAGCTTTATTTTGACTAGTATGCTTCTGCTTTTAAGGCATTTGAAGCTCCTGCCCCTGCTAGCTGGAAACTATGTCTTGATGATGTAAGCGCACTACCTGCCCCAAGCTTCTACCGGAAAAGGCTGCGTGGTGCCATCTTTGATGCGGCTGCTCCAAATGGCGTGCACTTAACACACAAAGCTGGTTCGCCTGACCATCAGATATGTGCATTGCCACAGTCGTATAATAGCAGAAAGGGAATGTCCAGTGGAAGTTACATGCACTCTTTTGACATATTTATTTTCAAACATATAATGCTGAATTCACTAGTAAGTATTTGTGGCTTAGTAATATTGTTAACCACACTTTCTGTGCCTTTATTAATGATGGTCATTGGTTAGCAACTGGCTGGCCAATCTAAGTACAACTCAAACTTAGGGACAACTTTTTTGATACCCTGTTAAAACCAACTCACATGGTTAGGTCCTGTCAGGGTCAGGTCAGCAGATTCTGTTATAAAGCCATTCAAGAACCATTTCCTATTCTAGATACATGCTCCCAGTTGCAAGATTAATCTGCCCCATCATCCCACAGTATTGAACCTTGGTGAACTTACCTACAAAGAACCAACTCAGCAAGAACCAAGACAACCAAGAGGACTGATAATATTTTGATTCCTGATGCAACCCAATACCTAAAGTCAGATCCAGATTAACTTGGCTTGGACAGCCTGATGCACACAGGACATCTTTAAGAAACTAGGTGGAGTAATACTTCAGTCTGGTCTACCCATTGAACAAAAGTGACTGCAGAACCATTCAAGATCTTCAGTCACTGGGCCAAGAGAAATCAATCACAAAGAAAGACTAATCAGAAACAAGCCCTCCCTTTGTGGCCTTTTCTACATCGGAGAGACTGGGCGCAGATTGAGAGATCGCTTCGCTAAGCACCTTCGCTCCGTCCACTATAGTGACAGACCTCCAAGTAGCCTACCATTTCAGTTCTGCGTCATACTCTCATTCACACATCTGTCCATGGCATGTACTATGCTAGCCCACCAAGACCACCTGCAAATTGGAGGAATAGCACCTGATTTTTCTGTCTGAGCACTCTCCAACACATGGCATTAACATCAACTTTTCCGGTTTCTGCTAACCTGCTCTTCTCTTCCCAGTTCTCCTCCACCTACTCATTCCTCCTTTCTTTGATGACTTCTGTCCCCTTTTTCCCTCCCTCCCTCCCTCTCCATCCAAAACCTCCTGCCTTTGCGACCACCCCTCCCCTTTACTCATTTTGCTTAGATAGCTGTAAACATTTTTCTATACCTTGATGAAGGGATCAAGCCAGAAATGTCTGTTATGTATTTCTACCTTTGATAAATAAAGAACATTGTTTGACCTGCTGAGTTTTTCCAGCATTGTGTGTTTCTACAAGTTCTTCGGCCCACCAAGCTTGTGTTGACCATAAATCACACGTTACACTTACCACATATTGATATCATCTTTTATCTATCCACATTCTCATCAACTCACCAACACACTAAAGGTAATTTTAAATGACCAATGAACCCACAAACATGCATGTCTTTGGGAGGAAATTCATGCAGTCACAGGGAGAATATGCACACTCCACATAGCACAAGAGTAAGGACTGATCCTGGGTACAATCAGGATTATTGGGAAAATCAGTTGCCACTTTTATTTTAACACTAGCAAATAGGCTTTTCTTAGAGACAAGACAATGGAGCAGATTCTTCAAAAACAATAGAAATGAAAAATTAAGCACAAATGCTTAGAATTAGCAAACCCCATGCAAATCACAGAAGAGGAAGAGTCAGGGGAGGGGGTGATGGGTAAGCCGCAGTGATGCTGCAGTGGAGATGTCAGAGCCCAGGGGAGATTGCGATAGAGCTGGAGGGGGGGGGGTAAAAAGAAAGCCTGGGGGGGAGGAGGAGAGAAAGACTGTGGGGGGGGGGGAGAAGAAGGGAAAGCCTGAGGGGGGGGGGAAAAGAAGGGAAAGCCTGGGGGGGGGGGGAAAGAAGGGAAAGCCTGGGGGGGGGAAGAAGGGAAAGCCTGGGGGGGGGGAAGAAGGGAAAGCCTGGGGGGGGGGGGAAAGAAGGGAAAGCCTGGGGGGGGGGAAAAGAAGGGAAAGCCTGGGGGGGGGAAGAAGGGAAAGCCTGGGGGGGGGGGAAGAAGGGAAAGCCTGGGGGGGGAAAGAAGGGAAAGCTTGGGGGGGGGGAAGAAGGGAAAGCCTGGGGGGGTGAGAAGGGATTGCAGGGGGTGAAGAAGGGATTGCCAGGGGGGTCTTCGGGGGTGGGGGCAAGGGGAAATCTGGGGGACAGGGAGGGAAAGCCGGGTGAGGTGGGCACGCAAGGTAGAAAAGGACGGGGGGGTGAAAAAGGTGGCGAGAGGCAGGAAGCCCAAGGGCGGGGGTGGGGTGGGGTGGGGTGGGGTGGGGTGGGGTGGGGTGGGGTGGGGTGGGGTGGGGGGGGGAAGAGAGAGGGTGTGAGGGAGTCCGCCCAGGTAAGGAATTAGGTGCCTAGATCTGAGCACCAATTGCCAAAGGCTCACCTCCGCCGACCGTTCACCAGCCGCATGCGCGGAATCTGCCGCGTAACATCGCGAGATCTGACAGAGTCTGTGCGAGATTCGAGCAGCAGGGTCAACAAGAGAAAGGTGGTGATCAGGTGCTTGGACTTTCTCTCCTTTCGTTGATTACTTTCGCCCACTTCCAAAGAGTTTATTCCTGGAAAAGCAAAATAATATATATGGAGTAAATATGAGAAAACGTTAAGCACCATCTGTGATCTGTTAACTTTTCCACTTTCTGGTCATAGGCAGAGTCAACTTGAAACGTGGGCTCAGTGTTTCAACCTCGAAAGAACCTACATTTTTACTTTGAGATTCAGGCCACTTTTGCAAGGAAATTTGACTTAAAATTGGATGGTTTAGTGACTTTGCAGAGGAATTGGAGAACACTTCTTTATTTTAACGTGGGAAACATGCTGAGAAGGGCAACATTTTCAATCAGAGCTATAACCATGATTTAAGATTATTAATCAACTGTTAGGAATAGGGACCAGAGACCTGATTGGGCCAATCACATTCAAAAAGCATTGATGCAATATTGGCAATTTTCATTTTCTGACATTTTAAAAAAAATTTTATTCAATATATCAACATTCTTGCTCTCTCAAATTAGCTTTTGCCAGTTTATCTGCATGAAATTCTTGCAGACTTTTGAATGTTATATTTTTCACATACAATGTCAGCCTCTTGGTGTTCCAGCTACCACCTTCCACCCTCAGAATTGTAGAACTACAATATAGGAAGAGGACATTCAGCCAAAGTGCCTGCCTCAGTTAGCTGCAAGGATATATTTTTTTTAGACATACACATTGAATGTTCATTTTAGAGTTGCTCTTAAATCTGCTTCCGATGCCTTTTCAGGTAACTCATTCGCAACAACCAGTGGACTGAAATCAAAATTTTCTAATTTCATTAGTAATAATGTTGACAAATATATTAATTGTACCATGAATACCACAATAAATGCATTATCATTATGCCATCATCACTACCCATTTCTCACCAGACTATCTCCAGATATGCCAACACTGGTTCTGATGGATTTCAGTCTCTCATTCCTTCTGCAAGATCCTTGCTCATTCTAAGATTATTTTTCTGTATCAGTAAAAATAAAAACATTCATTTTTTTAAATAATTTCCGATAAATTAACTTGAAATATTTAGTGTGACCATTGGATGGCACTGTGAACCAAGAGATGAGGCTGGGTCAATTTGTTCTATGTTTTATAATGATAATTAGTTTATTGTTATACACATGAGAACAATGTACATATTCTCCAAAGTTCTTACTTTGCTATGGGCCCAGAGAACCCCAAAACCTATCAGCAAAAGAAATTCACCAAGACAAATTGTCACTTTAACAAAAGTAACTTTTAATTGTCTTTAAACATGAAAACAGGATCAAACTTTAACTTAACCCCATCTAATTCTAAGTGCACGTGGATGTAATGTTCATATAAGTTCAGAAAAATTATTTGATTCACAGTCCAATCTCCGGTATCAGGCAATTTTTATATTGTGCACAGATGTTAACATTTATGAATTTCACCAGATTTTGGTGCTTGAAAGGTAAATGGTTACCACTCAGGAAGATTCTTTTTGGTTTTCAGAGAGAGATTTGTTGCTCGTTGGACACGAACTGATTCCTTCCGATCAGCCACTTCAGAGTCTTGCCGAAGAAACTTGCCCCATCAGGGTTTTCCAGATGATAACCTCTTTCTTTCAGGTCACCACAGAGTTCCTTTTCTGTTTCCTTTATTTCAAGTGAAATATTATACAGCTAGACATCTCCTCTTGTATGGACCACAAGAGCTTTGACCAGATTAAACTAAGAACTCACAACCAGTCTTCAAAATGGTTTTTTCCACAAGCTTGCCAGCTTGTCCTGTTCCAGTCCCAGCTGCTGCTGCTGAACTGTAGAACTGAATTCTCTCTCTCTCTCTCTCTCTCTCTCTCTCTCTCAGAGAAAAGCCTGTTTTTCTTTCTCTCTGCTTGCAAAACCACATGACCTTCCAAGAACAGCAAACTACATTCAGACAGGCTGCAGCACCAGACCCAATCTTCGAGTCCAAAACAACAATCCATTACTCCACAGCATGTCCAATTAATAACTACTTATGAAGTCCTTATAGGCAATCTTCATTGTTTTTCCAAAGGCACTCGGAGCCTCGACTGTTTGGCTTGAGCAGAACTCTGGAATTTTAAATAAAATGTGTTTTGAAGTGTTTGTATCTGTAGGTGACCTAACTAAAAACCCCGCAATCTATCTCCTTTAAAACATAGCTATATACAATATAAAATATAACATAATCTGTCACAACTTGAAGCAGTCAAACAGGTACTCTTGTAAAACAAACTCCAATAATATACATTAAATTGAAAAGTTAGATAGATAATAAATATTCAGTTTATCTTGGTTAGAATTTCAGGCCAACATAATAATAGGGTTAGCATTTGCTATCTAGAATTAATGGAATAAGATAACATGATCCTAACATATAAGATCCTTAACATGATAGATGTTTTTCACCAGTATGACAGTCACATACAAGGGGAATATACTATAGCTACAAAATATTGGGCTGGTCATTTAAAATTGAGGTGCAGTTCTTCTCACAGAGGCCAGTGAATCTCTGAGGATGGTAGAGGGCAGCTCATTTGTTATCTTTCAGTAGGAGGTGCATAAATATTTGAAGGATGGAGAAATTGAAGGTTAGGAGGAACTGGCAGATAAGAGGCCAACATGCATCAGCCATGATCATATTGAGTGGCAGGGTAGGCTTGAGGAGCCTGGAGTGAATTCTGATCCTATTTTCTTGTGGGCACCTGCTATCTCCATTGCTACTTCTTTCAAAATCTTGAAATGTCTCACATCAGGTTATACTTTCAGTCCCATTTATTTTTCCACTATTATTTTTTATCATTTGCTCTTTTTATTCAGCTTTTTATTCACACTGTTAAGAGGTTTCTTCTTCCATGAATGCGAACACAAAAGATTACTTTACTTTCTATATGGCCTCATACCATTTATCCCAATTCAGTCCTTCAGGGAATCACATGAACTTCTAATATATTTATTTTATAATTTATATTTTAATTTCCCTTGTAAGATTATTGGCATATTTTACTTTTCCTTTCCTTTATCAATTTCTTGGTACTCCTTTGATGAATACTGAAATTTCCCTGATTCAAAGCCTGACTCTTTTGGTAACTTTATGAACTTTTAAAATCTAATTTAATATTACTTTTAACTTCCCTTGTTATCCACTGCTGAACTACTTTATCATGTTGAAATTTGCTTGCCTTATTTGCTATAATCTTGGTAATATATCTTCAAATACCTGCTATTGTTCTCTAAGAAATATGCCTATTTACCTAGTTTTTTGGTTTATCTTTGGAAATTCTTGCCTCAGAGATTTGAATAGGCTCTTGGACCCTGCACCAATTCTGAAGCAGGAGATGATTTTCTCAGTGTATGTTCTCATAAGGAGTCCAGCAATAGGGAGCAGACAGGTCCAACCTCTGTGTCAGACAGAATCTTTATTAAAATTTACCTTGTGTAGTCCCAATAATGTGCAATGTGAAAATCATCTCAAGAGATGGCACTATTAACCAAGAAATAGAAGTGAACATTCAACTCCATGCACTTGCACAGGGAAGTTAAAACTTTTTCTAATTTCATCAACTGTGTTAAATTGGAACAAAATAAAAACAAACAATATCATACGTGTAATGTGCTATAAACCTTTCATTGTAATATTACGATAATTGAAAAGAAACAGGAATGCATTCGGAATGAGCTTTCATTTCATGAAGCTTAGCAGGACAATCATGCAAATTTAGGATTTCTGTTCTTGATTCCACACGTTTGAACTATTCAGTATTGTATGTCACAAAACTTGTAGGATCTATTTGTTTTGAAAACTGTTTCCAAAATATACCATAAAGAATGCAAAATAATCCACAATTCAGCTGATTGATTGGTGAAAGCTTGTATTCATTGGATAATGCAATGTAACAGTTTACAACTGCAACATTGATCGTATATCCTGGGGTACAAGTTAAACTTTAATATACCGTGCAGACGTAGATGAATACTTGCTACTGTCTGATGCTGCTCACAGTTCAATACCAAATAGAGTTCCAGAATTTGACAATATTTGCTGAATTACAGAAAGGACAAGATTTGTAGTTCACCCTGAATTGCCCCAGAACCAAATGGCTTGCTGGATTATTTTAAAGTTCATTTGCAAACAGCAGTTGTTACTTCCACTGGACAAGTGGAGGCACTATACCACACATGTCAAACTCAGGCCCGCGGGCCAAATTTGGCCCGTGATATAATTATATTTGGCCTGCAAGAGCATATCAAATATGTATTAGTGCTGGCGTGCTGGCCCGCTGGCCGCCGCGCCATTATAGCGCATGCACAGCTAATACTACAAATCCCAGAATGCTTTGCAAATGCGTTGGCGCCGGCCCGTCAGCCCGCTAATCGCCCCCATCTCCTCTGTTTTCTTTCATTAGCATCTCCGACCTGTCGCCCAACTCACATGTAATAAACCCCTTGCGAAAAATGGCCAAACGAAAGACAGAAAACAGGACCTTTCAAGACAGGTGGGAGACAGACTATATGTTCATCATTTTAAAAGGCAAACCTGTTTGTCATTGAAGCAAGTTGTTATTTTTTTTGACTTGTTGGCTTGTGAAAAAAAAACATTTAAAAGGAGCTTAAAGGCTATAGAGAAATATTATTTATTGAATATTTTATTTCTCATTTGTTAATGCTTCTTCTGGAAAGAGTTTAACCAAAACTATTATTAAACGTTTATTTTAATAAGAAAAAGTTTAACATTACATATGTTGAAAGAAGAGAAAACATGCAGATGTTGTTGAAAATTTTCAATAAATATTTAGTTTGGCCCACGACTTAGTCCAAGTTTTTAATTTTGGCCCTCTGTGAATTTGAGTTTGACACCCCTGCACTATACAGACAGCAAGAAATTCTACAGTATTGCTTATAAGGAAACTTCCCTTAAAATTAGCATATTTACATATTAATTCCAATGCCTTCAAGCCCACCAAAAAGCACCTTCCAAGCACAATTGACTGAAAGCAATGATTTCCATCAGCAAATGTCTAACATTCCACTGTTTGAAATTGTAATGCCGTTTAGTGTTTCACAGGCACTGATAAGAGATCATCTCTCTACCTTAAACCCTCTGTTGTGCTTACTTTGCTAATTTAGACTTTACAGCAGAAATTATTAAGTAGGACTTTAGAAATGCAAATATCTGGATTAGGTGCAGTGGTGTATCATTCATTAGAAAGGTGATGAAAAACACTCCTGAGGCTGAATTTTCTGGTACATTAGCCTTTGTGGATTTGTTTGTGATGCACTTTTTGAAACCGCAAAATCTCCACATTGAATCATCCAGTAAAGATTTGTGAACCTGATTTTTAAAAAGATCTGGTCTGTTTTTTTCACTGACTTTGCCACAGTTTTTCAAGTGAACTTTAGATGAACTTACCAAGTAGAGGAATGGAATATTTTCAGTGCTCTGATCCAGGCCAGGTTTTGCAGTATAGACAAACTTCACAGAATTGCTGTAGAAATGGGGCATTGTTTGCTCCTTGAAACTGGGCTTCATAACATTGCTTTAGCCAATGTTTGGAGAGAATGCCTTCAAGATTTTATGACGGGTTATGACGGCTTCGAACCATATGAGTGTGAAATACCTTTTTTGGTTGCCACTTGGCACATTGCATTTCAAAGCACGTGAGCCCAACAAGTTTCATATTCATGCAAATTGGCTTTAGTTCCCAGTACACTTAATTGGCACTTCATAAATGGAGCAGATAATTATCTCCAGAGAAGTAACCGCACCTTGACGTGAAGAATAGATCCTAAGTTATTTCAAATTAGATCCTGTAGATACTTGATAAACTCCACTTTCTTAAAATTGCCTAATTGTGGCAGACACCAATTCAGAAATGGATTGACTGAAGAAGAGAGAAACACAAAAACTCATTGCTGGAATATAGAAAAAAATAAAAATGAGAAGCTGGAATGATTCAGTGGGTCAGGCAGCATAGAAATGGTCAGGTCGAGACGAGAGTAGGAAGGGATGAAATCCAATAGGTAAGGTGGGGGAGGGAGAAAAGAAGCTAGATGGGCAAGGAGGTGCATCGAAAGTGGGAGAGATGCAGAGACCCCTGGGGGGGGGGTGGGGGGAGGGTGTTGAAAGAATTGCACTTCTATGACATCATTCAGATTTGGTCAGAATGAGCCAAAGTACTTTACAACTGCAGAAACAGGCCTTTTGGCCCACTTCATCCATGCTGACCATCAAACACATTGTTACACTCATCCTATTTCTCCTCTGACATTCTCACCAATCTCCAACCACTTTCTGATTCTCCTGAAACTGAGACAATGGGCACAATTTTTACAGTCGTAAACTAACCTATTATTTAGCACACCTTTCAAATGCAGGAGGAAAGCGGAATATCTGAAAGCAAGCTACATAGCCACTTGTAGGCTTCCCAAACTGCACACAGACTGCTGAGGATCCAACCCAGGCTGCTGAAGCTGAGGGGAAACAGCGTTAACAGCTCGATCACTGTGCCATTCCACATGGTGCTCAATGTGTGCCAAGGAAGCTCCCACAAACATTTTCTGTTTGAGTGATATTGAATGAGAGATAAATACTGATCCAAGATACTGTGATGAGCTCTACTTGCTTTCATTGAAATCAGGACAAGGAATCTGCATGAGGGAACATAAAGAACCTTGGTTTAGCATTCACTTTGTAAGTTGACATCTCCAACAGTGTATGTGCTCTTTTGTGCTCATCTCTGGAATAGTTCTTATACTTGTAATGGTCTGATTCAGAAGCAAGAGAGGTTGTTCAGTGACAGCCCGAAGTTATAAGTCTGTGGCTTCAAACCCCTCTTCAGATTCCTGAAAATTCAAGTGGGGCTGATCAATGAATATTACAATGTTGTAAAATGGAGTGATTGAGGCCTTTATATATTCTCAGGTGTGTATATGTGTATGGAAAATACCTCAGCTTTAACTGAAGATTAAACCAGGAATGTTTTCCAGACCAGATTTTATTTTTTATCCAAATTCACCTGACAAGTAGCTTATCAGTTAATTTAACAATTTTATTTTGCTTGCAAATTGGTGACTACGCTTGGTTACATTATCTGCACCTCAGGAAAACATTTTATTGGTTGCGGATTGATGTTATAGAGTCAGGATAATGTGAACTATTTTGCAACCGCATAAGAATACATCCTTATCACTGTAATAACTGTAGTGCACCACTGTGGGGCGTATGTATATGTATATCAGTGTGCGTGAACAGATTCCTGAGTAGGTAAAAATCTCTTCTGTTATTTGAATCTTGCATCTCTAAGTTATTTAAGAAGCCTCCCAAGTAACAGAGAAATAACAGTTGATATTTTGGGGAGTGTTAATAAGTGGTTAATGGAGTAGGATGCAAGTTTCAGAGCTCCTGTGAACTCTATTTATAAAGTATAATTAAAAGCCCTCTAGGTAATGCAACTACCATAGTTATGAGTGTTGATTTTGAAGAGTTGAGGTGCCCAACAAACAAATAAAAACGCGCAACACCACATAGCTGCCCCAGAGACCTATCTCACAGACAGATCCCTTGATCTTATCTGATCATGTCTCACCAGGCAGTTAATCGCCCTACCAGGAAGAACAGGAATTAATAGTGATGTGTTAAAACTAGAAGCAATGTCGTAAAGACATCGCAAAAACTATTAAAACTAAGAATTAGGTCTGAGCTACAGGGTGTAAAACTGCAACTCGTGACCAATAAAGTGTCCATAGATACCAGACTGAAAGAACTTACCATTCGTAAGATAGATGTGTACTGATGACATCTCTTCAACGCAAAAGAAAATTAAAACTTTTTACACTAATATGATAAAGTTGAAAAAATTAACTTAATTGCTGATTCTTTATTTGCAATAACATTGTAAATTGCTTCACAGAGGTGCAGTCACAAAAAATAAAAATGCTGAAGCTTCAGAAAAAGATAATAAGAAAGGCAAGTTATAAACATGTTCAGTAAGCTGGATCTGTAACTCAAAGAATGGAAATTTCCCAGTAATTGTTTTGGGTTGCATCAGAGATATTGAATTTACAAAGGTCAGATCTTATAGTAAGCTCACCCAGTTTTCAGTTTCATTAATCTGACCTGCCAGATGCACAGTTACACAGTACAATGGGAATTGAAATGAGCACATTAAAAACATATTTTATTCACTCTTCTGATCATTTTGATCTTTTGCCCTGCATAAAAGCAGAGGATTCAAAAGAATTTTATAAATGACTGACACTTGGTATACTTGTAATACCACATAAAAGAAGCCCAGCCTTAATGACTAAATGCTTAGCATACCTTGTTTTCTCAAATGGATAAATTTCAGATTTCAGATTTATTGTACACACATGACATCACATACAACCCTGAGATTCTTTTCCTGTGTGATAGGCAGAATTACCACTTAATGATATTGCCAAAAAAAACTGTACACAGTGTAAACAAATAAAAGAACTGCTAACAGATAACGAATGTAAACCAACTGACTTTTTTATTAAGAACAATGGGTGATCTTAAATCCCTCGGTGAAAACACAGCAATAAGTTGTATAGGATTTGATATCACTTCTATTATAGAATAATGTTGTCTTCATTGCATTTAATTTTTCTTTCCCTCAATTGAAATTATCTGTGGCAGTTGTGGATAGTCCTCTGTGAGATCTGATGCCTCACAATTCCAGTAACCTGGATTCACTTCTAAACTCCAGTGCTGTCCATGTGGCATTAGCTATGACCATGTAAGTTTCTTTCAGGTGCTCTCGTTTTCTCTTCCATCCCAAATGGTAATTCTAAATTTGCCCAAGTGTGTGGGTGAGTGTAGAATCTAGGGGAAGTCAATGGAAATAATGGGAAAATAAAATTGGAATATGTGTGTGATTAGTGTTGGTGTGTGTTTGATGGCGAGTGTGCATTGAAGAGCCTTTTTCTCCGCTGTATGACCTTCCAAGAGAACAGTCGCTAAATTACTGGGAAGATTTAGGTTCAGAATTTGCAGTCAGCAAAGAAATAACAACACTGGCTTTAAAAGAATTCTAATAATAATTATAACTTCTCCTTTCCCAGTGCTTTATGCTCTCACTTGTGTCCATCAGCTCTAATGTCACAAAGATCACTATTCAACAAACAAGGTGTACAGAGAATATTATTAAATGCAATTTAAATTATATTCAGAGTGCTGAATAAAGGTTAGAACTTAATTATAAAATAGTGAGAAGATAAATACAATCATATTTTTAGGTGAAAGAATTACAATCCACATCCATAAAATGAGTAACTTCAAACCATGAGCTTCCTAAGAATAAGTTATTGTTTTGCACACAATTAAACTCTCATGGACCACAGGTAACAAAGTCCAATATTTTCAGGTGACTAGAAGGGCCTAATGGCCTGTTTCCGTGCTGTAATTGTTATCATTTCATAAATAACTGAAATTCACATGGGTTCAACCATTTGTCCTTCATTGTATTGGAAAATGCTTTCAAAAACTTTGGGATTTCTGCATTGGAAATCCAAAAGTTGGCATAAGTTTTCCAGAGTAATGTTGACATGAATGTCACTGCATTTATGTTTATTCATATTTGCTTAGACAGGGATATAGAAGCATATTTCCATGAAAGTAGCTACAATGGTAGACAGAATGACAAAGGCATTTGGCATGCAGGCCTTCACAGGTCAGAGGATTGAGCAAAGAATCAGGAATGTCATGTTACAACTGTACAAGACATTAGTGAGAGTACATCTGGAGTTTTCTGCAGCATTCCATATTTTCCAGAGATAGGAAAAATATTATTAAGCTGGAAAGGGTGCAGAAAAGATTCACAAGAATGCTTCCAGATTGGCAAGTTTGAATTAGAAGGAGAGAATAGAAGGTCTGGGATGTTTCTTCCTGGAATTTAGGAGGCTGAGGGTGGACTTTAGAGATGTTTAAACTCGTGAGAAACTTGGATAAGTTAAATTGTTTGGATTATTTTTGCATGGTAGGGTAGTCTAAAACTAGAGTGAATAGAATTAAGGTAAAAGGAGAAAGGTTTCAAAGGGGCATGAAGTGCACCTTCTTTTACACAGAGAACTGGTTCAGGATATAGAAAGAGTAGAAAAGAAACTCTCCATGAATCTGGAGGTTTGTGTATCTTCTGCCCAATGAAAGGTGGTGAGAAGTGAGCATAACGAGGGTGGTTAGGTCTTTTAGTATGTTGGATGCTTTCCCGAGTCAGTGGGAGGTATAGACTTGGTGCAGCTTCAACTATTTGTCTGCTTCTTTCATGGTGTAAACATTGGGAAATTTGTCTGATTGCAGTGTTAACAGAGAATTCTAAAACATAATTACTCCCTGAAAAGATCATTTAATATCTGTGAGTTGTCCTGGCCTCAACAGCATTTCAAAATTTATCATTTTGAACAGTGAAATTAATTTTCATGGTATTTCAACCTCCAATTTGTTCATATTTTTATTTTTCATTCTTTATTTCACATTCAATACCTTTTTTATTAAATACAAAAATGAAAGGTTTTTACATCCTTGTTTGCTGTCTGTGAACAAAACATCATCACTGGGTGTTGAGTTAGCATAATGGCTTACTGTTGTTGGAAGCAAGGGAATCCCTTGATAGCCTGTGTCTGAATGGTAATCATGTAAGGAGCAAGGAAAATCAAAGCTGACGAGGCTTTCTAATTTTTATGCCTAGGTTTCATTGACATAGCATTGGGTCAAACTGAGATTAAGGAGTGCATAGGGAGCTCATTGAACCTCCTGGGTTCTTGCCAATTCGAAACAAAGTTTATATAAATGCTTTGGGAAAAGGGTTGACTTCTCATATGTAATACATTGCAAATGTACTGCATGAAAACAGAACTCCTTGGCTGTGAGAGTTGGATTTATAGCCAGGCATTATAAATAAAAGGCTGCTGGTTGAAAATTGATACTGTAACTACTGACATCAGTAGCTACTGTATAACAGTAGCCTCAGGGTTTCTGACATCACCAGATCCTTGTGATTGAGTTACACTGTTTTAATAAACTCAAGTTACTTTATCTCTTTGCATTTTCTGAAAATTATATCTTCATAATCCGCTCAGTCATTGGTTAGATCATATAAATTATGTTTCTGTAAATTTCCCTTCTCTGACATTAGATACCTATCATCCTCTTACACCCATGCCAGCACACACCCACTTCCAGTCAATATCTGATGTGATAATTAAACTTCCTCAAAGAAAATATGAAAATGTTGGGGGTGGGTGTGTTGCTGGATTGGACAGGAAATGTTCATATTTGTTGCTACCAAATTATAGGCATTCATTTAAATAAACCATTCAGAAATTCTTGGATTGCAGACACTAAATCAAAACTAGTAAGAACCCTGGCCAAATGTAATTTGAAGCAACAACCTTCCAGCAAAATCTGAAGCCACAGTTAGGTGGACTCTAAATCAAATTGTGGTGAGTGGCAGAAAGGCAGCTCTGTACCTTCAGGTGCCTTGTCAATAGGGAAAGGAGCTTGTAGGTTTGGTTCATAACTCTATTTGAAGACCACCATAATACTACTACAAGACCATGAATAGCCATCTGCACTACCACCATTCCTTTCATTGTGACCAACTGTCAATATTTTTCCTTCTACTTTTTATATTATTATATTTCCCCTATACTTATGAATCATTAAGTATTGTGTTTTGGAGCCATTTGGTAAGCAAGGAAGACTTTCATTCCATTGTTACAGGCCCAGAGGACCCCAAAACCCCGCAGCAATAGAAATTCACCAAGACAAATGGTTACTTAAACAAAAGTTACTTTTAATTTTCTTTAAACATAAAAACAGGATCAAACTTTAACTTATTTCTATTAACTTAACCCCCTTCTAATTCTAAGTGCATGTGTATGTAATGTGTATTAAGTTCAGACAAGTTCTTTGATTCACAGTCCAATCTCACATCTCACTCCTCCAAGTTCACTGGTATCAGGCAATTCTTATACTGTGCACGGAATTTAACGTATATGAATTTTCACCAAGCTTTGGTGTTTAAAGATATTGGTTACAACTCAGGAATGTTTTTTTTCATTTCAGAGAGGAATTCGTTGCTTGTTGGACACACACAAACTGATTCCCTCTGATCAGCCACTTCAGTGTCTTGCTGAAGAAACTTGTCCCATTGAGGTTTTCCAAATTATAACCTCTTCTTCTGCAGATAACCACAGAGTTCCATTTGTTTCCCTTGTTTCAGGTGAAACTCTCTAGCCAGTCATTTCCTCTTATATGGACCACAAGGATTTTCAACGGGCTGAACTCAGAACTCACAACCTGTCTTCAAAATGGGGTTTCACAAGATTCCAGCTTGTCATGACTGCAAAAAAAAAGTTTGCTCTCTCTCTCTCTGCTTGCAAAACCACACGACCTTCTTAGAATAGCAAACTGCATCCAGACAGATTGCAGCACCAGACCCAAACTTCTGAGTCCATTCATCTGTTGCATTCAAAACAATAATCCATTTACACCTGCTTTTGAAATTCTTTAGCAAAGCAGTCTCCTTGTTTTATTGTCTTTGCAAAGGCTCTCGGTGCCTGCATGACTCACCTTCAGCAAAACTCTTGCATTTTAAATTAGATCTGTTTTGTGACGTGTTTGTACTTGTTTGTGACCTACACTATCCCCACAATCTATCTCCTTCAAAAACATATCTATATGCAATATAATATAATCCATCATGGCATCTACATTGAATTTATGTATATAAAAATGAACATAACTGCACCAAATTGACTCCTAATTTCCCTTTCTTCATTTTAATTCTATTTGCATTTGTACAGATCAGTGGTTTTCAATTTTTTTCTTTCCATTCTCATGCCATCTTGTAATTTTTTGTTTTGAATATTTTATTTATAAATTTTCAAACTCAAACTCAGTTTCTATAGCATATAAAATTCTCCATTGAGTCTGAGCCTTTCCCCCCTTCCCCACACTCAACAAACCATAGTTATGCACAACATTCAAGACACCCACAACAAAGGCTGGGAACACATCAGGGATTTGTCATGGCCCAATGGCCTGCACCTAGGCTGGAACATTTTTATTGACTTTACTTGATTGGAATGGAATGGACCCCCCCCCCCCCACCCCTTCCTCAGTAGAAGGATAGACAGGGGAAGCAGGGTAGCAAGATTTGCAGATCCACTCTATGATTGTATCCTATAAAATTTAAATATGTTTGGCAAATTTTTAAGATTTCTTTTCCTTTAAGTTCTAGATAATTTTCTCCAAGGGAAAACAACTTTGCCTTTTTATATTCCAGAGTGTAATGCCCAAATGAGAGTCAGATTTGCAGGTAACTGCAATGCACTTCCTGGCCATTGCCAATGCAATCATTACAAATTGGATTTGGAATTTGGACAGCTTTGTCTTAATCCATCATGTTTTCCAACAGGAACAGGTCTGGGTCCTGTGGGAATTCTTTATCTAGGACTTTTATCTAGGACTTGGCCTAGTTCCACCCATAAGAGTCTCACCTTGGTACATGTCCAGGTTGCATGCACAAAGGTTCCTGTCACAATACCACATCTAAGACATTGGTCTGAAATTTGTGGTTTACACCGTAAGTAATCTTTATCCCATAGGTGCTCTGTGATTAGCAAGGGATTACTTAAGGTGGTATGTGAGTGGGGGGGAAAGCTCTAAACCCAATAGTTACTGAAATATTTTGCTTGAGAAAAAATAACATTGGGCCATTTCCTTTGGAGTTATGAAACCATGTACATAATGAGTCAATTAGGTACGATTAAAACAGTGGTTTTCAAACTTTTTCTTTCTGCTCACATACCACTAATCTCACGTATCTCTAATCCCTTACTAATCACAGAGCACCTATGGCACAGGGATTACTTAAAGTGGTATGTGAGTGGAAAGAAAAATGTTTGAAAACTATTGGTGTAAACCTACTGCATATTTTGCATCTTAAACACTCTTCACTATTTCATCAGTATTTTTCTTTCAGTGTCTTGAGATGCCTCCTGATGATATCAAAGGAGGCCAGGGAATATTGCTACACAGTACAGTCTTTCCTTTGCTCTATCCTAAATAGAGATTACCTGGCAAACTGTGGAAACGATTCAAGGATGCACTCAAAGCTTTCTTGAAGAATAGCAGTCCTTCCTCTGCCTCATGGAAAATTTTGGCCCATTCAAGGAGCATTGAGGATGGAATGGAGAAAGGTAAAGTGCACAGAAACCAGTGTAATTAGCACAAGGGCCACGATATCACCTCACCAACCTTCTCCATCAGCCATCTTTGCACCATCCTGGAAGAGACTATAGTCCACGTTTCCAGTAGGGACCCTTTATCCAGACTAAACTGGGAAGGAGAGTCGGAAGGGGTTATGAGGGAATTTGGTATTGGTCAGAAGAAGGTGGGATAGGTACGGAGATTAAGGGAGGGGAGCAGATCACTGTGGGAGAGGGGCAGGAAATGAGAGAAAAACAAGGGCGAGAGCAGGTAAAGATGGTAACAGTGGAACCAGATAAGAGATATCTCCTCGTTCCTCTCCCAATTAACTGTCAGTTGTTTCTACACATTATCGCTCTGACATTATTCCACATTCCATTGGAACATCTTATCTGCCAGCTTCATCACTTTTCCATTGTTTTGGAGTACTTACTTTATTGCCACACTCATCTGCTGCGCCCGTCTGGACTTCACCGGATTGTAATGGAAACCGGTCATATTCCCATCTTATCCATTAAGACGATGGACAACCGACCCACTCTTGTATCTTACACCTGTGCACTCTTGCATTTTTGCATGGCTGTTTGCCTGACTGGTGTCAAACTAGGGCGATATCGGGTCCTTTTAGGCATGTCCAGGTACAGTACACTGTCAGAGATCGGCGGGAATATTGAGTTGCTTACCATTTCTACTGCCGCAAAGTCAAAATTGATCGCGGCTGTCCATTAATGCGACTGGTCTCAAGCAGTGCTTACCCGCTGCATATTTTGTTTTGAATTTCAGTCTACTGCAAAACTCTGTGAAATCTTTTGAAGGATGGATCGCAGATCTGTAGGATTCTCTCCCCATCTGCAGGATGAAGGGCTCAGGCCCGAAACGTTGGTTATCTTTGCTATATAAAGTACACTGTTTAACCTGCTGGGTTTCTCCAGCATTGTGTGTCTGCAGACTTTCGTGTTTTAGTTCTGATAGCACTGTGGTTTATATATATATATCATTGTTGTCAAGAGTTTGCGTAGCTTCTGCATTGAAACAATAAGTTCACTTTTAAAATATTGGCTATAAATGGGCAAGCAGAAATCATTAAAAAAAGTGTAAAAGGAATGGAAGTTGTTGCATTGATCGCATTGATCGTTCGCTGTGGGCGATTCTAACTAGCTTCCGGGCCTTTCTCACTAGAGGGCACACTGTGGTTAAGAAGGAGGTGTTCCGCATGTAGTCAGTAGAAGTTGGGCTGTGTCCGTCTGAGAACGCGAGCGAATGGAAATAGATATTTCATAATTCGATGTGGCTGTCACTTCGCTGTTTCTTCACGGCCTAGAAAATAGCAGAACTTAAAATAAAATGGACACGTCCTTTATTATCTCCCAGTCTTAGTGTCTTCGCCAAAGAGACCCTATATATATATTTTATCTTTCCCCCAGAAAAAGAGCGGTTCTGTCGATTCTTGAATATCGCTATCTTCAGACACTTCACGCATATTTTGCTTCCAAGTGGTCACACCTGTGTGTTTTTCACTGGGCTAGATGTGCAGCAGGATGAAGGGAAAGACCCCGTCCATCTATGGAGAAATCGCAGTTTAACCATCCACCCCCCCCCCCCCCCACCCCCACCTCCTCACCTCGACGTGGAACAAGATCAATCATCCCAGGTTGTTGATACTGGGTTCTTGTTTTTGGACGCCTCCTGTTGCACCTTGGTGCTGCAAACTTACCTACATGTAACTGCGCATCTGTGTTTAAAAGTTAGAAACACTGAAAGGTCTAGATCAGTGGTTTTCAAAATATCCTTTCCCCCCAACTCACCTTCTCCTTATGTATTCCCTATGTCATAGGTGCTCTGTGATGAGTAAGGGATTGCTTAAGGTGGTATGCGGGTGGAAAGAAAATGTTTGAAAACCACTGTTTTAATTATTCCAGATTGATTCATTATGTGCACGGTTTCATAACTCCAAAGGAAATGGGCCAATGACAATTTTTTTCAATCAAAATATTTCATTTGGGTCTAGAGCAGTGATTCTCATCCTTCCCTTCCCACTCACATTCCACCTTAAGCAATCCTTTACTAATCACGGAGCACCGATGGCATGGGAATTAATTAAAGTGGTATCTGAGTTGGGGGTGGGGGATGGGGGAGTTTGCAAACCACTGTACAGAATACTTTTACCTGGCAGGTTGACAATAGGTATTTGCTTAATGAATGGAGTAGTATATATACTTTAAACACTTATGAATCATACTTTTTGCAAAGTACATGCCAACGTGCATAAACATTAAAAAATGTCCCTTCCCGTCCAATATGAAAATGAATGTGTTTTATATGGATAAGAAGTCGCTCACACTACTTTCTATCACACGAAGTGCATCTGAGAAGTTGCTACAGAACTAGATACACATACAGTAATCACATTTATAGTGATTCATTATCAAACAAACTGCATTCGGTGGCTCATTGCCAATTACAATTCAGCAATTTCCTCTTATTTAGCTGGAGAATGTTCCGAATCTGTGTACTGATACACATTTTTTTTATCGCTAATCAAAAATGCATCGTTTCATACACATCGCCCATCAACCTCCAGGGTAGTCGAATGTGTCAAATAGGACATTACAAAGGAGAAGGGGGTTGCAGAAACGCTTACAATGGTTTTAAAACGCATTTCAAACGGACATGTACTGAAAAATAGTTATTCAAAAATGTTCCAAGACAGTTGTTGTTTTGTCTAGGGGCAGACCAGCGTACTCTTCCATCAACGAATAGTGACAGGGACAAATATTTTTTCGAAGTTTGCCGTTTAGCTATATTTTGATCATTGGTTTCATACACTTCAATATCACATTCTAAGTCTATAACTAAGACTTTGAATGAAGACTATCAAGTGCCAGGTTGCGAATGCAGTTATTCGATGCATTCTAGAAATAAAGTGGTTACTGGAATTCATGCCAGGGGAATATAACGATCTGCACATACATTTTGTGTGCAACGGACGATTTAAGACCGCGGGATTATTTCCATTAACAATGTTAACGAACTCGTAAGAAGCCTCGGAGGCATTTGGTCCCCTATGGTAACTTTGTTACTGAGGCATCGGAATACGTTACTTCGAGTCGATGTTTATTGCATTCATTTCAATAACGTTGGAGGATCTAGAAGCGAGGATAATGGGGATAACGTCCATAGCATATAAACTTTCTGCGTAAACGAACGGACGAATTAAGGTCAGATGAAATGATGCGGAGAGAGACCCCTCACATTTGTTCGAATTTGCATCAACAAGATAGGAAACGGGAGAGAAAGAGAGAGAGGAGAATAATGAGTGAGTGAGTGAGAGAGAGAGAGAGAGAGGGGTGTGTGAGAGAGAGACCATCGAAATACAAAATATATAGTGAATGAGTGAAAGTCAGAGAGAGGGAGAGGAGTGAGTGAGTGTATGTGTTTGGGGGGGGGGGGGGTTGGAGTGGTGGAGAGACTTCATCAAAATGCAATCTCTAATTTTCTGGTTGCGTTGTAAGTGGGTATGTTTTGGAAGACAGATCCGGAATTCCAACTGTCAATTTGACTTTAAGTATCCGTCTCAGAAATGTGTTATTTGTAACTGCATATATGCAGTTTAAAAATATCATTTGTGGAAGTGCAGGGGCAGGACCATTGTCACTTAATTTTCCAAAGAGAATTCGCCACCCGATCAAAGGTGGTTTCAGCTCTTCGATCCTGAATAAGGTGAATGCAGCTGAATGAATGCCGCGCTGACTTCCTTTCCGAGTTCAGGTCTGCATCCCGTCATTTGCGGCAGTGTACTTTTCAAGCAAGCTTGGGAAACAGTAGATGGGAAGTTTTAGTTGATCTTGTTTTTAAGAAAAAAAAACTGTGCTCTAACAAAGTTTAACCCAGGGTTCATGCTATTAAAAAAAATCAAAACATCAGCAATAATGCATGTCGAGATAAAACGGCATATTTCCAACTAATTCCAACTTATTTTCAGAAAATGGAAAGCTTTAAACTAATGGTTACTTTTTAAATATAAAATCGCCAGATTTTTGACAATACTTAAATAAAACAGCAAAGTTCTTGAAAAATCAACAGCATATCAGGTATATCAAACATCTCTGCCCTGGTTTTCTGATGGAGATGAACATGTGTTAGTGAATTTGTAGAGTTTAAAACACTGCTTGGACATTTCTACTTTGTGTAATTAAAAGCACATCGAATGCTTATGCACTAACTATAAATCCCAGGAACTAAAAAGATTTTGGATAAGTACTTGCTGTAGCAAAATGTGCCTGCCCGCTAGCTGTCAATATTCTGAATATCTGCAGAAATTTTTCTGTTTGAGCAAGCTGGCCAGAATCTATCTAGAACACGGAAACGGCGCTTGTAATAAAATGTAAACAGCGATTCGCTTCCCTGGTTCTTTTTCTCCCAACTCTAAACAGAATAAATTGATGCCAGCATTGTAATTAATTTGTGAGCTGCACTAATTCTGGTAACTTGAACCGGCCAGTATAATCTTTCTAAGTGCTGGCAGCTCCGGTGGGGATTCGCACATTTCATGCTTCATTACTCAATTCAAGCGCCTCTTGCAGTGGATAACCTGCATGCACGTTGCCCTCTGAAATTAGAAGTGAAATATAAAATCAATATATGCACAATATAACTTTTACATGCCCAGAATTTTCAGAAAACAAATATTAAGTAATTATTTCCAGCACCCAAGAACTCTGAAACTTTAACTTCAGTATTGCAATGACCTTCAATTTCTCAATCACAGTTCAATAACCGGGAGTGTTTCTGGTGTTCTGATGTTGAAGTGCTGAATGATATTTACAAACTCACACAAGCAATGTACATTCTAGACGAAACCACAATGATTACTGATAAATATTTATTATTCCACTGGCTAAAGTCAAGCCAATCATCGACGGGACTTGCGCTAAACTCGTTGATCGATCTAATCTCTTGATGCATTTTACTTGAAAATAATTTCGAAGATAATGATAATCTCTAATGGACTATTATGATAGAACTGTAAAAAAAATGCAGATGGGTGGTACACAGTGACATTTCACTTACAGGCCACATCAGGAACACGCACGAACGAAATATGAGCCAAAAGTTATAAAGTTATGCATTTATTGGTTCCAGGCACCAAGTTAGGTGGACGTTAAACGTCGGCTGAAATGGGTATTTCCACTGACCCAGCACTCAGTGTTGGTCTGGAATACACTTAACGCGTAAAGATTGCATAAATAATATACGCGGAGAGGGGTGGGGGCGTTGGTGGTGGGGTGGCGGGGGGGGGGGGGTGGAGACAGGCAATATTATGGAGGATAGTGGCCATGCAAATAAACAAGCTGTTGCCATTCTGTAAAAACTTTGGCTACATTCTTTGCACACAGAGAAAGCGAATCATGTCATGCATCATATATCTTTGAGACCACTTTTTGCAGTTCTGTAACAGGTCCAATATCGTGCAACGAAGTGTAACTGATACTGAAGGGAAATCTTAGGAGAGTTAATAGACTTTTAAAAGTTGTAACAACCCATTCACCTAGCATAAGCTGGCTTTGGAATAAGTACGTCCGTATTATGAGGTTATCCCAAGGAATTTCCTTGAAAATAGCAAAACAAAACTCTAATTCTCTAAAGTCACAAATGCACCTCTATTCCTAATTAGATTAAGTGATTATGGAATAGGTTCATTTCAATAGCTACGGAATCAAGATATGATACATGGTCAAGCAGTGAATATTTTTTATAACATGGTCACTAGTGCACTAGTAAGTAGATTTACTTTTTTTTTAAATGAAAAAGGTAGTTTGCACCATGAGATTGATGCAGAGCAGTCGTAAAGTTACTGTAAAACACCTGTTACAAGCACAATGGTCAAAGTAAAATTAGTAACAAAGTGGAAGAATAATTTAAGTACATTGTTTTTAATGAACGTTATATTCTATATATTCTATATGCTGTTAAATATGTACATATACTCTATAATACGGAAGTAATATCGTCACTATAATTTTAAAGCTGGTAGCTTCAATTTCTTTATTTGATTAGCTACTCTTCTTTCCAACCGCGCCTCTCGCTTTTACATACAATTGTGTTTCACAATGTAACCTTCCTGGTGTTTTAAATGTTGTTAACAGTTTGTCGTGCTCTTTAGAAAAAGTGACACGAGGAAATCCGCACGCACGATATTGACGAGCAATAATAATCACAGATTTAAAAAAACACCAAAACAAGTCCCGACGCCGGCCATCAGGGACAAAGCAAGATGCACACTAGTTCTATGGTGGAGGGGACGCAGCAGGTCGGTGGATTTCAATGCTACACATAGGATCCCTTTTGTTATGTTTGTACCCAATTAATATGAGTTAAAAAGCGGGGAGAGAGAGAGAGAGAGAGAGGATGTTTCAACCACTTGTTGAAGTCGATTCTTTCTCAGGTTTTCTGTTTATATATAGCAGCCTCTGCACCTTTACATAGGCTTTACATAGGCTCAACTGAGTATTCTTACCCTCCCCCATCTTCTGAAGTAGGCTTCACAACACTTTCAGTAATTGCAGATGCCATTTGCAGGGAACAAGCTACCCCAAAAGTTCCTGTGATCATTAATCTCTCTCTCTCTCTCTCTCTCTCCCCCCCCCCCCCTCTCTCTCTCCCCCTCTCTCTCCCTCCCTCTCTAGATGAGATTTGGTGGCTGAAAAGTGGTTTTGGACGCAGAGATACATGTCTGCAGTAAATTCATCAATGCTGAGACTGGCTGTTAGTTTCTGACATTCCTGGCGAGTACGCAGGCGCAGGCAGGTGGCACCCAACACTTTATGACCAGGTGAGATGATTCTGTAGAGGTAAAAGGAGAAATTACTCAACAGTTCGCAGATCCTTTGACGGCAACACGGACATCTCCAGGCAATATGTCGATACTGGGAAAAATGAGCGACTGGCAGGTATGTCGAGAATTATTAAAGACATGGCTTCAACATTACAACCTACAGGCTGCTAGCATTTCGCTAGCTTCTGAAAGTTACTCGTTAAGAAGTAACGTGAATAAATACAAGCACTGGGACGAAGAATTGGGAATTTGAAGTACTAAAGTCCGAGCTTTCCACAAATATTTACCTGGTGTAACAATGTTGTAAGTAGTTTGCGATTGAATAAAATAAGGATTTATTTTTCCGACCAGCTCTAGTCAATTTTAAAAAAAAACCCACCAGTTCCAAATACATGATTAGATGGTTTTTTTTTTTGCTATGGACTGTGCAAAAACTTGTTTCAGCAATATGTCTTCAGCCCTTTTACCTTTGTCTCCTATGTTTTGCATTGAATTTGTAGTCAATTTGCTGTCGAAACAGCTTTCCTGATTTGTAATTAAAAATACACCATTGCGGGCATGGTCATATTACTTGGAGCAAATTACTCTAACAGTTCATCTCAGATTTGTGTGATATTGCATAGAACAATGTTATTATTGTTGCTGAATTTGAACATGTTTAACACGTTGAATAAAAAAAGTACAAAGTTATTATTCTACATTTTTATTCTTAATCATTATATAATTAGCCAAACTGGTTGCAATATACGTAATTAATTTAAAGCTTAATTGCAAAATCTACTTGGTAATCAATTACATTAGCACGGACAGTAAAGCATCACGTCAAATATTTGATGGTTTAAAACTTTGAATAAGACACCAATTACAGATTAATAAAAATTTGTATGAACGAAATTCTGCAGACGCTATGATTGTAGTAAAAACGCAAAAATGCTGGAAGAACTTAACAGGTCTCGCAGCGTCCAGAGGAGTTACACCCTACATCAGGTTATTAATCTTACAGGTCAACATTTGCCCGGAATTTAAAGATTAGAGTCAAATAGTATGTAGGTGATTCTAGTCTTGTTTTGTAACGAAGCGTTGAGTGCACATATCTGCAAGAATCTCAAATCTGTTTAAAAGTTGAGATTACGTGAAGTAAGTTTTAAACTTCGCAATAATTAATCACTTTATTTCTGGGACGGGATGAGAGGTGGCACTATCGTGCAACTTGTGTAAATATTTAAGAAATTAAAAAGAGATAGTCTGTCACCCAAAAAAAAGGAAACCTCAATTCAAAACGTTTGAGAGATGCTGATTGTTAACATAGGCCCTTAGAGTCTATTGAAATATGTCTTTCCATGGACTAAACATTTTGGTTTCAAAGATGATGTATTAGAACGTTGTCATATATCTATCAATGGTGTATTTAATATTGTCACTGGGAAACTAAAAAAAAACCCAAAATGACCAAAACGCATGCTCAGTTTAAACCAGGTGGTTCTCAGGTTTAAACCGTGTCAGCTGATAAATGGACATTCAAAATTCCCTCCATTCTGTGCATCATTAGAATTTGTGTTTTAGGTCTCATAGGTATGATTTATCTTTGGAATGGTTAATGATAAATGCAGCAGGTGCACAGAAAAATTAAACTCTACTCGTCATGATTGCATTCGGTGAACTGAAAGCAAGAAAGTTTATTTAGATTCTTGCAGTTAATCTCAGTCCACCAAGATTTTAACCGAAAATATGATGCGAATTTCTCATCCATCCAACCCCACCCCACCCCCGAAAATTGTTTTTTTTTTTCCCGAGGGACTTTCTTATGGCCAGATTTATATTTAATTAAAATGACAGTAAATTGGAGACGTTGGCGGAGCTTACAAGATATTTCCGAATTGTTTTATTCTCAAATGCTTTCATAAAAACGAGAACACTACTTCAAACTCTTCAGTCGTGATTATTTCTTCTTAGTAGTTACATAGCATGTAATTATTAATTGCATTTTGAAGCATCAGCTGACGCCTCATTTTATGAAAAACAATCTGAAATGGCTATTTGCACGAAATTCTCAACGAGCCTTCGAGTGAAGGAATGGATAGTGAAAGATTCAAACTCCTTCAGAACAAACGAATACCATGCAGAATTATATAGTCCTGCGTATTATTTAAGCAAAAGTAACACGAATCACATCATTATACATTCTTTACATTAACCCGGCGTTGTTACAGATAACATTGGAGCGCCTTATAGTGCCTTGAACCTTGATTATATCCAAGTGTTATTAGTTTTAATTCAGGGATTGGACATTTTGGGGATTGCTTCCCTTCCACCTGATGCAACTGAAAATGTAAAATACTGTGATGCAAAAGAACAGGTCCTGAATATATTCTTTACGGCTGAATGTGAGCAGGTAAAAAAGAACTTTCTGAAACTAGGTGGTATTGTTTGTAAGTGTCTTCTGCGAAATGAACGCATTAAGAAAAGACATGCAGTAGGTAAACACTTGTTTATGAACGCATTGTATTAGCTTGATAGACAAGAGGTTTAAAATATCTTTAGGTTCAAGGAAAATATTTTTTTTACCTCGCTTAAGATGCAATGTTCACTCTCATTCGCTCAAGATGAAGGTAGGAATTATTTTTTTCATCGGGTATCAAAGTATTCGGTGATTTGGAGCGAGGTATGCTGAAGCCGTTGATATTTCGGGTCTTCTAATTAAAGATAATAGGTCTTGATGACATCTTTATCCCGGAGCTCCACCAAAAATGGTAATGAAGATTAATTAAAGTCGACGCCTATATCTGGCCACACAGATTACCTGTGTTGAGTCTAAACTTTACACCTTGGAAGAAAGACCGTGCGTCTCAATTCATAATTCAAAGTCAATTAGCTATTTATTATGATAACAACTTCCAGGTAAAAGCCAGCGAACCGATTTGGAAGACGGCGCTGGTTCGAAATAGTTTGCTTTTAAGTCGTTGTTTATCCGTGGTCTTAAATAGCTACATAACAACCTGATTTCCACATCAATTGGTGGTAAACCCACACTTTACTCGCTTGTTATTTAAAGACTGTAAATATCAAAGGGAGGTAAATTTCGAATGAAGTTCTCCTGAGCAAGCCCACTGTTTCATATGGATGCCACTGAAGACAGCCAGCAAAGCATCTGATTAACAAAGCTTTTAGAACCACTTCATTCCACCGTCCTAATAGGCTGAAAGTCTCCGAGAAATAAATCGTATGATGGAAAAAAAAACTGGATTTCTTTACCTGCTTCATTTGAACCTCCCCGGGGAAATGGAATAAAAATAGCAAGGGTAATGAAATCGCTGTCATTCGTAATCTATTTAAGCATATCCGTTGTAAAATAAGTAAATGTTAAATCTATTTGTTCATTCGATGACAACGCGAAAGGGAGTTGGCTGCTTAATGCATAAAGGAATATGACATTAATATCTGTTTGAAATATGCATGTATATATATATAAATATATGTAGATATATATATATATATATATATATATAATTTATTAATATTGTAGATATATCATTTAACTTGGTGAAAATTTAAAATGCACTGCATCGAGGTTAGTTCTTATTAAAAAGTAAAACAGCACTTTGAACAATTGAGCCCCTGTGTTTCAATAAGATTATGAGTCTCTTGGGAAACTATCATCTGAATCATCATCGTTATATCTATAAGTTTCTGTAAATCGACACAATGGCCGATAAGTTAACAATTTGAGATTCATATCCAATATAATAAATGGTTCGGTGTGCACTTATACACCTCACAATATATTTATGTTGACGTCCATTATCAGTCGACAGGGTAAAGATCTGTACCTGTGTCCATTGGAGCAGTAATGCGGTTGCCTGAACGTTTGGCTGGCGTTCATATGCTAATTGGGCTGTTATTAGCGAGTTACTAAAGAGCTGAGAGGGGAACGCGAGCGACCATTAGAGGGAGATCTCAGAGCACATACAGAGCTCTAAACCAACACACACTCTGTACGGGACTGTCCGCTTTCTGATACACCCCGCCAGCCACTTTTACACCAATCCATGAGAATGCTGTGGAAATTAGCGGACAATATCAAATATGAAGAGTGTGAGGTAAGAAATTTTATATTAGCTTTCAAAAAATAAAATGCAGTTTTCAATGCAACGCCGAGGGAACAAAACATTTATCCATCACATCCAGCGTAAATCAAACATTGCAAATGATTTCTTTAAGCATTAAACATTCTTTCACAAATCGATAGATGTAGCAAAATAAAAACGAAACATATTTAAACATTCGACTTGATAAAGCAACATAACAACGCAATCTCGGATTGTTGTGTGCAAACCTATTGTGCTTCAATAGCTCCCCGCTTGTAAACAATACAAAAAAAAACGAGGTTTAAGAAATCTGAAATATATCTAATTAATTAATCTGGCTGCAAACTTTCGTCTGTAGACATTTTAAATAGAAATATTTAAAAAGGCATTTGGTAACAGACGGTTTCGATGTAGAAATACCATTAAAATGTTGAAAATGTTGAGTTAACCACACCATCGCCATAAAGCCATGCAGCGAATTCTGACGTAACTGAATGCAATGCATGTTTTGTAGTAAACTTCAATGAATTGCCATCAACTAAAATTTGTAACCGTCTGCATTTGTTCATAAACATTCGTCCCGCTCCTTTCGCTCCAACCCGTCCAGTAAAAACATTGAAATCTGCACAAAAATATAATGTTGCCGTTATGATTAAAAGATTTACGTAAATGTGTGTGTGTGTGTGTAAAATCGACAGCGACAGTAAGATGGTAATGGCTAAAGGCCTTGACTCTACCCGGATTGGGAAAGTTGATCTGCACAGTTTGCTAGGTATTATTTGGGGGAGTTGTTTTTCGTAGTTGTACAGCCGGTCAAACGGGTTTACAGAGCTGGGCTAGAAGACAGCTCATTCCAGGAGCTGAACTAGACAGCCCTTGAGTTTCACTTTCCCCTCGGAACCGAAGGTTTTTTTGGGGGGGGGGGGGAAAAAGTTTTCAAAAAGAAAGCAGAGAAAAGTATGAAGGAACGGCGCGATCTTCCGGCGAAGCGAGTTAACGATCAAAGCTGAAATCCATTTATTTGGAACTGGCTTCGAGCTGAGTTTAGACAAAAGTGGTGTTTTTCAGGATCGCTGTGGGGAGCAGCCTTGCGTAGAAGTACGTGGAAACGAATGAGGGCTTCCGAGACTCCATAGTGTGTCTCTGCTGCTCCCTCTGTCTCTTAACTTTTAACCCGTTGTACGATGGACCAGGGTACTAGTGACCCAGGATCAGGGCAGAACACATCACCGGGAAAAGATCTCAAAAGGAAGAGAGCTGAGGGCGCGGGCAGCCTCTCACCAGCCAGGAAGCGAGTGCCCGCCGACATGCCTTTAGCATTCTCTGGATTTTCACACGAAAACGAGGTGCCAATTCCTTCTTGTGTCACCCTCTCGCTCTCTCATTCCTTTCTTTCTCTATTTGTGCCTCCATTCCCTTCCTTCCCTCTCCCTCTCTCTCTCACTTTCGCATGCCCTCGATCACTTTAAAATGTTCTCTACTTCATTGTGATTCGTCAGACCCAGCGGTGTGTCCCCCTCTTTTCACTCTCTCTCTCTCTCTGATTAGATACACTGAATCTTTATTCAATGGACGTCATTTATAACAGACACAGCCTTCAGTTGCTTCCTCGCTTCACGCTTGATTTCCGAGCATTCTTCCCTTATTAAGTATTCGTGTAATATTAATAGTCATGAATATTTGCTATTATGTGCGGACTTGAATCCGATGCTCCTCGTTAGTTGAGGAGAAAGGGGGAAAAGTTTGAAAAAAATCTATCGACGTGACGCCCTGAATCTAGACACAAACGTGATTTTTTTTAATGTGTGTTATTCCCAATGAAGACATTTTTCAAGTACTGATGGATTCCGCTCCCTTGATCCTGCATGTGACTTCCCGGCGTTGTGTTCGTGTTGTAGTTGTATAGTACTGGACTGTTTTTTTTTTCCAATTTTCCCCACTCTAGGTCTCTCTCTTTTTTCCCCCTGACGAACTCAGATCAGACTGTCCGCAGATGTTAGTGCACAGTTTCTCGACGATGGTGAGTTACAGTGAGATGCCACTAGATTTAAACAAACCCCAACTGGTAGCACTTTCGATTTTGAACCCTGTGGAATAATATTTTGCTGAATTCGCCCCACTTTCAACGTATTCCTGTTACGGTTAAAACTTGTGATTGCAATGATGCAAACATAACGAATAAGTGATGCCTGCAATTAATTTAAAATTGTTTTTAATGCCATCTCAATATCTGATTTCGTTTCAGGATCGACACGATGGAACCAGTAATGGGACTCCACGTTTGCCCCAGATAGGGACAGTCAGCCAGTCTCCATATCCGACCGCCCCGCCGTTGTCTCACACCCCTAACACGGATTTCCAACCGCCTTACTTCCCTCCACCGTACCAACCCATCTACCCGCAGTCGCAGGACCCTTATTCCCATGTGAACGACCCCTACTCGCTCAACTCTCTGCACCCGCAGCCGCAGCCACAACACCCGACCTGGCCGCAGAGACAGAACCAAGAGGCGGGCATCCTGCACCAACACCGCACTCTGCCGCAGCTGGCTGGCTTAGACCCACGGAGGGACTACAGGCGGCCCGAGGTCCTGCTTCACAGCACCCACGGACTCGATTCCGGCCTTGGAGATTCATTACCCATCCACAGCATCGCACACGCCATCGAGGATGTGCAGGTAACTTCTTTGCGGCCCATGGGAGTTTTATTTCATTCTCCCAATTTTCCCCTCCCCCTGCTGTTTAATGAGATATTTTCAAATCTGGGAGTGCCCCCCCCCCCCACCCTACACCCCAGTCATACATTTTTTTTTTGTTGCGTTTAGCGAAGGATTGGTCTTGAGTTAGAATTTCAAAGTAAAAAATATCCGGAAAGCTGTATTGTATCTGGTTATAAAGCAGTACAACCCCAACAAAATGCAATATAAAAGCTTGAGAACACATTTGCAGCTGTATATTAAAATATAAACAGATTACTAGTTTCAATAGTCAAAAATAGATATTTATGTTCTTCAATTAATTAAATTGAACGCCCCCGTTTTAACTTTATGTTTGCAATTTGTAAACAATTAGCCCCCACCAGAGTACAGTGTACTGTGTGTCTTATTCAATCTTTCAACTTGGCAGAACAGATTTATTTCATTCTGTATTTTATGCAGTGGTTCACAGCCGAACATTGTATGTTTTTAGAACATTTTGAAGGGGCTTTAATTCCCTTCTCTTGAGAAAATAATGGTCTTTTTTTTACATCAGTTACACTGATTTATTGGGGCTAATTTCATCTCCTTTCCTCCTGTTGGGATATTATTATGTAAAAATACAAAGGGCACATGCTTGTATTGTGCTAAATTGACCATTATTCAGTGGAGAGAGTCATTGAATTCTTAGGTTGTATCGCAATATGAATTTCTACCTTCAACGATAATCTGAAATATTTATAAGTAGATATTGCTTATCTTGCAAACAAAAAAAAGCGTAGAATGAAAACCTACCGCACTGTTGGTCGCCTTGGTTTGAGGCAAGGTCTTGTTTCGAAACAATGCTTTTAATTTCGTTTTAGAAAAATGCAGATCTCAAAGCTCTCGTAAAATATTCATAAGCAAGAAACCTTCATGCATTCACTTCCAAACAAATATTCATTATGAATGCTTTAGTGCGATTGAAAGCTGTTCAACATTCCACTTAATACCTGCGGCCATACTTTGCTTAAATGTGACTGGCTCTTTAACACACATTCGCGCGCGTACACACACAATCACAAATCTGTTGTAATCACGCCTGAAATACAGCTTTAACCGTGTGATATGCAGTCCCGTTACTCCCGGAGAACAATTAGTAATAAAGCCATGTTAAGAAGATGGGGAAAAAAGTAGAGAGTAAGGAGAATTTTTAAAAAATCTAAATTATTCCGCTTATTTTGATGCGACTGTGTGTGATAAAGCAATTAAAAAGTCCTTACTTTGGTGAATTATTGTTCAGTATTTATATTTGTAGGAGAGCCTGCCGCTTTGGAGTGCAATTATTATAATGACACCCCGGTGTCAATTCTTCAACCTGTCAAAGTGTTGCCAATTTTGTACATTTTTGTAGTAAGACTAGCGATGGTCGCCTTTAGCCACGATTAACTGGGAAATATATTCTTTTTCTATGCCTTTTAAAGATTATAGACTCCTGGATTGTAAACCTTTTAAGTAAAACGGCTCTTGGTTTTTTAAAAAAAAACAGTCTCAGTTGGTCGAGTCATGCTGTTGATCATTTTAAATGTATGGTTAATAGAAGCACAGTTTCCAGCGTTAATTTTAAGAACTGAACACGCATAAAATAATATATATTTATATATACACATATATAATTGGGGCGATTTGCGCGTGACTGATTGATTCACAATTTTAATTGGGAGAAAAAGAAAACCACGGGAAGTACAGATGATGTACTGGGAAGCTGTAGAACGAAGATGCAATAATAAGTAACAAAGGGTGAAAAGCAATGAATGACGCTAGGTCGGTAACTGACATTGCAGCGGCGATTTGGAAGTGACTGGTATTTGTAAATGAACTGGGTGTTTTGCGGTGATTGCCAATCGCTCAGTCTCGGTAGAATTCATGTCAAATTGGTAAACATATTCCGACACTGTATGTCGATGTTGGAATGAGCAGATTTGCTCTAACTTAATGGCCCCCATTAATGCATTTCTGGAGAGGGGGAAAAAAACTGCTGGGATGGGCAGTAGAACGACTGACACCCCCATCCATCCCCAACCCCTTTCCAACACCCACTACACCCCCCCCACCCCCATTCAACCTTACAAAGGGAAAATACAATCCTCAGAACTTCAACCTTTCACAAAAAAAACCTAAAACACCACAACGAATATTAAAATTATACATTGAAAAGGGAACGGGAATGATCAGGCTGTGGTTAAATTCACGCATTATATTTATAGGGTGGATTTTAACAACTTTTAACGTGACTTTCATGTCATTCTTGCCATGATAGAGGCTGTCCGCTGTTTTTTTTTTACTTCGACAAGTTTATGGTAATATTTTAAAAATTCCATTTCAGCATGTTGATGATCAAGGCATTAACATACAGGACCATACCGTCATTAAGAAAGGCAAGTTCTATTTATTTTCCTTCAAATTTAACACCTTTCCTACCGACGTTAATGGAGTACCACAGATTCCCATTGCTTTATTGGAGTTTTGTTGCATGCAGCACCGAATGACAAACCGGGGAATTAAGTCAATTAAGAGAGAGATGATGATGGTTTGCTACGTAACCTTTGGCCATTTAAATTTCGGTGCAGCGGGAACGCTCACACAAAATAATATTGCCCTGTGTATCTCAGTCTCTGCACGTTGGTGTGGGTTTAAGGAATTATTTACAGTTGTGGTCCTTTAATGAGCAAAGGAATTAGGAAGCATATAAATCAAACCAAATGCCCGAACTTGCAGAAGCAATTATACTGTCGATTGGCGTACATGCTTTTGAGGGTCTGGTTAGTCATGTGCGTTTGGACATGTATTTATTTCTGTGGAGCTTTGCTTGGGCAGAATTTTTTCTTAGTCTGGGCTTCATAAAGAACCGCCTGCTTCCCTTGCCAAGATGTTCATTGAGATGTTGCTGTTGGATTGATTTGATTCGAATTGGGTTTATATGCGATAGTGCATGTGTGCACATTAATTCGTAAAACTCCACCAAACGATTAAATGGTTTAAGTTTCATCTTTATACTTCCCCGGGTTTTGTCACGTCAAATTACATGTGCAAAGGATAAATCTTAAGAGATGCTCTTTCCACGTCGACATGATAATTGGCTCTTTTATTAGTAATCTCAAGAGTTCGTTTAACTCCTATTGTCTCTGTTAGCCTCCCCAGAGCTATTAATGTCACAAGTGATCTATCCTGAACTAGGAACTCGACGCCTTCAAAGATCTAGAGTAGATTTCCAGTGGCACATAGAGAACCTTTAAGCATTGCACTTGATTGCGTGGCAGAGATTTAAAAAAAAACAGGGGAATGTGCAAATGCACCGTCGACCTCCAGCTTACATTTTAGCCAATCAATAATAAAAATGAACCATATCGCTGCACAAGTTCGTTCTCCAGAGGGAAGAAAATTAGATGGATGCATTGCATTGTTCAGAGCTAATGCGGACCTAGTCATCGAAAGCCCACAATTGTTCATTTTTTTTTGTTTTGGCCGATTATTCCAAATCACGGTGTTTCACGGAAGCAGCTCGTCAATGTCCTGCCAATTCCATGTTTTTGCTGTTGTGGTTGCAATGAGCTGATAAATGGAAGTTAGGAGCCGATGTCTTGGTGTTCCAGCGTGTGCCCGTTGTCTCACGAGAAGCAATGGTTCTTTCTCTTGCGTTGAATGTCGTAGGATGAAAATCCAGATGCAGACTGCAGCGGGATTAAAATGCTATTAGATAAAACAGCATAACAGCAACGAGACTGTCTTGTTTAGCTTTGCTTACGTTATTGCAAAATAAATGCCTCGAAATTAATTTAACACATAAGGCTGAACGTGATTTAAAGCAGTGCTAGCGATTGAAACGTGTAACACGAATATATTAGAAATTGAGTTCATTCTCTACTTGCCAAACAAGGAATCTATTTATGCTGTGTTGAATCACAGAAGCATTTTTTCTATTACACAATGGAAATGACTTCACTGTGATAGTGACACGTTTTGAAATCGGTCTTGGCAGCAAAATGCAGTTAGGAAGCTAACTTTGGAAAGAATATACATATAATAAAGACGTGGTTCACTTCAATTTGGTCTCGATGCTCAAACAATCAGGTTTTATTTTATGTTTCTCTTAAAATGGGCAATCCAGCGACGACGCTGCAGCAATCTGCTGCTTCTTGTGACAGTCCGATCTTTGAATAAGACAAAGGGCCAGATAGACTCTTGTGTAATATGTAATCCGCATCGGTACAAACAAACTTGCACGGAGGTTGGAGTTGTAGGGTGAGTGGGGACCAAGACTGAGGAATGTTGGAAAGTCACCTTTTTGCTAGTTCATGTGTTGCCGGCCATAGGTTGATCTGTTTGATGCTTCTGTTTCAGGTCCAATGTCCCTATCCAAGTCTCATAGTGGGGCTGTCACTTCGATCTCAGTCAATAAGGACGGGCTCTTTGGCGGGGTTGCGAACCCAAACGAGGTGTTCTGTTCAGTTCCGGGTCGCCTCTCCCTCCTCAGTTCAACATCAAAGTACAAGGTGACGGTGGCGGAAGTGCAGAGACGTCTCTCTCCGCCTGAGTGTCTCAACGCTTCGTTGCTGGGCGGAGTGCTTAGGAGGTGAGGGCTATTGGTGCTGCATTGGGACGCTTTCCTAACCAGCTCAACTTGGTGCAAGCACTGCACACACAACAAACAGTAAACTGTTTGATTTGTGGCATAGATCTCACCGTTTCAGCAATTACTTATTTCTGCTTTTTGTTAATTATTTTAATTTCCAAAATTAGATGGAGTAGTTAACACTTGCATCACATATTGTCTTTATGGATCCATAGGTACAGACATGAATGGTCAATAGCAATAATCAATACTTTGATAAACGCCCACTCGTTACTGAAATAAATTATGACCAATACATTTTACCATGAACAACTATATATATAATTTAACTGCGCTAATTATAATGTTATTTACAGCGTTGCATGGAATTTATTGTAGTCTTTTCATACTTTAGATAACACAAGGTGGAGGAGGTTTTATGAAGCTAATTCCAAAATCAAATGCAGAAAGTTATTTAAAATTATTTTCATCAAAAAGAAAAGTAATCTTGCTAAAGTTCAGATTTGTTTGAAAGATGAGTTGTGATCATCACATGAGCATGTTTTTTTTTCTTTGCTGTTAAAGAGTCTCAGCATCTAGGAATGACAACTAAAATCCATAATTGACAGGATATGTATGCAGTTCCGACTTTAACCAAGAGTTTCCATTTATTTTTTATAGGGCGAAATCGAAAAATGGAGGACGGTCATTAAGAGAAAAATTAGACAAAATTGGATTAAATTTACCGGCTGGTAGACGTAAAGCTGCCAATGTAACGCTACTAACATCACTTGTTGAGGGTAAGTGAATTTTATTGTTTTTCCATATTAAGGATAAGGACACTTGGGATGGTTGTAAAGGAGCGGGAAATGTTGTTTTTGTGGAACCACGTGTCCTTCTGTAATCCGCACCGGCGTACACCAGTCGTTGCCTTGTGTTAACCCTTCAAAGTGCTGACGGGGGGGGGGGGGGGGTGAAAGAAATAAAGAAAAGCCACACGGTCCGCTTTAGCGCTGAACATTTCAACGACTGTCTTAGTATGTCTACAGTAAGCTGCTGCCAGAGTTAGTAGAAGAGTAAAGAGAGGTCCTGGAGTGATCAGAGGATGTGCTTGGTGCGTTGAAGGGAATGTAGGAAGGTTCCAAACCGCTTTTTGTTTGTGGGATGGGGGTGTAGAGGAGGTGGAACGTGGATGGATTGCTTTGTGCATTTGGGTCTTAATGCCTGAAATAACGTCATGCGATTGAAGTGCTAATGACGGACACAGTCATTCCTGTGCCTATATATTGTCTCCCGGAGTGCTGAGCTATAAAATCAAGTACAGCGCAGAGGCTGCGGAAAATGTTTTAATTTACTTGGTTTAGAAAGTGAGATAATCAATGGATATTCCCAATGCATTGTTTGGTTAGAGCACAAATCGAAACCCGACGATTTATTTAGTATTTCCCGCGTTGGATGTCTTAAAACTGACCAAAGAGTGAAAAGCGTTTGTGTATCTGTTTATAATTGATGCCTATTGTGCCCAGGTTGTAGGTTGTAATATGGCTACAATAGACCAGTGTGTCAGGATGGTATGGAGAGAGGTTCTTAAAGAAAATCATTAATCTGATTATGGTTCTGGGTTATAATTAGCCAGGAGTGGATTCACGCGTTGCTGGCTCGCAGATGAATGTGTGACCAGTTGAATTTCTAAGGGCCAGGCTGTTGGACTGTGTCCTGTTGTTATTGTTTATGATCTGTTCCATTTTATGGTAACGAGTGACTGGACTGTGCCTTTGAAACACTAATTGGCGCATGCGTCCTTCCGGTTCTGGCTAATAGCAGGAAGCCCTGCAGTAAAACCCAACTGGTTCAGGAAATTAAAACCAAAGGCTTTGAAATCAACAAAAAGATAGGGTTCCAGAGACCTATGTATTCTATCCTTTTAAGAGAAACAGTCAAATATATGTTGTTTGTAATGAGTTCTTTTTCTAAAATGGTTAAATTGTAATCGTGAAATATTATTTTCAAATTGTTTCGACTCACTAATTGTAATGATTAAAACATGGTAAATCGTCCGGAATGTTGATTATTTATGGTGCATCAACGGCACGTGCATTTGATTTGAATCATTCCTTTAAACCAAACAGATTTGGTATACATATTATCATCTTGCTTGGGCAACGAACTGCCTCTGTATGTTTAAGTGTAGTTAAACTGCAGTTGATCCACATGCAGCCTTTTTACAATCGGCAGAAGTTCAAACATATCCACACACAACTCATCCTTTTTACTAAGTGCCCGTCTACAGGCAGTCTGGGTCTGCTGTAATGTTTATGAGCCAACATGTGAAAAATAGCAAACGGCCATTTCTGTCCTGTATTACTACACTGTGCTTTGTTGTTCAGTTGCATTGGGTTTACGGAACACATGCTTATGTGCAAGAGGATGTTGCATAGACATGGTTTGAACTGGCACTGAATGCATGACAACAAAAGAGATATTGTCAATTTATTTGATATCCTATCCAGTTCCCTACTTAGCCCCTAGTAATGTCGTTAAATGACTCACTGAAGCTTTCCAAGATTTTTTTTATTGCATGCTTTAAATATTTAGTTTGTGACAAATGCCAGTCTGAAGGATCCAGCAGGGTACTTGTGAACTATTCCTTATGTTAAGATACTGAAAGAAGTCAACGTGCGGATGTTAGTTATCATACAATGGAATCTTAATACTTAAAGGGACACCACCGTATTTTTAACTGCTGGGTTGTACCGATGGTAAAGTGATAATTTTAAACAAAGTTGCAACCAACGTATCATATGTCCATTTTATCTAAGTCTTGTCGTTAAATTTAATCGTCTTGATATAATTACTCAGCAAAATGCGAGTAAAAAGGCTGCCACTTTTTTTTACAGAGCCATAAAACTGGTGTTGTAGCACTTTAAATTTGATATGTAAAACAATTTTATGAAATGTTTGGAGAGCGGTTGCTGCCATTAGTTTGTTTGTTATGGCTGTCTGGCATAATCAAAATCTATCGTCATATTAGAATTGGATTTGGAGCATCTACCTACATTTCGCACATGTCATTAATTTCCGTGCCCAGGTGAAGCTGTGCATCTTGCCCGCGATTTCGGTTACGTTTGCGAAACGGAATTCCCAGCCAAAGCAATAGCCGAGTACGTCAACCGACAACACTGCGATCCCAACGAGCAAGTGACGCGTAAAAACATGTTACTGGCAACAAAGTGAGTCCTTATTAATGAAAACTTCAAGTGAGATTTTGTTTTAACCCGATCTGCATTCTGGTCTGCAACTGTGAATAGAGTATATGTTGCTAGAATTGCTTGGATTTGATGAGAACGTAATCGGACCATACGAATATTGTGGAAGTGCCAATTTGGAGTCTGGCAAGGGCTCGGAAATATGCGATAAATGGCAAAAATGTTCAGGTGTGGAATGTGAAACAGTAGCCCTAAAGGTCTGTACCCTCACACCTGGTGTGCTTGTAGTGTTATCATTAGTATTAATTTTATGACCTACTGGTCTCAGTTGAAGTGCCGCCTCACTTGGCGTCCAATGCTTTCACTGTGAACCACCGTCATTTCGTGGACTCACATATCAGATGGAGTTATTTAAGCCGTAATATTTTCTCAGCGGTTAATAAGCATTATTTTGCAATTGGGTACAGCAGAACTGCTTGGATGAAAAGGCACGTGTGAAAGTAAATTATCCGTGCTGAAATGTTGGAGAAAATTTCCAGGGTTGTTTTCTAGCCTTTAATTAAGAATCTGAAATGTCACCGAAGGGCATTGCGGTGTATTCGCGTTTGGAGGTTGGTAGAGCAATTTGTATCGATGATTGCATTACCAGTGAAGTAAGCATTTTTTCAAAAGGTGCGAGATATTTGGACTTCAGTGAGGAATACATTCTCCTTTGAAAATAAATTCAGCAAATTAAACGTCACTGAATTCCAAATATAACTATAAAATAGCAAATTCAATCAAAGGAACTCCCACAAGCACTCATTCACACACACACACACACACACACACACACACACACACACACACACACACACACACACACGAACAAACATGATGGGTAATATGAGTTATCTGGACTATAGCGACTATTTAACGCATATTAATTATCTATTTTTACTCAGACTATAGCTCCAGAGAATAATATAATTGTTACTGCCCTCTGTATTCCATTATACTCATTTGTATTTGTTGCACCAATTTGTTACTTAAGATGGGATGCACGCAGTATATCAGGACCCCACCCCCTTCCCCCCAACCCCCCAAATGGAAGCAACGAACGACTAGTTCAAACTTCAGGGAACACTAACTAAGCTTTAAGCTTATTAGCATTCTAAACTTCTAATGCGAATGCCTTGTGTATCAAAAAATCGTTTTTAAACTTCTGAATTGTAGTTTTTGTCCACGAACGCTCAAAATACTGATAACTTTTGCCAAAACGTACACCTCGGTTTTTGCTACTGTTTCATTTAGCTTGAGCAAGTTCCAAACAACAGTGCTGAATAAAAGTTGTTGTCCCATTAATTCTTCCCCCATCCGCACTGAAGTCCTCTAACCCGGAAGGATGCTGCAAATTAAACATTACAACCTGTTATCTTAATTTTCAGACAAATCTGCAAAGAGTTTACAGACTTGCTGACACAGGACCGATCTCCTTTGGGGAACTCACGACCTGCCCCGATCTTGGAGCCTGGTATTCAGAGTTGCCTGACTCACTTCAGTCTAATCACACACGGCTTTGGGAGTCCAGCTCTGTGCGCTGCTATAACTGCCTTACAGAACTATCTTACCGAAGCACTCAAAGCCATGGACAAAATGTATATGAACAATACTCCCAATAACCACACAGGTGAAAATCCCAGTAAAAGCGGAGATAAGGACGAAAAACACAGAAAGTAGTTGGATAGCAAACGTACAATTTCCTAAAACAAAACATTTAAAAGTTGTCATATAGTTGTGACTGTTTTCCCCTCAACCTGGACTCGGAGACTTAGCAAAGAAAGAAGGCGATGAAGAAAAATGAACTGTTTTTTGAGAGAAAAAAGAAAGTCGAAAAGTTTCTAAAACTTTCTACCGAGTTAAACCTTCATCGGACTGCGTCTTGAATGACATATCCCCCGTTGTCTAAGTCTGTTAAGATTGTAGTCACAATCATTTAAAGAAGGCAACGAAAGCACATTTTATCAGTATTGTAAGTAAACTCGAGCAGTTCTTCTGTCATAACCATCGTTGCTGGGATTAAAAAAAAGAAAAATCCTCTAAGGTATTGATAAATTTTGATGAATATATTGCATCTTGCAGTTCATGGTGTAATAAGGGAAACAGTGTTCATGTATGTATATATTTATTTATGTGTAATTTAATGGGAATTGTAAATATGGTGCGTCTGTTTAAACCTTTATTTTATTTATCTGGTGATATCGTTTACCTCCTGTTAGTGGGTTTTAATCTTCATCAAATACAGTAGACCTTTCCGTGATTTTATGGTACTTAGAAAGATATTGGGGGAACCCTGGGAAACACATTTTAGCCCTCTGTAGCATGTTGTGGCGATAAACAGTTGAACAAAATCCAAGGGGGGGGGGGAGGGAAAGAAACGAGTTTTATATGATAAGCATCGAATTTAGTTTATAATACCACAGAAATTCGAATTTAAGAATTATAACTATTTTTTTTAAAAAAGCATCTGTGATGTTTTTTTGTGTTTTAAAATATCCCATGTGTTGTGACAAAGGAATTACCTGACACCATGTCTTCTTTCCCTACTGAAAAACCAGAGCAATAAACTGATATTGTCTATAGAACGGTTTAGTATTTTATTGTTGGACTGACAGCATTTGGGACGAGCTGATATCTTGTATGACCGGTGGCTAAATTGGAAACAGTTCTTAGCTGTATTATATAGAGTTGTGTTGGCAATAGTTTACATGCCTGTCGATGTATCATAGACCTTTGTTACCCAGATAAATAAATATTTGATACGCTTTATGTCGATTTTTTTAATTCAGTGGCTTTCGTTTGCCCAGGCGTATTTTTACTTGGCAGTATTTTCCTGCAGCCTTTCTGTATGGCTTGCAGTAATTGGGTTTAACTCTCCCTTGGCAATTGCTCCCCTGCAATAAGCAGCTGAACCCATTGTTTCCCTCAAGTATAATAAAAAAAAACTTGAACTTCAAGTTAGAGTTGAACAGGCTTGCTCTGGTAGTTTATTGAGTCGTAATCAAAATAAATGATAAAAAGGTGGTGGTGGTGGTGGTTTGGAAGAGTGGGGGAAGAGGTGGGGGGGGGGGGTGGGGGGAGGGACGTGGATTGATGGGGCGGAGGCGGGGTGGAGATGGAGAAGGGTGTGTTGCTCATGTCTTCAGTCCCCTGAAATAATGTACCTAATGATGTGACAAGTCACTAAATAAACCTCGCACGTTTCTATGATACTGTGGTTATAAAATGTCGATCTGCTGTTTAACTCGTTAACACTCTCCATTCTCAATGGCAGGTTTTTGGATAATGATAATCGTTTTAATATATTCTAGCGGATGTTCAGTAAGCTATGTTCAGAAATACTGCGTATTTTTTACTGTCTGTTTTAATAAGTTGATGTTTCTACCACCGCCCCCCACCCTGCAGAATCAATGTGTGAAGTATTTTTTCATTGCTAGAGTACAATTCAGCCAATAGATTTAAGGTTGAAAGCGACATTACCCTTTCCATATTATATTTTTACAGGCTTGATGATTCCTAAATAAAACAATGTGCATGGCATGCGCGTAATAAATCCTCAACTAAGAGATGAAAAAAAATATTTGAGATAAGAGAAGTTTAATACACAGATATAATAAGGTCATTTGGTTCCTGTTGACCGCATTGTTAATTATTTGTCAAATAGAAGTTATTTTCCTATATATTATACACAGCGAAATTCTAAGCCAGATAAACGTGTGTGTGTGTGTGTGTGTGTGTGTGTGTGTGTGTGTGTGTGTGAGAGAGAGAGAGAGAGAGATACATAAATGAAATGCGCAATGTTAGCAGGTGAGGTGAAGCGTTGTCTATCAGAGCTGTTTTTCCTGGCCAGATCTCAAAATGTGTGTGGGATACTGTACTTACCTCAGGCACAATGGCATTCATAAACATTATTTCAAGTCTGCTGTTTAAACAGGGGAAGAGAGATAAAAACAATTAAAATAAAATCAAAGCTTAATGCGAGGTCAGAGATGTAAACATTTGGGAAGTGTACCTTAATTTTAAATAACTTTGAGTTGGCAAAATGTATGTCTCCGAGTTTATTGTAACGATTGATATTTTATAGGAATGATATGCATGTCCAAACAGTACAGTGTAATCTTGCAATTGCATTAAAAGTTTTTTTTTTAAAGTTAGAAAGCAAATATTATGAAGCAGAATTTTGTCATGTTGAATATGTCTTTATGTTGTTGAATCATATGCGAGCATCCTGTCTCAATCGCAAGACATTAATATTAATGATAGCTGCTTTCTGGAACCCCAATTCTAATCAATCCATTTTGTCTTGTTGTCGTAATAGTTTTTTTTAAAAAAATGCTGGATATTATTTAGTCATTGTCCGGAATTTTTCATCAATGATATCTCCGATATATTGAAGAGGTTCTTAAATTAAAGAACATCGTATTTGTACCAATGGTTTTCGTGGACTTGGTCAGATTTTTCTTGCGAGATATGACTTTTGATTTGGGGGCTGAGATTTGCTAATGGGTGCTCCTGGTGGGGTGATCAGATGTGTCTCTCTGGCAGAAATTTGTGCAGGGCCTCCTGACTGTGAAAAAACTTACTGGTCTCTGTTATCTAACAATACTGCGTGTGTTTATGGGGAGGGTTAGGGTTAATTAGCGCCATTATCAATCATTAATGCTTGCCTAACATGTCTGAGGTATAATCAGGTTTAGAGACTGGAATCGACATCTGCTTGGTTCCAATTAAATATTTCATGCTAAATCATTTATTACATACACAGCCTACCTTTCCCAAAGAGGCCGGTTGTTATTGTAACTGAATTAAAAATAAAGGGCGTTTAACCATTAAATAGGAACCTCACCCTTGGGGTGTTATTCAAAAGTCATAATCACAAAGCAACTTGAATGACAACGAAGTCTTTTCTACACAATTTTTTTTTGTGCGTGTGTGTTATGGGGGGCGGGGGGGGGGGGGGTGGGGGGGCGGCGGTTAGTAACAAAATCAGCGTTCCTGTAAAAACTTTTAAGAATTACACTGTAGAGATGATCCGCCGACCGGAGGGCGAAGTGGACACAACAGTAGCGAAATAGTCATCAAATCACGGGCCATTCGCAACCAACTTTCTGGGTCATTAGACCTTTCTACCTCGCCCCCAACTCCGCCCAGACCTCTATTGTAACGATTGTTGAAACGAAAAAAAAGTCACATAAGTACGGAGAAGTATGAAGAACAATTTAAAAAACAAAATTCCTAATTATTTGTAACTAATTAAAAAAAAGTTGAGTAAGACTCTCACTGGCAGTTACAATGAACTAATGGAATGCATCGACTTTTCGAGTGTTCCGTTACTTTGTGACAAATAACCTGAGTTGCAGGGACTTGGAGCCACAGTGAGTCAAAAGAGGAGAGGCGCTGTGTCGTCTGTTTTCTTCCCGCGATTAATCAGTTTTTCTTGTCTACAGAATGGAAGAATTAACGTCCATTCAATAATACTGTGGTATTCGAGAAAATGCGTTAAATGTTCGGTTGCGAGACTTGATTAAGGATTAACACTCGATTTAGTAAACATAGGCTTCATTTGCCTGATGCTGATTTGAGATGTAACAAAGCGGTTTTATTTTATATTGGGGGTTCTCTCACTCATGCCATGAGTTTCCTTCTCGGTCGATATCAGATGGCCTAATGTCACAAAGTGAAACAGTTATGTGGTTTGTCCTCCATATTTCCAATTAAAAGCACCTCAGCGTCATCCATTTTACATGAATTATATCTTGCTCTTTCTGTAAACCTGCATCTATTATCGGTGGCGATGTGAGAGACAGGGTGGCGGAAACGTATTTGTTATAACATTGATAGTGGTGCAAAATGGTGTGTTGAAGTTTGAGGTATTCAGTGAGCAACCTGTCTTTCTTTCTTTGAGGGCCAAGTACTTTAGATTCAGGTTGGTGCATTTCATTTTCAACAGGCGAATTTATAGTCGCAATCAACCACTCTGATTATGTTAATTTAGCCTAAGTTAGGACAATGCTTGGCTGACTCTGGTATTGTTTTATGAATGCCATGTGTGCCCATCTTTTAATCACTGGCTTTCTGGGCTTTGCTTGTGCATTTTGCTCTGTTAAAACTGTCTTGGTCCTCATAGAAGTGGAAGAGGATGATATTGCCACTGATTGTTTTAAAGGCAGATAAGATAGGATGTAACCTACTCCCTATCAAATGACCACGAAATACTCAGATGGTCAGTTTAACCCATTCCAGTCTCAATCCATTGACCTAATTCACAAATAAGGGCAGAGATGGTGAACTCCCAATGCCTAATCTCCACAAAATGGAACAGCATGTTACATAGCTGGGAGGTTTGGTTGTACTGATAGCCTTGTGATCGGAAGTCTAGAGGGCATGTATGCCAATATGAGAAAGACACCAGATCCCTCCTCTTATTTTTGTGAGGGATGATATCTAACCCATGTTGTGAAAGCTCAGGGATTTTAATGGGAAAATATAGAGTGGCCTTTACCTTAATTCCTCTCCCATCCTTGACCCTCAATCACTCTTGCATTTTTATTATTTCATCTGGTTTTATCTCATCCCTCAAAATAAAACCTGAAAAGGTCTTGTTCAAAACAAACTGAATGGATCGTCCTGAAACAATCTCTCAATTGAAATCAACACATCATAATGATTAACAGAGATGTGGTCAATATTAGTGCCTGAAAACGTTCTGTTTTCAAAGCAAGTTGGGATATGTTTGTTGGCATTCATTAAATTTTAATGCAAAAATGGCAGGGTCAAAATATTTAACCATGCAAGAGAATGAGGACTTTGAAGGCATATGTAGTGACCTGACATCACATGTTAGCTCAGATGATGCCATGTAATTTAAAGTGTCATGAGTGGCACCTATTGAGATACTGGGGGTGGGGGTTGGGCAGTCAGACGAGGGGTCAGTATAGTGTAGATCCTACCTTGTAGGAGGGTATAGGTTTCAGGCAACTCAGATAAGAACTTAGATAAATCATTGACAAAAGGGACATACAACTAAATTATTGGTGGATTGGGAGGACTGCCTCATGTCTAGAAGAAGGAGAAGGCTGGCACTGTACATAGGACAGAGGTTAGAGTCTATCCCACCCCTAATCCTTTCCGTGTATTGGTCATCTTAGGCTATCCTGAGGTGGACATGGTTCACAGCCAGGCCTTCTAGACCCACTGCTGCTTGAGGCTGTTCACCAAATCCATCTGTAGTCTCCTTAGAATGTCAGTAGCATTATACTAGCCATATTGTAGCTATTGGGGAAGTGCTACATTTGAGAATTAGGACAGGCAATGTCACCACTTAGTGTAATATGATATCATTTCATTGACCTTTGGTTAGGAATGTTCAACTTGTGCGGGCTCCTAATTTTAGATTAAGATAGATGGAACCATGGTCAGTGACAGAAGGAAGGAAGTGTGTGAGACTATTGGTGAATTAGTTATTGAGAGTAAAGTTACTCTCTGAAACTGACAAAATGGGCAAAAAGGAGAGTTTATTTTGCCTCCTCAGTTGTTCATCTCTTCCACATTCTGCTCCTGGTCGTCAGTATCATCACGTGGCTCATAACAAGGGGTAACAAGGTGGAGGGGTATGAAGCAGACCATAGCATGCATTGATGTTTGAATGGGACTCCTCCAATGGGTCAATTTCCTATTCTGTGTGGCTTTCATTGTTTGCTTGTTTGCTGTATGTGCATTTCCAAAGTCATCAGCCATTTCCTCAGCTTTGGCCCACAGTAGTGTGTTGAGGGAATGAACTCCACTTTAGTTTTAATGCAAAGCAACTGTGCATTAACCTTAAAGCGATTTGCATGCAAGTATCTCCAGGTCTATCATGGGAGAATTTAGCAATATATATTTTTTTGTTGTCACAGTCTCCTTAACAGCTGAAAATGTTGTCCCTGACTTGCTCTGAGTTTGTAGTTTTGGATGTGGAATGAATATTTCACTGAATGTAGACATCTTACCTTGCTCCTCATACAGTTTGGGTTAGAAAACTGTTCCATGATAATGGAGACACAGGAGACTGCAAATGCTGGAATCTAGAGTAAAAACCAAACTGCTGGAGGAACTCAGTAAGTTAACAGGGAGATTTCCCTAGATACTGCCTGACCCAGAGTTCCTCCAGAAATTTGGTGTTTTATCCATGAGAATATTGCGTGGAATGACCTCGTACTGGGAGTCCATCCTCTTTATTCCAGCAGGTCCTATCCCAGGTGCCCAATGATTATTCACCTAGACATGCTTTGTTCCAAATAGAATGTATATCAGAACAATTGGCTTATTTGGATACTGTGAATTCAAGAACGAAGCCAATCAAACCTACCTCATCTGCCCCAACAGAATCAAAACAAGAAATGCTGGAAATACCCAGCAGGCCAAGCAGTATTTGTTGCGACAGAAACAAGCCAACATCTCATTAGATTTTTCAAGGTACTTAAGTGATTTGAATCATCTACAGAATTCGGAAACCCTTGTAGAATTGTGGCAAGAACCAAAAGAAAGCCGTTAACAATCAATAGATACACAGTATTGGTATAGATCCTTACTGTTCAGCTATGATACGTTAAGCATGGGCATTAATGAGAGTTGTAAATGGCAGCTATGGATTCAAGCAGCTTTGCACAGTGATTGAGGCCATGAATGGAACATCCACTTTCATTCTTCCAGTGGATGTTCACTGAGCAGGTATGAATTCCAACACTAATATGACACATGGCACAATTTACTCAACCATTGCTGTGTGATGCCATTGAAAGTTTGGAGGATTTACTGTGAGGCTGTTGATTGCCAAATCTAACTTGATATTAGTTGAAAAAAAGATTTTCTTTGACTTTGGGGAGATTTCTGCCCTTCTTTGAAGAGCATCTCAGTTGAACTGCTCTGATAATGACCAAGTATTGCCAAGTATTGCAGTTTGCCAACCTATAGTAGCCAGGAATGGAGCTCAGATCTCAAGACCTGAATCTGACTCCAGCTACTAAGACCAGCCAAGATTTGCATCAACAAAAACATTCGCACATCACCACCTCTGCAAAAACCCAGATTTTGCCTTAATGACTCGCGTTTCCCAGAATCTGACTGGATCAACTTAAAAGTCACTTTTGAGGATATTTAAAATGCAAGTTTAATGTCCGTGGAAAAACAGATCATTTCCCAAATGTCTCTTTTATCAAGTGAAAGTTTACTGAAGTGTCGTCTCTGTCATAATATAAGAAGGGCACGAGCTGATTCAGGAACAGCAAGTTCCCTTAAAGAGTATTGTGATAATGATCCATGATACCCTTGTTTATTGTGTGATAAGCATTTTCAAGGAGATGGGGTTTGCTCTCTTGTTGATTTATTGAAATTTAAGTTTTACCAAAAGAAAGAATTGTTCATTTATTGATCTATCTGAAAGTTGGGACCTCTAACAGTCCAGTGCCCCCCGCTGGATCCAAGCATCAAGCAAGCCTGTTAGACACCTTACCCAATACCATAGCTTTTTGACTCAAATACAAGAGTCCTGCCAATTGCACCATTCTTGGATTTCTGCCAGCTATAAGCTTCTTCACAGTGCAAACACTGAAGTATTGTTTGAGATATTGATGACCATGTGTAGTAATGTTTAAGGAAAGACTTGCGTTGACACTATTACATTACTATGTTCCAAAAGACTTTAGAGTCAATGACACAACTTTTAATGCATTGGCACTATTGGAGTGCCGGAAGCTTGCTGCCGTTTCACCCATAAATAACATGATAATCAACTAAATTATAAGAACATAAGAAATAGGAGCAAGAGTAGGACCTTTGATCTGTTGAGTCTGCTCTGCCATTCAATAGCTGATCTGGCTGTGGACTCAGCTTCACTTATCCACCTATTTCCCATCATCCCTTCTACAAAAATCTTTCTATATGTATCAGAAATATACTCAATGATGAAGCCTCTCCTGCTTATTTTATTGATGTTATCTATTTTTTGTGCACCAAAATCTCCACAAACATGTCAATAAAAAAAAAAAAACTTTCAAAATTCTGGACATCTGAAATCAAAACAGAAAATGTTGAAAACACAGCAGATCAGGCAGCATCTATGGAGGGAGAAACATTTAATATCTCAGGTCTTCCACTCTCTTGTGTTTTTAACCCCTTCTGTCATCACAAATATTTTTGTATCTATTAAATGTTTGATGCAAATATGTAAAACCCAGCAAAAGAATGAATGATCTGTTTTATTGGAACTTCTTTATGCTGCTTCATTACAGATGTTATGATTTTGTGTATATTGTGCAAAACAATGATTTATCATTTCTCCATGACCTTGAACCTTTCTCCATTTAAAATATTTATCCAATATTTCATTAAAGAAATAGCACTCTTTACCTCAACTTATGTTCTGAGGTTTAATAGTGCACTCAGGAAAGAAACTACAACCACTCTCTGTGATAATATTAAAGGAATTTCCCATCATCACCAACTCTCTGGCCAGAAGAAGTATTTCTCACAGTTTAACAAACCCTGATTACCATGTGTGGTAACATTTAAGAAACGCCTTGCATTGACTCTGAATCTTTCAATACTTCAAAGAAATTTAGAGTCAATTACTTAACTTCCATGATGCCATGGAAAGTTTCTGCAATTATAGGTTCCTCTGGTCCAAAGGCTGACCATCAACTGAAAATTTACATTTATCCTATCTTACATTCATCCATTTTTGTTTAGCTTCCCCACATTATCATCATGTCCCCTCAGATTCCATCATTCATCTATGTCACTTGCAATGGTCAATTAATCTGCCAATCTATATGTCTCTGAAATGTGGTAGAAAACTAGAGCACCTGCCGGGAACAACATTGTCAGTACTCAAAGTCAGGGTTAAACCCTGGTTTTTGGTGGTTTGAAGCAATGGCTTCACCAGCTCCCCACCGTTGTCCAAACCTTCCTTGCCATGATGGAAATAAATTTTGTGCGTCGAGTTTCTCTGTCTAAATATTGTTTGCTTCATCTACAAAATCTATGCTGCAGACCATCTCCTGCAACTACATCAAGGGGGCTGTACCATGTGCTGCAATGCTCAACTCTCTTACAGTTGGTATTTTCAAAAGTTTCATATGGGGAGGCAATAACGGGTCATTGGAAGTGTTTGAAGTACAGAGTCATTACAGATATTGGATCCAAAATGTATACAAATATATACAGGTATTCACAATTGTGATCTGTATCATATCATAGAAAGCCCTTCAGAAGGTAGTGGACATAGCCCAAAATATCCCAATCAAAACCCTCTCCCCCATCAAAAACATTTACAGGGAACACTGTCGTCGGAAAGCAGCGGCAATCATCAAACACAAACCACCCAGGACACACTCAGTTCTCACTGCTTCCATTAGGATAGAGGTGTAGCTGCCACAGGTTCAGGAACAGCTGCTACCCCTCCACCATCAGACTCTTCAACAACAAACTCATACAGAGACCCATTTAAGGACACTTACTTTATTGTTCTTTTTCTCTCTCTGTCTTGCACAGTCTGTTTGTTTACAGTTCTTTATTTGTTTACAAGTATACCTATCTTCTTGAGTACATTTTTTTTGCATGCCCAATAAATGGTAATTTTGCTTCACCCACAGGAAAAGAATCTTAGGGTTGTATGCAATGTCATGTATATACTCTGACAATAAATCTGAACTTTAGAACTTTAGATCAGATGAATAGTCAGACGATTAAGAGGAGATTTAATAGAAACGTTCAAAATTCTTAAGGGATTTGACAGGGTAGATGCAGGAAGATTGTTCCCAATGTTGTGCAAGTCTAGAACCAGGGGTGACAGTTTAAGGATAAAGGGGACTGAGATGAGGAAGAATTTTTTCACTCAGAGGGTGTTGAATTTATGGAATTCTCTGCCACAGGAAGTGATTGAGGCTGGTTCCATAGCTATATTTAAGAGAGAGTTAGATTTAGTACTTGTGACTAGGGGGATCAGGGGGTATGGAGAGAGAGCTGGAATAGGGTACTGAGTGGATGATCACCCATGATCAAAATGAATGGCGGTGTAGGCTTGATGGGCCAAATGGCCGACTCCTACACCTATTTTCTATGTTTCTATCTTTTCTCAGGGCAGGAGAGTCTAAAACTGGAGGACAGAAATTTAAGGTGAGGTGAGGGGAGGGAGCAGTGGAAGATTTAAAAGTGACCTGAGGGGTAACTTTATCATACAGATGATGGCACACATATGGAATAAGCTGCCAGGAGGAGTGGTAGTGATGGGTATAATTAAGATATTTAAAAAACATTTGCACAAGTGCATAGATTGGAAAGGGTTTAATGGGCTCAGATGAGTTGGCATTCATGAGTTGGGAGTGAAGGGAATATTTCTGTGCTGTATAACTTTGCCTAACAAATTATTTGGTCATTTACATTTTTCTATTTCTGAGAGTCTTCTCTACACAAATTACCTGCCACAATTATTGCAGTATAACAAGATCACTGTAAAATCCCTCGAATCCGGCACCTGCGGGGATTGGTAGATTCCGGAAAAGTGAGTTTTCTGTTTGCTTGAGACAGTGTGTTGTGTGAATGGAGAACAAATGCGAGGTGCACCAATTTTAAATTTCCGTAATTTTGACCCATTTATTTTTTGCAATTTTTTTTGCTGTTTGTTTGAAGTTGCTGGTGGTTTGAATTCTGGTTAACAGGGATTTTACCGTATTGGCATTTATTATTTGTGAAGGTCTTTGGGAGATCACAAAAGGAACATAAAAGGCCAGACGGAAAACCAAGTCTTTTTTTTTTCGGTTTTTAAAGTGCAACATTCTATTGATCTTTAGGAATTTATTTACTTGCATTTCCATCTCTAGGCGACAAAGCCATAAGAAACTGGATAAACTTGGGTTATTTTTTCTGGAGCTTCAAAGGCCTGATAAAAGTTTATGAAACAATTTGCTGTATAGCTAGGGTAGGCAGTCAGAATATTTTTTACAAGGGTACAAATGTCAAATACTAAGGGATATGCATTTCAAATGAGGGGGAGAAAGTTTGGGCGGGGGGGGGGTTGTGGACAGGTAGTTTTACACAGAGACTAGTAGATTCTCAGGGTAGTGTCAAAGGTAGATATAATAGTGGTGTTGAAGAGGCTTCAAGATAGACATATGAATATCTCTATGGAATAGAAGGATGTGTATGCAGCAAAGATTCAGTTTAATTTGGCATCATGTTTGGTGCAGACATTGTTGATGAAGGGCCTGTTCCTTTGCTGTCTATGTTCTATCAGCCAGGTTAGTGAGGAAGGAGAGGCAAAGGTAATGCTAAACAAGAAGTAATGGTAAGTTGATAGAAATTTGGGTTAATTAGGCGTGAAAGAGCAGAAAATGAAAACAAATGGAGGAAACTATTCTCCATGAAACAAGTTGGATAATTTTTGGGTGTTGGCTTAACTATACAACCACCATTCATTGACCATTGCCGACTATCTTTGAAAGTATATCCTTGGTTTATCTTCAGAAACAAGCTTCTGAGATGCCAGCAATATATTTTAATATACTTCTCCAGAAAATGACGTTTGAAAAAAGAAATCATGGGAAATGTAGATATTGTTTTTTTAATATTTGGTGGTGCCAGCACATCTGGAAACTGTGAAGAAGACACACCAATGAGGAAATTGGCATGTCGTTGGATACTCTATTAAACAGGTGCACTATGGAAAGTATACAGATTGGTTAAATCACAGTCTGGTTTGGTAATTTGTGTGCACAGGAATGTAGAAGGCTGCAGATGTTAGCAAATATAGCAAGTCCAACATGGACTCTCAGCTTTCATCCATTGAAAACATCTATGTGAAACACTGCATCAAGAAGATGGACAACATCATAAAGGACCCCCATCACTCTGGTCACAACCTCTTCTCAATGCTGCTTTCAAGCAGAAGACACAGAAGCCTGAAAACCATCACCTCTAGGTCCAAGAACAGCCTCTTTCCGATGGCAGAATAAAACACAAAAGTCTGTAGAACTTGTGATTGAAGTGAGAACACAATGCTGGGGAAACTCAGCAGGTCTAAATGTCCTTTACATTGCAAACATAAAGATACATAACCGATGTTCCCGGCTTGAGCACTTCATCGATGTGTATTGGATTTCCAGTGGTGATCAGATTCTGGAACCTTTCCATGTTACACTAATCATGGACTGCTCTGATACCATAAAAAGGCCCATCTGCACCATTGTAAAGCTACTTCTTTTCTTGCACTATGGCAACTGTGAAGATCAATTATTTATATTTGTATTTATTATCTCTTTTTAAATTTAATTTAATGCATACAATTGTAGTTTCTTTTTTGTGTGAAGTACCTGTCTGGCTACAGCAAGGAAGAATTTTGGTGCATATGTATATTGTACAATTTATATAACAGTAAACTCAGTGTCAGGATCAATTTGGGACATAAATATATGACTAGTAAGCTCAAGTTAATTCCAGAAGAATGAAATTCACCTGAAGTTGCAGATACAAGGCCTTCTCTATTGCCTTCATGTTTAATGCCCTTGAGATGCTGGTACTTCTATGTTTTCATGCAATAATTATGCTCCTTTCCTATCTAGGTGGTCCTTAAAATCCCTCTCACTTCTTCCATGTTCTTAGACTGAATTATTTTCTGTCCTTGTCTCTTGAGAGTTTTTTTTCTCATTCCTATTTGACATGTTCCAGTTTTTTTTTACTTTGCACATGTGATCCTAATCCTTGATACCCCAGTTCCACATTTTTCATGTTAAATCTCTGGAATCCATCATCTACATTTGATGTACTATCCAAATCATGTTTCTTGTGTTTACGTGTCAACTTATTTCTGGTTCAAAATATTCTGCTTTTATTCCCTTTCGTTAAGCAGCTTTTGGAAATAGATCATTATAGATGAAGCATCTATAATTGTACCAAATTCGAAGAATGCATTCAGAGATGAATTCCGGCTTGTACTGTGGTGTAAAATAAAGCTGTCATTTGCCATCAGATTTCCTCTGGTTGCAAATCAAATGATTTAGATCAAGATCTGGAAAACAGGAAATATGAGCTCCCACTGATTTTATGACCCTTCCACCCAACAAACGCATGTGCCATTGAGTAACTTGATATCACTTGATATATATTCTATTTCTGGAAATGGATAGCATGTAAACACTCAGAGAGATCAAATTCTTTTCTACTTACTGGAGTTGAACAATTAGATTGTTTATGTAAATAATGCTTTCTGACTTCGGAAGCATCAGTGTCTTTGGATTATGTTATCATTTCTTGCTTCTCCTCGTTTTAAAGTGCCATGCACTTGAGTTTTTCTTTGGCCAAATATTCTTCAAGTGAGCCCCATATATGTTGCTGTACACAGTGATATCAATTCAAAGCATCACTTAAGATTTAGATTTCCATTCCCTCTTCAACTTCTGTTCTTGCTCTCCTGGTTGAATAATGATGATTTGATCTCGATAGTTAATTCGCAGAACATTTCAGTGTTGTGAAAGTCATTTCCTGTGTTTAATGTGAGTCTGAAGTTAAGTTAGGAGAATAAAGGCATACGATCCACTGTTGTTGCCATTTTCTCCCATGTGATTAGCTTCACCATTTTTTAATAATTAGGTATCTTTGTTATTTTAGGTCCACGATCATCCAATTTCTAAACCTTTACAGCTTAATGCATTTATCTGAATCAGAAGTAGATTAGTCAAAAACTCTAGAGTACTATTTTGATTAAATCTTCATTGGACTGTCAGTATTCTGATATATTTAAGGATACACAGAATGTGATATACATTCAAGACAAGCCTTAGGACTCAACTTTACAAAGAAATCTAATTCGGCAACTTGGGACTCAAGTGTATTTTATATTTTTTTTATTTGGCTTTTATAACTTGACACAAGGAATATATTTCTGATAATTCAACAGTGACAGGTTCTAAATACAACTCAGAAGCTATGGCTGGTGCTGGACCCGGGATTGTTATGTGCTTGCAGTCCCAGGTCTGTGTCTCCTCTCTCAGTCTGATCACTCTGCTGCAGGCGGGAGGTGGGGGGGGGGGGGGGGGGGGAGTCTTGCCCCAGGCCAAACATATGCTTCTTTCCAGCAAACTAATACAAATTCACCATGGAGAAATAATTGCTCGAGTGAACATTTTTTCTCTCAGCTTTGTCATTCGCTCACTCAAATCGCTGAGGCACACGCCATTTAAATCAGGGGCTTTGATGCTTGCCTCTCCTTTTTAATGAAAACCTGGACCCTTGTAAATGATGTGAGCATTTAAAAAGGCTTCATGGTTCTCCATCAAATGCATAACAGTTTGGCAAATGGATGAATCCAGATGCAGAACTTTCAACAACAACTTCAGATGGGTTGATTGAATGAGGTTCCTGGTAGCTGTGTCGATTTGAAGCTCTTTTTAATTTGACAAAATTGATTCCCTTTCTCATCTCTCCCGACTGAAGAAAAACTTAATATATTTATTTTAAGCTTTCTCATTTTTTTTTGTCCATCAAATTATTCTCTATTTTCTGCCTTGCACCTTTATATGTTTCCTTTTTTTTGGATCTTAGTGTCTCTTACATTCCTTTATTTATTCCTCTCTCTCTCTCACACACACAAAGAAACGAGTCACCAAATATGAATAATTACTCCAAATAAATACAAATAAAATAATTAATCATTCAGCCTAGAGAGAAAAAACACATGAAAGGAAGCTAAGAATATGAGTTTACATCTTTTTTTATTGTTTCAATTTGTTTATATTTGAAAAAAAGTCTAAAAGTTTCACCTCTGTGAAATGGCATAATTCCATTCACATAATAAACAGAATGCAACATTCATTTATTTGTTCCATCTAGATTAAATTTGTAGCAATCCTGAGATGGGATTTTCAGATATTTGAACAGAATTGGATGATTTTAGTACTGCTCTGTTTTCATTTAGGAGCCAATGTGTTAAGTTTTGCATGGTCCACCGTCTGCTTAACATGGAACAACTGTTCAGCTGTAAGCTAATCTAGAATTAAATAAACGTTGATGGCTTAAGACCACACAAATATATTTACAGTTTCAAAATAATTATGCTAATATAGAAAAGATGGTGGAGAATAGTGGTAATGGATTGGGTGACAGGACTGAGTTGCTAGCTCATGGTGATGGTTTATCCAACAGTGACTCCAGATGCCTCACAATTATTTTTTTTCACTTTGGATAAGAACATATCTGCAGATTGAAAGTGAATTAGAAATGAAGCCATTTTATGTTTTTATTTGAAAGTTTGCAGTTAAACATTGATGGTGCAGGAAATGAAAAGGGAAGTTAAATAAAATGCATTTCCTGTATTAATTTAGAATGTGTTTTCACTGCACAGATATAATTTTTTAAGTGTTAAAGAGGGTGGTTGAGAGTGATTGCATTAGTCGGTAACTACATTTCAGCTCTGTTCTCTTTGCACAAACCTATATTTAGGTTTGAATGAACTGACCCTTGAAGGCAATAACCTAGATTTCTGTCCACAATGCTGAATTCAGTTTCAATTTAAGCAGTAACATTTTATGCCTGCTTGACACACTGGGAGGCAAGTCCTCACAAAGCAAATGCAAGTAAGTAGGAGTTTTACCAACAGGACATGCACAATAGGGGTCAAGACGGAACATGGTTTAAACCCCACCCATAATCCTCCATAAATATTTTAAACATAAGGTTTGGAATGCACATGCCTAAATGCTCACCCCATAATAGTAAGGAATGCCCCTTTAATAGAGTCATATTTAATTACATATATTTACCAATATTATGTGATAGTGATTTGCATTTATCATACAGTTTACTGCATGTAAGTTTAGCACAGATCATAACATATGCATTAAATATAGAAATATGTTTTTAATGCATGTGATAGAACAGATTCTATCACCAATGTGTCTATGTACGTATGTACAGGTGGTAGTGTAGGATGACTGTGATTGGCTGAGAGCGTAGCCACACCTACTGGCAGGTCTTAAAAGATTACTCCTCGCCAGACCAGGTCATTCCGGACTGGTTGACCTACTTGTGATATGCTCCAGTCTTTTAGTTAATAAAAGCCTTGGTTTGGATCAACAAGTCTTTGGTTCTTTCGACGCGCTCTACAGTGCAGATTTATCAATTGCACCAATAATGCAGATACACAACATGTAGATTTAACCCAGACATACCAAATGTGTACTGAAGACAGCCATCCAGCACATGCATTCCAACTGAGTGATGAAAGCATCGCAATTATGTCTGATGGGTTACCAAATATGATAGTTTGTTTTTGATGTGGCCTTTCAACTGTGAAATGTCCAGTTCTTTTTAATGGAAAAAAAAGTGAATAAATCTGGATTTAATTTCTCAAGGAATACATCACTATTCATCAAGACAGCACCCTGATGGTATCGTGTCAATACAAGATTACAGTTATAAAAATAACCTCTGTGCTCCTTGCATCATTCTAACCAAGACTATAATCCAATTGATAGCTACAGTTGATTCTAATTGGATATCAACATAAATGTAGAAAAGCAGAAGGGATCTAACACATACATCCTGGGGTTCTCTGCCAGGAGTATGGGAAAGCAAGTGTTTTTAAATGTTATATTATTATTTTATTGATCTGCAAGCACTTAAATTCATTGAACATAGACAAAAAAAAATTCTTTAGAAGAAGCTTCTAAAAGAATACTTTTAATTGTTTCTAGACATTTATTAGAGTTTGAAAAAGAAGTGTCACAGCTTTTGAATGGATGCAGAGGTCTTCCCCATTCTGGGGTACTCCAGCACGGAGCTTCAGGCAAGTACTGGCTAAGGCTTATTGCAGCCTGCAGACCTGATGGTCTAGGCTAGGCTCTGAGGCCTTGAGGACAACTGAACTCACGGGATGCCACAAAGTAGTCATACAAGTGAACAGGCTCAGTGAGTACACTCAGTGTGCTGGATTAAATGTGATCCAGATCATTGTTTCAGCTCAGCTTGGATGAATTTTAACTCTGCTTCTCTCCCCACGTGGGCTGCCTGATCCTTTCGGATATTTATTTTTCATTTTATATTTCTGTGATTTTTTTTTTAAGAAGTAAAATCATGCAAATAATTTTTTAATATCTTATTGTGAATTTTGAAAGGCTATTTGGCCAAAGTACTTAGAAATACAAGATTTGGAATGTTCCAAACTTTTAATCTCAAACTACTGATGCTTTGAATCAGATTAAAAACAGAAATAACTTCATAATTCATATTTCATTCTATTTGCATCCAAACTGATTCAGATGTAAGCACAGTTCGTACAGGCAGAAGATGGGCATATAAAGGGGCTCTAATTTTCTTCAATAAAACGTATTGTCACTCTCACTGCTTGTTGCTTTCATTCATTTGCATCAAGCAAACACTTGTCATGCCACCAATTGTAGCTCTTGTCCACGACACTTGAATCATGGCACAGCCATTTTTCTCAGAGATTCCTTTCATTTGGAAAACTGTGAGATCCCTATAGAGTCATACAGTGTTGAAAGTTCAAGTCCAAGTTTATTATAATCCGATTGTACAAGTACAACTGAACCAAAACAGGTTTTGCCAGTCCTTGATGCAAAAACATGCAGACACACATCCAGACATAAGACACATACAGACAAATGAAACATGTGGATTAAGAGTGTGAGTGGGTGTGGGTTTGTGTGCTATGTCTGCATTTCGTTCATATCCCTCTCAACCCATTCTATCCTCGCATCTGGTCAAATTTTCTTAATTATTGCAATGGTATCTGCTTCAATCCTCTCCTCTGGCAGTCCATTCCATACACCCATCATCCTAAGTGTAAAAAAAATCACCTCTCAGGTTCCTGTTAAATCTTTCTCCCCTCACATTGAACATATGTCCTCTGATTACTAATTACTCTGGGCAAAAGACACTGTGTGTTCACCCAATATTTCTTTTTTCTGATTCCTGGAGCTATGAAAGGATGAGCGTGGTTCTTTAGAAACATATAACATTATGAAGGAATAAATAAGATAACATCAAGGAGGTTGTTTCCACTGACAGGTGAGACCAGAATTAAGGGACATGGGTTCAAGTTTTGAGAGAATAGATTTAAGATAAATGAGGAGAACTGATTTTCCCAAAGAGAAGTGAACCTGTGTATTTTTCTGCCCAGGGAAGCAGATGAGGGTGCATCATTAACTAGAGTTCAGACAGAGTTAGATATATTTTTGCATAGTGGGGAATTGAATTAAGGATTATGGGGAAAAGGCAGGTAGGTGGAGATGAGTCCACCATTTGATCAGCCATGATCTTTGAAATGGCCTTCTCCTGCTCCTATTTCTTATGTTTCTATCTCATTTCCTTCTCATTATCTGATTTTTTTTCTCTTTTTTATGCTTTCTTTCTTTCTCTTCATTTTTCCCATCTTTCTATCTCACCTGTCTTTTCCTAGAGAAGACATTTATCTGGGAAATTTCTGGCCTGTCACAGAACCATCAACCCTCCCATTTATTTTCTCTGTGGGTATTGGAGGTGCAACAACTCATTCTCAATTATTCAAACCCATTTGTTCCCAAATGACAATTTGCCAAAAAGTGAGAGCTCCAAATTGGAATATAAATCCACCCTTGTATCCTATCAGTTCTCTATGAATGACAAATAATTTTATCGTATTTTCTCCCACAATAAGTGACCTGAAAGTCTTAAATGTTATTGTTTATTTCATCAATAAATCTTTGTTTCTGTGTCTATCTGAGGGAATGATATCTATTCTGGGCAAGGGGATAGCCTGAATTCTCTTCCTCAGCATAGTCAACATCAAGTACTCTCTGGCCACATTGTCACAGCGGACGCAACATCAACTTAATTTCACTTTGTCCTCTACAAAATGAATAAAGAGCTTCAATTTCCAGGGACCATCCCTCTGCAAAGGAAAAATTAGCACAACGATCCTCTGTGCTGTTTAATCTTATCATTGCTTCCCAATCACATTTACCTTTCTTAGTGACAAGTAGCGAAGGTCCAGCGATGAGTTGAGACCGAGCAATTATAGAGCAGATGAGAAGAAGGCATTTGGTACAATTGCCTTCATCGGTCAGTGCACTTAGAACAAGAGTTGGGATATCATGTCACAACTGTTCAAGACATTGGTGAGACCACACTTGGAATATCATGTGGATACACAAAAGTGTTGGAGAAACTGAACTCTTTGCCAAGGCCTGAAACATGAGTTATACACCTTTACTTCCTAAGGATGCTGTGGGATCTGCCGAGTTTCTCCAGCGCTTTTGTGTATTAATGACAATCACAGCATCTACAGACTTTCCTGTTTTACTCCGAGTACTATGTGAAGTTCTGGTAGCCTAGCTATAAGACGTCTGGAGAACTTCAGTTATGAGGAGAGACTGGACATACTGGGGCTTTATTCCCTGGTCCAAAGGAGGCTGAGGGGAGGTATATAAAATCATAAAGAGCATAGAATATGATTAATAGTCACAATCTTTTTCCCAAGCAAAGTGAATCTAAAGTTGGAGGGCATAGTTTGAAAGTAGGAGGGGAAAGATTTAAAAGTGACTCAAGAGACAATTCTTTCATACAGAGGGTGGGAAACTTGGCCAATGCTGACGAGCTGGGCTGAAGGGCCTTTGTAAGATTATTTCACGGATGTAAATGATGAATGAAGATGAAAATTCTCCCTACGTTTTTTGAATGGTTGCAAAATGTTGCTCTCTTAATCTTAATGGTTTTGAGAGGAGAAGAATGGGCTGATTGTAGTTGAGCTGATCCATGGCTTCTGCTTGACTCCAACAACCACATTAACCTTTTATGATCGTGTGGTTCCCATTATCCTGGAGTTATCATTGTCTGGCAGCCCTAATGGATGGAAAGAACAATGGATGATTAGTGGGCCTCAGACTACAAAATTGAAAGCTGTGCTCAGGAACTGCACTGGTCGTTCCTGCCTTTACAATTGTCTGAGGATCGGAGATGTTTAGAAAGAACTGGAATTAATCCAAATAATTAAACAAGTAAACAATTATTTTAAGAATTCTACAAATTAAAAACAATAATAAATGTATTCAAAATATTTGGGTGCAGTGGGACAGCCAGAGGTGATTCTGCATCACTGCTCAAATGCCTAGAGTTCAATCCCAACCTTGGGTGTCTTCTGTGTGGAAATGCACATACTCCCTGTGATCGTGTGGGTTTCCTCTAGATGCTCTTGTTTCCCCCCAAAATTCCAACAACAAATAGATTGGCTATTTGTTCACTTTTGCTTAACCCCGTGCATAGGGGGAATTGTGGGGAGAATATAAAATGGAATTATGCAGGATTAGCGCAAAATGGGTGGTTGATGGTTGTCACAGACTCAGTGGGGTGAAGGGCCTGTTTCTGGGCAGATCTCTCTTTAGGCCCCTTTATAGAGTTAAAAAATGTGTCTGTAAAGGTGGAAATTCTCCACCCTCATGTCGCTGACTCTACCTTCGTAAATGCTCCGGGAGTGGCTCCAAGACACCGACCTCCAAGAGCACTCCACCTCACTTCATCAATGTACAGCTGCTGCAAGCGGCTGGCTAGGGGTGGGCAGGTGATGATGTCATGATGACGCCATCAGCCTGCAACCCAGGAGCTAACAAAGCTGTTGAGTGAATCTGCGCTAAAAAGCTTGTGTCATTCAGAGCCCTGGGTAATTCCTGCAGAGATTTGTCTAATGAGCCTCCCCTGAGGTTGTTGCTTCTGCAGATACCTGTGCTAGTTCTTCCCCCTCACCTCCCCACCCTATCCCGTGCACACGGGGGAGTTCACCTCCTCTTGGGGATGCATGGCTGGATGCCAGTTTTGGGCTGACTTCGCGCCATGTTCTTGATCTCTAATGACCCTCCTCCCCCTACTCTCTCTCTCCCCACCAGTCACCCCAAAAGTGAGCTCTGCAGTTGGGGGTCAGAGGAGGAAATGGAAGGCAAGCCCAAGGAGGAGCACCCTGTCAGCTTCACATGCTGGAGAAGTGGTGCCGAGAGGGTGCACTGGATACAGGGTAGAGCTGGCGCGCATCCCCAGAGACTACAGGCACTCTGCTCTCCTGCTCTGACTATGAAAGCTATGAATTTGCTTCCCTCCCACCTCCAACCAACCAACCTAAATTGTGTGGTCAGGATTCATCAGCCCCATGAGCAACATGTTATCTGTCGGCTGGGGTGCAGTAGGAAGGAGGTGAGGTGCAGTAGGAGGGAGATGAGGTGCAGTAAACGGCCTTCCCTCACGCTCATGGATAAATCGGCTTCCCCCCACCTCCCTCCAACCAACCAGTCTAAATCTTGTTGGAAGTGCCTCCCTCCCTCTCCCAACAGTCACCCCATCCCCAAAGAGAGGTCTGCAATCAGGGGTTGGTGAAAGAGTGTGCTAGTTCACTAGTTCTCCTCTTCCATGGTCTTGGTCTCTAATGACTCCCCCCTCCCCCTATTCCCTGTCGGAGATTTGGTCAGGCAGAAGAATGATGAATGGTCGACCGTTACCCATAATTCCACATGCATCTGGGACTGCTCTGCGTTTCCCAGATGGGTTCCAGCTGCATGGGGGATTAACGGCCATTGCTCGCCGCATATTTATGCTGTCATGTTGATGGGCGACAGTTGCCCTGCCTATAATGGCTCTGGAGGACGGACTGAGGCGCTGCTTCACATAAAAGCGATGCTGGAGCAGCCTTTTATGGCTTCTCTATTAAAAGGCAAGTTCAGATTTTTCTCCATCTCTGGTGTTTTTATGGAGGCTGTTCCTGCACTGCTTTTATGAAGAGCATCGCCTCGTTGTGTGCTCTGGGCTTATTGAGGTGGGATGAGTGGAGCTATAGCGGTGCCCATTGCCATGATGTCTATCAAGAGTGATGAGCAATGGCCGTCTTCTTTATCCATAATCTCTTATGTAGCTGGAACCGCTCTGGGATGCACAGAGTAGTTCCAGCTGCATGGGGGATTATGGGTAATTAAGATGACCATTGGTCATTCTTCCAGCTCTTCTGCCCAGTGCTCCCCCTCCGCCTTGTTGCTCCCCTCTTGCATCCTTTGGACTCCCTGGCTCTGCTTCTCCATCTCCACTCTTCTGCATCTGTCCTCCTTCCTCCTGGGCTGTGGAGCTCAGCACCCAGGTCCCTTTGTCCTCTGGCCCCAGCGGCTTGGTGGCCTCCGACTCTCCTTGCACCCCCCCCCTGCTGGGTCTCCAGCTCCTCGGTCTCACCAGCCTTTGTGAAGGAGCGAGGGACAGAGCGAGAAGAGGACATTTCCTTAACCCCAGCACCAATCACTGTGGGAGCCCTCGTGGTGGCTCCTGGGTTGCCCGCCCAAAGCCAGCTGCTTGCAGTACATTTATGATGCTTGGGGAAGTGCTCCGCTCCACCGCTGACATTAGGTTGAAGAGGGATTGGAGTCGACACCTTGGAGCTGCTCACAGAGTACTTATAATGGTAAGTTCTGTGACATAAGGGCAGAGAATCTCTGGATTTATAGTTGCAGTTTTTCACTCTATAAAATAGCCTATTGATTCCATGACTCATTTCATGTACATTAATTAAAACATTAAAATTCATTCAAAAAAATAAACAAAACATTTAGCTTTGCTTACCTTTTTAATGCAGATTGACGATCCCTTTCAAATGCTAGATGTGTTCATTCAGTGGCAGAAGAGGCCATCAACAGTTTTACAGCATATTCAAGGAATCAGCAGGTTTCCAACATTGAACCTCTTTCTGGGGGCTTTATTGTTCCTGGGCTTTGACTTGAAGTGAAGGTTGAGCTTGCAGCGAACCAGCCGGTGGTCAGTGTGGCATTCCGCGCTGGGCATGACCCTGGTGTGGAGCACATCTCGTTTGTCACTTTCTCGCACCAGGACGTAGTCCAGGAGGTGCCAGTGTTTGGATCGGGGATGCATCCAGGTGGTCTTAAGGCTGTCCCTCTGCTGAAAAAGGGTGTTTGTAATGACGAGCCGCTGTTCTGCGCAGAGCTCCAACAGGAGGCGCCCATTGTCGTTGCACTTGCCGACGCCATGCTTGCCCAGGATTCCTGGCCAGGTTTCTGAGTCTTTGCCGACACGAGCGTTGAAGTCGCCCAGGATGACAACCTTGTCGGCTGTAGGGGTGCGATGGATGAGGTTGCGCAGGTCGGTGTAGATCTTGTCCTTTTCTGCTGGTTCCGCCTGGAGGGTTGGAGCATAGACACTGATGAGGGTGATGTGACGCTTGTTTTGAAGGGGGAGTCGCATGGACATGATTCGGTCCGAGAGGCCTGTCAGAAGGTTTTCGAGTTTGGAGGCAATGAAGCTCTTGACCATGAAGCCTACACCAGATAGGCATCGTTCATCCGAAGGCTTGCCAGACCAGTAAAGTGTGTAGCCCGCGCCGCGTTCTTGCAGGCTGCCTACATCCAGAAAGAGGTTCAATGTTGGAAACCTGCAGTCAGACGAAGCGAGAGGAAACTTCCAGGCAAACCTCAAAGCAAAGCTCGACGATGCAACCCGCCTCACGGACCCGTCCCCTGAAACCCTCTGGGATCAGTTGAAGACTACCATACTGCAATCCACTGAAGAGGTACTGGGCTTCTCCTCCAGGAAAAACAAGGACTGGTTTGATGAAAACAGCCAGGAAATCCAGGAGCTGCTGGCAAAGAAGCGAGCTGCCCACCAGGCTCACCTTACAAAGCCGTCCTGTCCAGAGAAGAAACAAGCCTTCCGTCGCGCATGCAGCCATCTTCAGCGCAAACTCCGGGAGATCCAAAATGAGTGGTGGACTAGCCTCGCCAAACGAACCCAGCTCAGCGCGGACATTGGCGACTTCAGGGGTTTCTACGAGGCTCTAAAGGCTGTGTACGGCCCCTCACCCCAAGTCCAAAGCCCGCTGCGCAGCTCAGATGGCAAAGTCCTCCTCAGCGACAAGATCTCCATCCTCAACCGATGGTTAGAACACTTCCAATCTCTTTTCAGTGCCAACCGCTCAGTCCAAGATTCCGCCCTGCTCCAGCTCCCTCAACAGCCCCTAAGGCTAGAGCTGGATGAGGTTCCCACCCTGGATGAGACATATAAGGCAATCGAAGAACTGAAAAGTGGCAAAGCAGCAGGTATGGATGGAATCCCCCCAGAAGTCTGGAAGGCTGGCAGCAAAACTCTGCATGCCAAACTGCATGAGTTTTTCAAGCTTTGTTGGGACCAAGGTAAACTGCCTCAGGATCTTCGTGATGCCACCATCATCACCCTGTACAAAAACAAAGGCGAGAAATCAGACTGCTCAAACTACAGGGGAATCACACTGCTCTCCATTGCAGGCAAAATCTTCGCTAGGATCTACTAAATAGAATAATACCTAGTGTCGCCGAGAATATTCTCCCAGAATCACAGTGCGGCTTTCCCGCAAACAGAGGAACTACTGACATGGTCTTTGCCCTCAGACAGCTCCAAGAAAAGTGCAGAGAACAAAACAAAGGACTCTACATCACCTTTGTTGACCTCACCAAAGCCTTCGACACCGTGAGCAGGAAAGGGCTTTGGCAAATACTAGAGCGCATCGGATGTCCCCCAAAGTTCCTCAACATGATTATCCAACTGCACGAAAACCAACAAGGTCGGGTCAGATACAGCAATGAGCTCTCTGAACCCTTCTCCATTAACAATGGCGTGAAGCAAGGCTGTGTTCTCGCACCAACCCTCTTTTCAATCTTCTTCAGCATGATGCTGAACCATGAAAGACCCCAACAATGAAGACGCTGTTTACATCCGGTACCGCACGGATGGCAGTCTCTTCAATCTGAGGCGCCTGCAAGCTCACACCAAGACACAAGAGAAACTTGTCCGTGAACTACTCTTTGCAGACGATGCCGCTTTAGTTGCCCATTCAGAGCCAGCTCTTCAGCGCTTGACGTCCTGCTTTGCGGAAACTGCCAAAATGTTTGGCCTGGAAGTCAGCCTGAAGAAAACTGAGGTCCTCCATCAGCCAGCTCCCCACCATGACTACCAGCCCCCCCACATCTCCATCGGGCACACAAAACTCAAAACGGTCAACCAGTTTACCTATCTCGGCTGCACCATTTCATCAGATGCAAGGATCGACAATGAGATAGACAACAGACTTGCCAAGGCAAATAGCGCCTTTGGAAGACTACACAAAAGAGTCTGGAAAAACAACCAACTGACAAACCTCACAAAGATAAGCGTATACAGAGCCGTTGTCATACCCACACTCCTGTTCGGCTCCGAATCATGGGTCCTCTACCGGCACCACCTACGGCTCCTAGAACGCTTCCACCAACGTTGTCTCCGCTCCATCCTCAACATCTATTGGAGCGCTTACATCCCTAACGTCGAAGTACTCGAGATGGCAGAGGTCGACAGCATCGAGTCCACGCTGCTGAAGATCCAGCTGCGCTGGATGGGTCATGTCTCCAGAATGGAGAACCATCGCCTTCCCAAGATCGTGTTATATGGCGAGCTCTCCACTGGCCACCATGACAGAGGTGCACCAAAGAAAAGGTACAAGGACTGCCTAAAGAAATCTCGGTGCCTGCCACATGGACCACCGCCAGTGGGCTGATAACGCCTCAAACCGTGCATCTTGGCGCCTCACAGTTTGGTGGGCAGCAACCTCCTTTGAAGAAGACCGCAGAGCCCACCTCACTGACAAAAGGCAAAGGAGGAAAAACCCAACACCCAACCCCAACCAACAAATTTTCCCCTGCAACCGCTGCAATCGTGTCTGCCTGTTCCGCATCGGACTTGTCAGCCACAAACGAGCCTGCAGCTGACGTGGACTTTTTACCCCCTCCATAAATCTTCGTCCGCGAAGCCAAGCCAAAGAAAAAAAAAGAAATCAGGAACATATTGACCTATACACCTCAGCAAGCCAATGGCTCTCCACAGAACTGCTTGACAAAAATCACTGTAATTAGGCTGAAAACCTTCTTGTTGTTTATAACAATAAAATGCTAAAACTATGAAAAGGCCTCTTACAGAACAGTTAAGGTATGGGATTACCAGATTTTAAAATGTCATTTTAAATCTACTTATTGATAAACATACATGAATTAAATTGCAGGTTCATATTGTGAATAGAATTAGATTTAGATGCCTCGATCTGTGATTTGAGTGTTGTCAAATCACACGCTGATTTGAAGAGCTGAATTCTCAGTTCTTAAAACCACTATGATGTAGAGATGCAGGGTGATCCACATCTTCACACAAACCAAGCTCCTCCTTATTGACTGTCTATACCTCCTGCTTTCTCGAGAAAGCTGCTCTCATATGGATGATCACATCTCCATCTGGGCATGCTGTTTTCTTCCACTTTCCATTGGTCAGAAGATGCATGGATGAATCAACAAGCCTCCAGATTCAAGGACAATTTCTTTCCTGCTGTCATTAGACTTGTAAATGGACCCCACAAAATGGTAAAAGATGATGGCCTTATCCTGTTTAACTTCTTTTCTCTACACCCTTAACTATCTGACTTATTGTAACTTAACTCCCAGCACAATTGTTTTATTTCTTTGTTATTATTGCACTAGCTGCTGCATGGTTTGACTTGCTTGAACAGCACACAATAAACACATGACAATAAAACAATTCAATTCAAACCAACTGTTTGGAATTGACTTATCAAGAGCCAAGCAAATGGGTGGAAAAACTATAAATACATAATTCTATGAATTATAATTGCCCTTGGAATATGATAAGAATCATTTGTAGATCAAATATATGAGGCTTCTTAATAAAGTTCAGAAAGGGTTGTTGGAAAATGATGGAGAGTGTGCATGTTCAAGTCCAAGTGAGACATTCTCTCTCCTTTCTGGGTGTCAAATAGTGAAAGCTCATTTTAGCAGATTCTTCAATGAGCAATAAAGATATTTTGGACATTACTGTTCAGTGCTTACTCAAACTTTCAATTACTTAAAAGTTCTTACAGAGCTTCAGATTTCAGATGCCAACATTGACCCCTTTACCGTCCCTGGAATTTACCTGATGACCAGCTTTCCCACAGCCATGAGGTTTCTGGATGACCTCTATGGAGTGCTATCCATGTTGCTCTTGCTTGGTGCTAATTATCTTTCTTTTTCATTTGTAAAAAAAACCCTGAAAGTCTGCAGACACGTGTTTGAAGTAAAAACACAATGCTGGATAAGCCCAACTGTGTCCTTTATATAGTAAAGATCAAAATATATAACCTCCTCCCTTACCCTTTTATTCGGACACCTGCCAAAACTTTTCCATACCTTGATAAAGGGCTCAAGCCTGAAATGTTGGTTATATTTTTTTTCATCTTTGCTATATAAAGGACAATGTTTGACCTGCTGAGTTTTTCCAGCATTGAGAGTTTAATTTCTTTTTCATTGCAATCCTACATTCTGTATCTGCGCTGTTAGTCTGCTCACAGAAGAACCCTTCTCATTGTACTCAGTATTTTGTGGCAAATAAGATAAGATTTAACTGAATGATATCTCATTGAATGTTACTGAATTGCCATGAGGTTCAACTAGGAAGACGAGGAGATGGTATTACTCTGGGCAAGTGTAGTTGAAGAATAAAGGATCAGTCAATCAAGTCAGAGATGAGAAGGAAGTTCTTCACCCAGATGACATTTTCAGAATTAATAGGTTTTTAGAGATACAAAAATCTGGAATTAGCTGTGATTTTATTGAAATCACAGTAGACACACAAACGATAGTGGTCGACTCTTGCTTCTATTTCTCCTAAGAGTCATTAACAAAATAGCAGTCTCAATTCCATATGTCTGGGAGAGATCGATCAAGTTAAAAGAAGATAGTTTTCCATGTAACGACTTCCTTATCCCTTTCAGAGTGTCCGAGAGTGTATTTCAGTTATCAAAGAGAAAGTATGGCAGCCAATTTGCATACAAGAAGCTCACAAAAACAGACCTGTGACAATAGACTGATCATCTGCTTTAGAAATTTTGCTTGGGGGATAAACATTGGCCAGAATACGAGATAACTCTCCTGCAGCTCTGAGAAATACTCACATGAGATGCTTTATACACCTGAAAGCACAGACGTAGCCCTCGGTTTAACATCTTGTTCAAAAGTCTGAAACTCTGGCACTGTGTTCATTCAAACAATTGTACCCACATTTTGGACTAAAACTCTCCATCTTCCACATTAAAAATGAAAGATCTGCCCAGTGAATCGCAGCCGGCACTAGCAAAGAAGCCAAGAGGTGCTTGGAAGAGTTATTCCTATCATTTAATGTGTGCACTGGTTGTCTCCAAAGAATGAGTCCTTTCCATGATGAAATATTTGCTGTGCTGTCATCATTGAGTTAAATTTACAAAGAAAAAATTGTGAATTGACCCAAATTATATGAAGTAAAATAAAACAAGGAAGTCTGCAGACATTTTGATTGTTATAAATATACAAATGTGTTGGAGGAATCTAGCAGGTCCCACAGTATCCACAGGAGGCAAAAATTTATAATCAATGTTACATGCCTGAGCCCTCCATCAAGTATGAGCAAAACGCAGACAGGCACCTGAATAAATGTGGAGAAAACGTGGCCTCCCTGACTGACTGGAATGTGTGTATGGCGCGTGGTCATGTGTCCTCCCTGTCTGAAACTTATTTGGAAGTCAAATCACCTGTCAAAAAGGTCCATTTAGTGTACACCTTGCTGTTGGCTCATTTAAATCATCTAGGGCTATTATTGGCTAGAAGCATAAATTAGCACTATATATAACACCAATTCTCAACACATACTTTCTCTTTGCCTCGTGGTCTAAGTCCTGAACATTGCTCAATGCCAGGTCATTACTGTGGACATTGCTTGAAGTGTCACGGGTAAGGAGTGCACTACACTTATTGTGTTAGATCAGTACTTGCAGAAAGCCACACCCCTTTGGCACAGGGAACTGGGTGTGTAAGAGTCCCTGTTAGTAGTGCGTGTACTCAAGAGTGTAAGCGTGTTGAGGATAGATTCACTATTATTGGAGTCCAACCTAGGCCCAAGGTGAATGTCTTATTGTTGTTTAAGTGAAATAATAATCAGGTTCCATTTAACATTCTCCCCTGTTTGTCTCCCATGTGTTAATTAAAGTTACATGTGATTGTAACACTTGTGTCCAGACACGTCTCTCTGTGAACTCATCGAACTTGATACTCTTCTCAACATGACAATTGGCGCTGCAAGCAGAGTTCAAAGAGTTTGACTGGCTGGACATACGTGGAGTCTTAACCATGTGGAAGTAGAAGATCACAGTAATAATGTGGGAGATCATATTAACAGGTGTGTGTGTGTGTGTGTGTGTGTGTGTGTGTGTGTGTGTGTGTGTGTGTGTGTGTGTGTGTGTGTGTGTGTGTGTGTGTGTGTGTGTGTGTGTGTGTCCTGACAGGTGCATGTGAAATTGTGTACCTGCTCTCCAACGGGCACAGCAGGAGGCGACCTACAGATAGGGAAGTGTCCCCTGGGTTGGATTATAAAATCCCTGAGCGGACCGATGACCATCCAGGGTTCAGCCATTTTGCGGTGTGGCTGGCAAGCCATCCCATGCCATTTGGGTGGGCTGATAGGTTGGATCCCCATGGAGAGAAGATAGGGCACCAGGTGGTCTCCCACCTGGAGTTACCTGAGACTGGGAGAGTTGAGGGGAGCCTTATGTTCACTGATATCCATACTTAGGCATCAGTGGGATATCATGTCCGAGTTAAGTAATCAGGGTGCACAGAAAGATAGGGAGATAGAATCCCAAGAGCATCCCTGTTGTGCACTGTAAGAGGCCTTGCAGATTGCCCAAGGGTGAGTGACCAACCTAGAAATTCAAGACATGAAGGCAGCTTCTAAGTTGATTGAAACACAACAGCTGCAAACAGCTCACTGGTCTGGCTCGCAGCTTGACCCAGGGAAAATCCGAGCCATTGTCCAGCGGGGGGGGGGGGGGGTGGAGAGGATCAACGTATGGGTGGGGTCTGGGGTGATAACCATGAGAAAACTGAGTCCCATGACACAACCTCCTCCCTGCGTTCCCAGGTCTTTGCATGCCAGGCCACGTGGTCCCAGAGGTGCCATGAGGACATCCTGCTGACTCTCCAAAACAGGGAGTTAGCCAAAAATGGAGGGACCTTGAGTGGGCATGTGTATGGTCACTGAAAGATAATGGAGTCCTGGGACGACTCTGTTAAGGGGCTAACCAGGTGATGGGACTGATACAACCAATGGCCAGGCAGACATCTAGCCATGCCACTGCTTCACTTGGGAGACAAGGAGGCCCCCAATTCCTTTCCCTCTCATCAGGAAGCAAGCACCCTGGGAAGTCTGTCTGACCAACAGATGATTTGCAACGCCTTGCGGGCACCACCAGAAGGGATCGATGATGGCAAGACCCTGTGGGAATGGGTGGTGTCTGCAGTCCGGGCCAGGTTCCATGGCCTCCTAGAATGGGGCCAACAAGGCTGGCTGCAGTGGCATGCCATTGGTGTGGGGATACGGGTTGGTAGGGAGTGGGCACTGATTGTGGGTATCCATGGGGTGCCCATGAGTACCACTTTCCTGGGAGCACAAAGGTGCTTGATGGGCTATTTTGGTCATCATTGCATGGTCCAACCTTAGAGTCCGCAAAGCCATTACCCTACTGGAGGGATCAGAGTATGCGGAACGGGGAGCACCCACTCTAGTTTGCAGGGTTGAGGGGAAGTCCGGTGACATCAACTTGGCGATGATTCATAGAGACATGTTTGCTCTCTGGAGAGAGCATTGTTGGGGCAAGCTCTGTGGGGGTGGAGCTTCCCATGTGCTGCCTGTTCTGACCTGGTCCAGCCTCCCCTCTGGTCCTCCCCATCTGGAGATGGTTCCTGACTAATCTATCTTTTGGGCTGTCCAAATCCCCCACCCTTCCCCCATAGGAGAAGACTACCCTTCAAGCTGTACCTCTTCTCAATGTGAGGATTTATGAAATGCTAATTGAAACACCCTGCTGCAATCCCATCACTGATTTCAGTCATCACACCGTTCCAGCAACTAGCAAGAAACACTTGTTACTTATTATACAAAAGAACTCTCAGCAAGACAGGCAAGAGCTGTTACCATGGAAACCCAAACCTCAACATTGGAAATTCGATCACATCTTTTATTATGTACATTCCAGGTACAGATGTTGTAATGGACCTTTTGTTTTGTTTTTCTCATTCCCTGAGCTGTAGTAATAATGTCTCGAAGCCCATCCAGAGAATTGGCAGTTCACATATCAAACACTAGAAAGAAATACTGTATATATTTTGTTACATTTGACAATGACAGTGTCGCTCCAGAACTCCCATTAACAGAAACAAATACCTCATGGGGTGAGTGCTTCAGGGACTTATATTTAAAATCGCTAATTTGCTAACTTTCAGTCCTGACTACTGCTGGCTCTCATTGCAGGGATCCAACACAGGCACTTGTGGCACTTGTTTAAAGAGAACACGAGCAGGAAAGGCATCCTGGTGTTGGATAACAGCGCATGAAAAAGGGGTGTCCTGGGTACATCCTGGATATATGGCTGCGAGTTTCACCACGGGATAGCATAGCAACGGCCATCTGGGCGCTGTGCTTAGGGAGAGCCCAAGGCACAGGATGCGCAAGCCAAGAGAGGGCTCTGGCACCTGATGGATGACCTTGCATTGTCTGCTTGCAGACATTGGTGGTAAGAGATGCTCACATTTGGAGAAACCATACATGCGAATCAGTGACCAGACAGACGTTTGGCAATGCCTTGTGGGCACCACCAGAAAGGATCGATGATGGCAAGACTGCAGTCTGGGTCAGGTTCCTAGAATGGGGCCAACAAGGCTCCCCTCCCCTCTGACACTGCACCCACAGCACCCTGCTTCATCTGAAACACCACGACCCTGTTTGGTCGGGGACGGGCGGGGGTCCTCGAGAGCTGGTAATGCTTTGTCATTGAATTTGATTGTGAGCCTTGTCCAGTATATGAAAGGAACTTGTGTATATAATGATCTGTTGGATTGGCATCATTTTTTAACATGTCATTTTGTTCTTTATTTATTTTCCTTTTGTTTTAGTTATAACTTGTACATGTTATTGATTGTCTTTGGAATGATTGCAGGGTGATGTGAATTCGGAGGAGTGGAGTTGTATGTGGAGGAAACGTGGCCTCCCTACCTATCTGGAATGTGTAAATTGCGGGTGGTCATGTGCCCTCCTTGTCTGAAACATATTCGAAAGTCATATCACCTGTCAGTTAAGGTTGGACTCCGGCCACCCATTAGTGCACACCTTGGTGGTGGCTAATTTAAATCACCTAGAGTCATTATTGGCTAGAAGCACAGATTAGCACCAACGCACAGCACATTCTTTCTCTTTGCCGCGGACATCGCTCAACACCAGGTTGCTACTGTGGACATTGCTGGAAATGTTGCGGGTAAGGTATTCATTAGACTAAAGCTGAGCAGCAGTGTTGCAACAGATCAATACTTGCAGAGAGCCACACCCTTATTTGTACAAGATCCAGGTGTGTGTTAGAGTCCCTG